>NW_006203667.1:257640-266764 GCF_000334495.1 Tupaia belangeri chinensis
TTGTTGGGAATGTAAACTAGTTCAACCACTGTGGAGAACAATATGGAAGTTCCTCAAAGATCTACAAATAGAACTACCATTTGATCCAGCAATCCCACTTCTGGGTATTTACCCAAAAGACAGAAGACTGCTCAGTCAGAAAAGTGCTTGGACATCAATGTTTATTGCAGCATTATTCACAATTGCTAATACATGGAACCAACCTAAATGTCCACAAACCAATGAATGAATTGGAAAAGTGTGGTATATATACTCTATGGAATTCTACTCAGTCATAAAAAATAACAAGACCCTGGCATTTGATAGAAAGTGGTCAGATATGGAGGATCTATTGCTGAGTGAAGTATGCCAGGCTATGAAAGAAAGATATTGTATGTATACACTCAATATATACCGACTATCCGCACTCTATGGTAGAGAGCAAAAAATTGGAGGACATAAAAGCAGTGAAGGTACTTAAGGAGATTAGGGCAGTGTGTAACGGGGGAGGTGAAAAAGCAATGTAATACACTGTAAAGTTATATGTAATCCAATGTAATATAAAGAAGATTATGATGATGATAAAATAAAAATTTAAAAATTAAAAAAAAAAAACTCATGCCAGGTGCATGCCCAAGATCCCAAGAGGAGAACAGAGAAGGGATTGCAGCGTGGCCATCCCCCCTGGGGGGTGATTTCTCGCTTTGTGTCTCTCTGTCTCTCTCTGTCTGTCTGGCAAGCACACGCACCCTATAGCAAAAACCTCTCCAAAAAAAAAAAATACATAAACACATGAAAACTAAGCAACCTACTCCTGAATGATTTCACAGCCACTGAAGAAATAAAGATTGAAATAAAAAGAATCATTGAAACCAATGATAACTAGCACAGGTTTTCATAACCTATGGGACATAGCAAAAGCAGTCATAAGATGGAAGAACATAGCAATTAATAACCACAAGAAAAAAAATTAAAAGGTGGCAAATAGGGAACTTAACAACACATCTTTGGGAATAACAAAAATGATGCAAAAAAATAGCAGGAGAATAGAAATCATAAAGATTAGAGCAGAGGGCTGGCAGGTGGCATGGTGGTTGGGACACTGGACTTCCACATAGCTGACTGCAGTTCAAGTCTTGGACCTGGTGGCTTGTTTGCCACTTTCTCTCTCTCTCTCTATCTATCTGTCTATCTATCTGGTCAAATTAAAATAAATAGGGACCAGTAAATGGCATAATGATTATTTTGCTGGAGGGTGATTTCTCGCTTTCTGTCTCTCTATCTCTCTCTGTCTCTCTGATGAGTGCATGTGCCCTATAGTAAAAATATCTAAAAAGAATAGATAACTAAATAAATAAAATTAAATACATAATACATTTTTTAAATTAGAGTATAAATAAATAAAATAGAGATTAAAAGATCTATTCAGAAAATAAATGAAACCAAAAAGCTGATTATTTGAGAACATAAACAAAATTGACACAGTTAGCTATACTTATTAAGAAGAATAGAAAAAGTAACAAGATAAATCAAATTAGCAATGAAACATGATATTATAACAGACAAAACAGAAATATAAAAGATCATTAGGGATACTGAGTGAATATAGACCCCCACCCCCCCAAAAAAAAAAAAGAAAACCTGAATGAGATGAAAAACTATCTAGGAATGTATGACCTGCCAAGATTGAACTGGAAGCCCATAGAAAGCCTGAATAGACCAATAATAAACAATGATATTGAAGCAGTAATAAATAGCCTCCCAACAAACAAAAGCCCAGACCCCGATGGCTTCACTTCTGAATTCTACAAAAGTTTTAAAGAAGAGCTAGGCCCCATGCCACTCAAACTATTTCTAAAGACCCACAAGGGAAGAAACCTCCCAAATTCATTCTATGAAACCTTCATCACCCTAATTCCAAAAACAGACAAAGATATAACAAACAAAAGAAAAAGAAATCTACAGACCAATATCTCTGATGAATACAGGTGCAAAAATTCTCAATAAGATACTAGCAAATTTTATCCAATGACTCATTAAAAATATTAAACACCAGAACTGGGTAAGCTTTATTCCAGGGATGCAAGGGTGGTTCGACATTCATAAAACCATAAATGCAATACATCATATTAACAGAGGACTATATTAATATTAATCCATGCAGGGACAGTATTTGATTAAATATAACATCCCTTCATGATTAAGACCCTCAGCAAAATGGGCATAGAAGGGACATTCCTCAACACAATAAAAAGTCATCTGTGGCAAACCCTTAGCTAAAATCATACTTAATGGAGAAAAACTGAAAACTTTTTCACTACAAACTGGAACAAGACAAGGCTGTCCACTTTCTCCATGCCATCTGACAAGACAGTCAAATAAAAGGCATTCAAATAAAAAAAAAAAGAAATGACATTATCTCTATTTGCAGATGATATGATTCTATATATAGAAAATCCAGGGAACCAGCAGTTAGCGTAATGGCTATGTCGCTGGACTCCCACGTAGTCGACCGCGGTTCGTGTCCCAGACCCGGTGGCTTAAAACTCACGCCGGGCGCGTGTGCGTGCATGCCCAAGATCCCGAGAGGAGAATGGAGGAGAAGGGATTGCGGCATGACCATCCCCCCTGGGGGGTGATTTCTCGCTTTCTGTCTCTATGTCTCTCTCTGTCTGTCTGGCGAGCGCACACGCCCTACAGTGAAAATCTCTCCAAAAAAAAAAAAAAGAAAATCCACAGGAATCCACAAAATAAACTCCTGGAAGTAGTAAATGAATACAGTAAAGTGGCAGGATACAAATACACCAACAATGAGCAGACTGAAGTAGATTTGAAGAAAGCAATCCCATTTACAATAGCCACAACAAAATATAAGATATCTAGGAATAAATCCAATGAAAGAATTAAAAAATTTCTACAAGGAAAGCTATGGAAAACCAAAGAAATAAACTGAAAATGATACAAAAAATGCAAAGACATGCCACGATCCTTGTTTGGAAAATTAATGTAATCAAAATATCAACTCTATCCATTTAATTTAGAAATTTAACGTAACCCTGATCAAGTTGCCAGAGATATTCTTCAGAGAACTAGAAAAAATATATAAAATCTGCCTGGAATCATAAAAGGACCCATTTCACCAAAGCAATACTACACAAAAAGAATAAAGTAGGAGGTCTCTCATTGTCTGACCCCAGAATATATTACAATGTCATGATAATCATAACAGCATAGTGCTGGCACAAAAACAAGCATGTATCAATAAATCAATGGGACAGAATATAGGAACCAGAAATGAACTCCAAAACATACTGCTTTTTCACAAAGGGCACAAGACAATCCAGTGGGGAAAAGAAAATCTCTTCAGCAAATGATGCTGGAAAATCTGAATATCCACCTTCAGAAAAAGGAAACTGGACCCTTTTACCATTAGTAAAAATCAACTCCAAATGGATTAAAGATCTAAAAGTAAAACCTCAAACTATAAAACTACTGGGAAAAAAAAAAAAAAAAACAGGGAAAGCTCTTGGAAACATCAAAGTAAGTAAAGACTTCTTACTAAGATCCCCAAATCATAGGCAATAATTCCTAAAATAGACAAGTTGAGTTACATCACGTAAAAAAGCATCTTCACAGCAAAATAAACAGTAGTTAGAGTGAAGAGACAACCTTTGGAATGGGAGAACATATTTCCAAACTATGGTTCAGATAAGGGACTGATAACCAAAATATACAGGGATTCAAGTAGCATACTCAAAAAAATAATAATAATAACAAACCAAAAGTCCTATTAAAACCAGGACAAATAAGTTGAACAGACAATTCTCCAAGGAAGACATATGAACAGCCAAAAAGTATATGGAAAAAATGCTCAACAAACCTTATCATAAGGGAGATTCAACTAAAAACCACAGTGAGATACTACCAAACCCCAGTCAGAATGTCTACGATTTAAAAAATAAAGAATGAGAAGTGCTGGTGAGGCTGCAGTGAAAAAGGAACTCTCCTACATTGTTGGTGAAAACATAAATAAGTATGACCACTGTGAGAACAGTATGGAGGTTTCTCAAAGACCTACAAACAGAATTACCATATGATCCAGCCCTTGTACTCCTGAGTACCTACCTAAAGGATACACTCAGTTGGAGAAACACTTGCACATCCACATTTATTATGGCATTATTCACAATTGCTAAGACATGAAATCAACCCAAATGTCCAAGAACAGATGAATGGATTGAAAAAGTGTGGCAAATATACAATATGGAATGCTATTCAGCCATTAAAAAATGAGACCCTGACATTTGAAAGAAAATGGGCAAATGTAGAATCTTTAATACTAAATGAAGCATGCCAGACTTTGAAAGAGAGGCATTGTATGTCCCCACTTAATATGTGCTAAATATCTGTATTCTACGGCAGAAACTGAAAGATTGTAAGGTGGAAAATAATGAAGAGCAATTGTGGATACTATGGGAGAGGGTAGACAATGCAGGTCAGGTGGGAGGAAATCAAGGGGTGGGGGAAGCAAAACATTTAACAGACACAAAAATGGAAAATTATCTGTTGATAATGTGTATGATGTCTTTGTCTGGACTTACATGCAGTGTATTCATGCTGGCAAAGTTCATTTTGAATGCTGTTAAGATGTACAGTGACTAAATATAAACAAAATTTTCAAAAATCTGCTTTCTTAAGGTTTTTCTCAGGTAAAAGGGCCACCAGAATAAGGTATGAGAGGCACTCACCCTGGGTACAAAAAATACCCAGATAGTGATAAAAATCTTAGCAATTAAGATGTATAATCTCTTAATGCAATATTTTAAAAATAAAATTATCATTAAAAATTCATGATTAGGGGCCAGAAAGTGGCATGGTGGTTAAAGGCGCTGGACTCCCACATGGCCGATCACGGTTCAAGTCTCGAACCTGGTGGCTTGATTTCTCTCTCTCTCTCTCTCTCTCTGTCTCTCTCTCTCTCTGTCTCTTTCTGATCAAACTGGAAAATAATAATGGCAATAATAATAAATAAAGTTAAAATAAAATAATTCTTTTTAGAAAATCCATGATTAAAAAATAAAGACCATAGGGACCAGCAGTTAGCGTAATGGCTATGTCGCTAGACTCCTACATAGTATACCGCAGTTCGAGTCTCGAACCCAGCGGCGTAAACTCATGACAGGCGCATGTGTGTGCGTGCCCAAGATCCCGAGAGAAGAATAGAGGAGAAGGAATTGCGGTGTGGCCATCCCCCCGGGGGGTGATTTCTCGCTTTGTGTCTCTCTGTCTCTCTCTGTCTGTCTGGCGAGCACTCGTTCCATATAGCAAAAAAAAAAAAAATCTCTCCAAAAAAAAAAATAAAATAAAATAAAGACCATTTCTGTCCCTGACTTATCTGCCTTACCCTAATTCTGCCCCTATCAGGTGCTTTAATGACAAAAATAGAAGTCTGGCCTGTGGGCTGTAGTTTGCCAATTTTTTTAATGCCAGAAGGCATATGTGTGTGCATGATAGAGAAAGAGGGAGAAAGGAAGAGGGGGGGGGAGATAAAGCACCCAAAGGAGCCTGGTCACACCACAATCCTTTTTCCTCTAGTTCTCCAATCCATCAGAATCCTGATCCTGGGGACTCACATATACACACATGCCCAGCATGTCTTTCAAGCCATTAGGGCCTGGTAGGACTCCAATCCTGGTCAGCCATGTGAGATCCAACTTCCTTTGCACAGAGTCTAAGCACTGGACTACAAGACTGGTCTGCTAATTAGATATTTTTTTCTTTTAAAGTTTGCCATAGGTAGCATGCATTTACTAAAGAGAAAGAGAGAGATATAGTGAGAGAGAAAGTAAGAAATCACCCCCGGGGGGATGGTTATGCTGCAATCTCTTCTCTTCCATTCTTCTCCTAAGATCTTGGGCACACACACATGCGCCCAGCATAATTTTCAAGCCACCAGGTCTGGGATTCTAACCACAGTCATCCTGTGGGAATCTAACACCTTAACCACCATGCCACCTGCTGGCCCCACCTATTCATTTTTCAAAAATTATTTTGTTAAGGTATTATGAGTCTTGATTACTGAGGGTTTTGGTTCCTCCTTAAATTTATTTTTAAAGAATTATTTATTTAATTCTATTTATCATTATTTTTTTATTTGAGGGGCTGGAAGGTGGTGTGATGATTAAGGGTGCTGGACTCCTACATGGTCAACAACAGTTCAAATCCCGGACCTGATGGTTTGCTTTCTCACTTTCTCTCTCTCTCGCTCTCGCTCTTGCTCTCGCTCTCACTCTTGCTCTTGCTCTCACTGTTACTTTGTCTCTCTCTGGTTAAATTTAAATGAATAAATAAATACAGTTAAATAAAATAAAATTTAAAAAATGATGTAGGGCATGTCCACTGACCAGAGAAAGAGAGAGAGAAAGTAAGAAAGCAAGTCACCAGGTCCAGGACTCAAACTATGGTTGGCCATGTGGGAGTCCAGTGCCTCAACCACTATACCGCCTGCTAACTCCCATCCCTTAAATTTCATATGTGCCCTAGTTCCTGTCCTGCTCAAGCAAGTAACAACTTCCTGAAAAGTGGGCAGCATGCAAAGATTCCTGTCTTCTGACTACTAACCCTCTCAACATATACACAAATACACCCATAAATCCTCCCTTTTCCCAATCTCTAACCCTGATTCTCAATCACTAGGAATTAAGAAGTTTTTAAGCAGGACCAGCAGTTAGCATAATGGCTATGTTGCTGGACTCCCATGTAGTGGACCGCAGTTCGCGTCCTGGACCCAGTGCTTAAAACTCACACGGGGCACATGTGCGTTCATGCCCAAAATCCCAAGAGGAGAAGGAATTGCAGCGTGGCCATCCCCCCTGAGGGGGGGTGATTTCTCACTTTCTATCTCTCTTTCTCTCTCTGTCTGGCGAGTGCACGTGCCCTACAGCAAAAACCTCTCCAAAAAAAAAAAGTTTTTAAGGACCATTTTCCTTTTAGCAAACAAATACTTTTTTATGCACCCTAAAATCTTCCATGGGCATTCTCATCTGCTGCACTGACCATGACTTCCTGGAGGAATTCAGCCCTCAATTAAAGTGACCATCTTACTCTGGTTTGCTTCAAATGTCCCTTATTGTAGCACTGAAAGCCACATATCCCAGTAAACTTCTCAGTCCCAGCCAGCAAGCAAAGTTGGTTACTCTACTTACAATGCTACTTCCCTAGAGGAGGACTGAGTCTGTTTCTTCAGTTTCTGGACCACAGAGGAGGAGCCTTGTTCCAGTCACTATTACTACATAGCAAACCTCCTCAACATGGTGATGCAAAACAATGACCATTTTAATATACCCATGTCAGGAATTTGGACATGAGATAGCTTGTCTTTACTGTCCAACATCTGAAGCCTCAGTTGAGAAGACTTAAAGACTGGGGATGACTTAGATGTTGGCTGAAACTTCAGCTGGGCTGTCGCCCAGAGCATCTCTACATGGATTTTCCATGAGATCTCTCATGGACTACTTTGGATTTTCTAAGAACATGACAGCTTGTTCCAAGAGTGAACATCCCAAGACATCAAGATGGAAGTGTGGAACAGTTTTATGAACTAGCCTAAGAAATAAGATAGTGTCACTTTCCCCATAATCTATTGACTGAAGCCATCAAAAGGGTCCATTTGGTTTCAAGAGGAAGGGACAGATTATACTTCTTAATGACAGAGTGGCACAAGTATAGAAGACCATATGGGATTAAGGCATTGTTTCACGCATACTCAGAAAATGTAGTCTATCATAGCCACACAAACAGCAAGATGTCTCCAAAGGATGTGACAAGGAATTTGTAGAGCCTCCTGAGCTCAGTATATACCCCAGATTTCTCGAGGATCCTAGATGGTTGCCCTGTAATACTATAAAGAGCATAGGAATAGTCCTGAGGGTGCTTGTGTTGGTCCTAAACACCTGAACAATGACTAAGCAGTAAGAACCTGGAAAAAATTGCTGTTCTGTGGAGTGAAGATTCCCAGGCCCCAGGAGCTCCAATTCCTCCCTGTCTCCTGCAAATCAATGCTTCTGTTACAGACTGAATTTTTGTGCCCCCCCCAAAAAAAAATTCATATCCTAAAGCCCTAACACCCAGTAGATGGAATTTGGAAGTGGGACCTTTGGGAGATGATTAGGTTTAGATAAGGTAATGAGGATAGAGTCCTCATGATGAGAGTTCTGTTTTAATAAGAAAAAAATATTTGCCACCCCATATCAGAACCACCAGAGACTCTCTGCCTAGACTTCACCTTCCTACTCCCCAGATCTAGCCAAGGAGCCAGAGAATACAAGGGAACTCATGGAGATGTCATATAAATAATTTAAAATATTCATAGTGAGAGTTCCGGTCACCAGGTGGACTGAGGCTGCAGGCCCAACCCTTCCAAATCTCCACGCATCCCCACCGTTCCTCCTCCTTGGACCCCAGGTTGTTTGTCTGGGACTTTAAGGCGGACTCCCACCTCACCCCACCCGCAATACGGATTAAGCCAGCCAGCAGTTCCGGACATCAGGCGGACTAAGGCTACAGGCCCAACCAACCTGGTCCTGTCATTCATCTTCTGACCCTTTTCCACTAGCCTTTGGACTCTTTGAATTTTGGTGATTTGAATAGCGTGACGTGCGATTTCCTTTTTTTGTTTTGTTTTTCTTTGCTCTTGGGGTGTTGCTTATTAGGTCAAGGCTCACCACTCCTTAGAAACAACGAGGACTTTGGACCATCCGGGGCTAGTGGCAACAGTTAATGGTAATTGTGAGCAGAGCATAAGCCAACCATAAGAGAAATCATCAATTTTCTAAGCCGGTACAAATTTTAACAATCAGAGATACCTTAAATAAGTTAGGAAGAAACATATAGATTACCTGATGACTAGGAACAATCGCAGAGGCTCGAGAAATATGAGCAACCAACAAAAGACCTCTCCCTCAAGGGAAATCATCAAGCCTACATCACCCACAGTCAATACAATGGACGTTGTGGACATGTCTGATAAGGAATTCAGAATATTTATAGTGACTAAACTAACTGAGATGGAAGAGAAAAGAGACAAGGAGCACCAGGAGATGAGGAAGTCCTTTAATGACTTGAAAGAAGAAATGGATACCTTAAA
>NW_006203667.1:273162-287490 GCF_000334495.1 Tupaia belangeri chinensis
AAAAAAAAAAAATGAGAATAACATAGGAGTAATACTAGATACCATTAAACATCCAAACATAAGGATTATCAGTATCCCAGAAGGTGAAGAAACTAATAAGGGCATTGATAATCTATTCCATGGAATCCTGGAAGAAAACTTTCCAAATCTAGAGAGGCACTCAAATATCCAGACCCAAGAAATACAAAGTATCCCACATAGATTCAACCCAAGAAAATCTTCCCCAAGGCACATCGTAGTGAGATTGACCAAAACCACAGACGGAGACAAGATACTAAAATCAGCAAGAGAGAAATGTCAAGTTACTTTCAAAGGATATCCCATCAGGCTAACATCGGACCTCTCATCGAAAACAATGCAAGCAAGGAAAGAATGGGAAAATATCTTCAAAGTGTTAAGTGAAAAAAAAAATTTCAGCCAAGAAAATATCCATCAAGATTATCCTTTATATGGGAAGAAAAGCCGAAAACATTCTCAGATAAACAAAACCTGAAGGACTTTATCTACACCAGACCAGCTCTTCAAGAAGTGCTGAAGGGGAACCAGCAGTTAGCATAATGGCTATGTCACTGAACTCCCTTGTAGTCAACAGTGGTTCAAGTCCTGGACCTGGTGGCTTAAAATTCATGCCAGGTGCGTGTGCGTGCATGCCTAAGATCCCAAGAGGAAAACGGAGGAGAAGGAACTGCAGCGTGGCCATCACCCCTGGAGGTGATTTCTCACTTTCTGTCTCTCTCTCTCGCTGGCAAGCACATGCACCCTGTAGCAAAAACCTCTCCAAAAATAATAATAATAATAAGCCTCGCTAGAGGTGTCGATTTTGTTTATATTTTCAAAGAAACAGGTTTTACTTTTATTTTCTGTATAGTTCTCTTATTTTCTATTTCATTTTTTTCTGCTGGTATCTTTATTATTTACTTTCTCCTGGAGTTTTTTGGATTTTTTTGCTGTTGCTTTTCCAGTTCTCTGAGGCATGATGTTAGGTGATCCATTTGCCTTCTTTCCATCTTCTTCTTATGTGCACTAATTGCTATGAACTTCCCTCTTATGACTGCTTTAGCAGTGTCCCAAAGATTATGGAAACTCATGTCCTCACTGTCATTAGATTCCATGAATCTTCTTATCTCAGTCTTTATTTCTTCAGTAGCTGTGAAGTCATTCAGGAGTAGGCTATTTGGTTTCCATATATTTGTGTATTTTCAAGGGTTTCTCTTGAAATTAAACTCAAGTCTAATTCCATAATCGTTGGAGAAGATGCTGGATATAGTTTATAGGCCTTTGAATCTGTAAAGGCTTGCCTTGTGTCCTATCATGTCATAAATTTTGAAAAAGTTCCATTTGGGGGTGAGAAAAAATTATATCTTGTGGTTTGGGGATGAAAAGTTCTATAGATGTCTGTTAAGTCCATTTTATTTATGGTATCATTTAGGTCCTTTATCTCTTTACTTATTTTTTTGCCTAGATGATCTGTGTAGAGGGGATAGTGGAGTGTTGAGGTCTCCAACAATTAGTGTGTTGTAGTCTATTTTTCCTTTTAAATCTAAGTCTTTCCTTCATGTATTTGGGTGTTCCTGAGTTAGGTGCATAGATATTTATAAGCGTTATATCTTCTTGATTGATTGACCCTTTTGCTAAAATATAGAGCCCTTCTTTGTCACTTCCAACAGTTTTTGTTTTAAAGTCTATTTTGTCAGAAATTAGAATCACAACTCCAGCTTTTCTTTGGTTCCCATTTACATGGAAAACCTTTTTCCAACCCTTCACTTTTAGTCTATGTATGTCTTTATCCATAAGGTAGGTTTCCTGTAGGCAACAGATAGAAGGTTTCTGTTTTTTTACCCATTCAGTCAATCTGAGCCTGTTGATCAGAGAATTTAATCCATTCATGTACAATGTTATTATTGATATTTCCGGACTTGTCCCTACCTTTTAGTTGGCCATTGTATTGCTTTTCTTTTATTCCCTTATTTTTGGCTGTTCATTCTTTAATTTTCCTGGAATAGTACTCTCCTCAGGGTTTCTTGAAGAGCTGGCCTGGTGTTGGCAAATTCCTTCAGGATTTGTTTGTCTGAAAAGATTTTAATCTTTTTTTTCCCATGTGAAGGATAATCTTGTGGGATATAATAAAATTTCAGCCAAGAAAATATCCATCAAGATTATCCTTTATATGGGAAGAAAAGCCGAAAACATTCTCAGATAAACAAAACCTGAAGGACTTTATCTACACCAGACCAGCTCTTCAAGAAGTGCTGAAGGGGAACCAGCAGTTAGCATAATGGCTATGTCACTGAACTCCCTTGTAGTCAACAGTGGTTCAAGTCCTGGACCTGGTGGCTTAAAATTCATGCCAGGTGCGTGTGCGTGCATGCCTAAGATCCCAAGAGGAAAACGGAGGAGAAGGAACTGCAGCGTGGCCATCACCCCTGGAGGTGATTTCTCACTTTCTGTCTCTCTCTCTCGCTGGCAAGCACATGCACCCTGTAGCAAAAACCTCTCCAAAAATAATAATAATAATAAGCCTCGCTAGAGGTGTCGATTTTGTTTATATTTTCAAAGAAACAGGTTTTACTTTTATTTTCTGTATAGTTCTCTTATTTTCTATTTCATTTTTTTCTGCTGGTATCTTTATTATTTACTTTCTCCTGGAGTTTTTTGGATTTTTTTGCTGTTGCTTTTCCAGTTCTCTGAGGCATGATGTTAGGTGATCCATTTGCCTTCTTTCCATCTTCTTCTTATGTGCACTAATTGCTATGAACTTCCCTCTTATGACTGCTTTAGCAGTGTCCCAAAGATTATGGAAACTCATGTCCTCACTGTCATTAGATTCCATGAATCTTCTTATCTCAGTCTTTATTTCTTCAGTAGCTGTGAAGTCATTCAGGAGTAGGCTATTTGGTTTCCATATATTTGTGTATTTTCAAGGGTTTCTCTTGAAATTAAACTCAAGTCTAATTCCATAATCGTTGGAGAAGATGCTGGATATAGTTTATAGGCCTTTGAATCTGTAAAGGCTTGCCTTGTGTCCTATCATGTCATAAATTTTGAAAAAGTTCCATTTGGGGGTGAGAAAAAATTATATCTTGTGGTTTGGGGATGAAAAGTTCTATAGATGTCTGTTAAGTCCATTTTATTTATGGTATCATTTAGGTCCTTTATCTCTTTACTTATTTTTTTGCCTAGATGATCTGTGTAGAGGGGATAGTGGAGTGTTGAGGTCTCCAACAATTAGTGTGTTGTAGTCTATTTTTCCTTTTAAATCTAAGTCTTTCCTTCATGTATTTGGGTGTTCCTGAGTTAGGTGCATAGATATTTATAAGCGTTATATCTTCTTGATTGATTGACCCTTTTGCTAAAATATAGAGCCCTTCTTTGTCACTTCCAACAGTTTTTGTTTTAAAGTCTATTTTGTCAGAAATTAGAATCACAACTCCAGCTTTTCTTTGGTTCCCATTTACATGGAAAACCTTTTTCCAACCCTTCACTTTTAGTCTATGTATGTCTTTATCCATAAGGTAGGTTTCCTGTAGGCAACAGATAGAAGGTTTCTGTTTTTTTACCCATTCAGTCAATCTGAGCCTGTTGATCAGAGAATTTAATCCATTCATGTACAATGTTATTATTGATATTTCCGGACTTGTCCCTACCTTTTAGTTGGCCATTGTATTGCTTTTCTTTTATTCCCTTATTTTTGGCTGTTCATTCTTTAATTTTCCTGGAATAGTACTCTCCTCAGGGTTTCTTGAAGAGCTGGCCTGGTGTTGGCAAATTCCTTCAGGATTTGTTTGTCTGAAAAGATTTTAATCTTTTTTTTCCCATGTGAAGGATAATCTTGTGGGATATAATAACCTTGGTTGAAATTGTTTCTCTCTTAAAACTTTTAATACATCTTCCCATTCTTTCCTTGCTTGCATTGTTTCCATTGACAGATCCGGTGTTAGCCTGATGGGATGACCTTTGTATGTCACTTGTTTCTCTCTTGCCAGTTTTAGTATCATGTCTTTATCTGTGGTCTTGGCCAGTGTGGCTAGGGTGTGCCTTAGGAAAGATCTTCTTGGGTTGATTTTATTTGGTGTCTTTTCTATTTCCTGGGTCTGGATGCTTGAGTGCCTCTCTAGACTTGGGAAATTTTCTGCCAGGATTTCCTAGAATAGATTTTCCATACCCTTATTAGTTTCTTCACCTTCTGGGATGCCAATTATTCAGATGTTTGGATGTCTAATGGAATCTAGTATTTCTCATATATCATCTTTGTATTTTTTTATTTTCCCTATCTTTTTGGTGATTTTTTCTAGGTCAGAGGTTTTATCTTCTATGTCAGAGATTCCATCTTTAGCATGGTCTACTTGATTTTTAATACTTTTGAGAGAATTTTTTAGTTCCTATATCACAGACTTAATCTCTAATAGTTTCATCTTATTCTTTCTCAGTGTCCATTTCTTCTTTCATATCATGGAAAGAGTTTCTAATCTTCTGTAGTTCATTGTCTCTTTTCTGTTCCAACTCATAGAATTTTGTCAGCATGAATGTTCTATTCTTTCTCTGACATTTTGGTAACTCCCTCTGTTTTTTTGTTTGTTTGTTTGTTTGTTTGTTTTGTTTTGTTTTGTTTTTGAAAGATAGAGGAGGAATTACTCTGTTCTTTTGGTGGAGACAGATTTCCTGGTTTATTCAGACCTGAAGCTATTCTTCTACTTCTAGCCATTGGAAGATGTGTTCACTTTTGAGTACCTCTTAGGAGAACATTTGTTCGACTAGGAGCAAGTGTTTCCCCTTTGCTGTGAATTAATGTATGCTGAAGTCTCTCTTCTGTTGTTTTTAGGAATGTGGTCTCAAGAGGTGTACTCTATTCAGGTGTCTGAAGAGTAGTGTACTCTATTCAGGTGTCTGAAGGTGTACTCTATTCAGGTGTCTGAAGTGTACTCTATTCAGGTGTCTGAAGTGTACTCTATTCAAGTGTCTGAATAAACCCCCTCTTTCACAGGGGGTTTATTCAGTACAAGGGAGGATCCCAGGGAACCTTACAATACTAGGGATTTTCAGAACTGTGATTCTAGACCTGTCTAGTCCCCTGGAAGGGTGGAGGATGAGGAGAAGAGGATAATATAAGAGGGGAAAAAAGAGTACAGAGGAGAATAAAGAAAAAAATTTTCACCAGGGGCCTGGAGATGGAACTGGAGCTCTGCTACAAAGCGAAGGCTAGTCTGTTGGGCAAGGAAGAGTAGGGAATTAACAAAAGAAAGAAGAGCAACAGAAAAAAATAATAAATCTGCCCACCTTTATATGGGGGGAGGTCCTGGACTTGGGAGAGCTGAAAGTGGGGCGGGGGGCAGTGGTGCTGCTGCCTCAACCTCCCTTGCTGGCCAGGAGCTTGGAAGTGGAACTGGAGCTCTGTTGCAGAGCGAAGGCCAGTCTGTTGAAACTGGATACTTTCAGTCTCTGTTTCCCACCCTATACTGGAGAACTCAGCAGCCAAGTGACAAGCTTCCTGCCCTCATAGCCACTGACCCTGAAGGCTTCAAGGCTCCTTTCTGCTGCCATGATCCTCAGTTGCAGTTTATATCCCCTGCTCTCCTTGACCCCTTCCCATAGTAAGGCTTTGTTACAACAGAACAACCAGGGCCAGTTTCACTGGCATGCAAGCAGTGCAACTGCACAGGTCCTCACATTCAGAAAGGCCCCAGTACTGGAAAGAGTTCACACAGCAGGCCTGACTGCTTAACCTTGAAAATGCTTGCTTACAAAGCTGGCAGGTGATGGGGAAACTGAATTTAGAAAGGGTTCCCACCCATCCCTAACTAGACTGTTCACTGTGCCTAGACTGTTCATACAAACTATGGCTTATGCCAAACACCCGCTTTCCTTCTGGGAGTTTGAAATTGGAATTTGGATACATACTAGGCAAGATGTGCCTATGTAATCAGCCCTCAATAAAAACCCTGGGCAGAGTCTCTAATGAGCTTCCCCAGCTAGCAACATTTCATGTGTGTTGTCACAACTAGTTTGTGGCTCCATCAGAGAAAACAACTGGGAAATTGTACCTGGTCTCCCCTGGACTTCCCCTTGGTGCCTTTTTCCTTTGCTAATGCACTTTGGGTCCTTTCACTATAATAAATTATAGACATGAGTGTGACTACATGTTGAGTCCTGTGAGTCCTCCTAGTGAATTATTAAACCTGGGATGGACTCAAGGAGCCCTGATCTAGCCATGCACTTGGAGTTTAAATGCTCAGTAGTCACCATTTTGACATACTTCATGTTAGTACCTTTGAATTTATTTCCTAAGTGAAGTCAGATAAGTAAATGGAACAGGCTCCAAAGATTTAGTGTCCCAATCCCACCTCTTTCCACCTCTACAAATGGTTCCCAAACTCCTCTCACCCCATCTCACCCAGCAGAATCTCTGGTGCACTCTGGGGCCTGGACATGGCCTCAAGGACTGGGGCAGACACATATGCCTGTGACATCTCTGGGCTGAGCCTGATGGCTGCAGCCAATGCCTAAGCTAATAACTCCATTGCATATTCAGTTAGTGATTCTCATCTACCCCTATCCAAGTACCCAGCAAGCCCAGGCACAGAGGTTGTGGTCTTTAGAAGGAAATGTGTCCTCTTTTCCATTTGACGTGGATTGCATCAGTAGGCCCACTGAAAGGGGTGATGCATGGATAGGCTTCCCCATCTCACTGTATGTCTTTGTCAAGCAGCTGGTAGAAGCTCAGTCTCACAGCAAAGCCCAAGGGGCCTGAAATGGTCAGTATTTAACCCACAGCACACATGCCCAAGGAAGCAGGGCTTTAAATAGCAAGCAAAAAACATGATATGGCCAGCTGTGGTGGCACTACAGTAAGACAACATGGGAAAGTCTGGATTAACATCCTGAGATCTCTGGACCAGGGGACAGCATAATGGTTACTTCACTGGACCCACCCATAGTTGACCATGATTTGAGTCCTGGACTTGGTAGCTTAAAACTCATGCCAGGTGCATGTGTGTGGGTGCCTAAAATCCCGAGAGAAGAATGGAGAAGGGATTGCAGCATGGCAATACCCCCTGGAGGATGATTTCTCACTTTCTGTCTCTCTGTCTCTCTCTGTGTCTCTGGCAAGTGCACATGCCCTATAGAAAAAAATCTCTCTAAAAAAGGCAAAAAAAAAAATCCTGAGATCTCTTTGTACACAAAGCACACATGTGTGTCCATGAGCCTAGCTGGTTGAGGCTAGCAGTAGGAAAGTGATGTGCCAACCCTATTAAGGATCTCTCTTTCTCTTGTCTCTTTCTGTTTCCCTCTCTCATGGAAGAAAAAGAAAGAAAGAAAGAAAGAAAGAAAGAAAGAAAGAAAGAAAGAAAGAAAGAAAGAAAGAAAAAGAAAGAAAACTTAAGCAAAAAAGTGACAGATGGAGAGAGAGACTGTGGAAGAAAAAAGGGAAAACCTTTATATTTTGATACCTTTAACAATATTATTTTTCTGCTTTTTGGACAAGCATTCCCATGTTTTCTGTTGGTACTTGGCCCCACAAATTCTGTTACCAGCTCTGACAACAGATAAATATGTTGAACTCCTGGTACTTTTCCTGAATCATATGATTTCATCCTTATAACTGTCTTCCATGCTTTTGGACTAATATCCTGCAACTGTATTTTTTTATTTTTTTAAACCATGACTATATTTTATATCATGATCAATATATTTAAGTGAAACAAATGTTTCACTAAATAATGCTGCTACTACATATGATAAAGTAAAAACATAACAAAATTAATGTTACATATGATTTTATAAAAATATGAATATGAGGACCAACAGGTGGCATGATAGCTAAGGCACTAAACTCCCACATGGCTGAATATGATTTGAGTCCCAAACCTGATGGCTTTCTCTCTCTCTCTCTCTCTCTCTCTCTCTCTCTCTCTCTCTCTCTGAACAAACTCATTTTAAAAATAATAATAACAAGAACCAGTGGATGGTGTAATGGTTATGTCACTGGACTCCACAGTTCAAGTCCCAGGCCCAGTGTCTTGAAACACACCAGACATGGGTCATGCATTCCCAAAATTCTGAGAGGAGAATGGAATAGAAGAGATTCTGACATGGCCATCCCCTCTGGGGGGTGATTCCTCACTTTCTGTCTATCTCTCTCTGTCCAGTGAGTGTACACACCATATAGCAAAAATCTCACTCAAAATAATAATAATAATAATAAAATTAAATAATTAATTAATTCTTTTTTTCTGTGAGTACAAAAAATTTTCCCAATAAACAAAATTTGGGACTAAATGTGTTTGATGAGGATTGACAGCCCAGATCATAAGGGGACAAAGATACATGTATAGTTGAAACAGTGTTGAGTCTGTTTCTAGACTCGATTTTCTTTTAAACTGATAACAACCTGAAGTGATTTTGCAATACATAATTAACAGGTCACTTTCTAATTATTATATTTGAAAAATGCCACTATTCTGGAGCAATGTTTCCTAATCTGACCCTAATATCAAAAATGTGATTAAGTTTTGCACTGAAAAAGAGTTCCATAGGCAATAAATATAAGAGATGTTGCGTATCTATTACCTTCCTAGAAATTTACAATGCACATTTCCATGTTATTCTCTCTGGGAAATCTTTTAATGGAAGGAAATAGACATCACTATTTATCCAATCTTTACCAACTATTGGGTTATCGGAAAAGTCATGACTGTATTGTGCTAAAGCTGAGCACGGATTATGACACCAAGAATCTATTAGGGGTGCCCTCTCTCTCTCCTCTTTCACTCATGGAAAGAATAAATAAGTAAACTTAATTTTTTTTTCCTTAGAAAAGCCCCACAATGTGTGAATATTTAAGAAGAGTAAAAATTACAACAATGTATTTTTCATTCTTTTAAAAATTCACTTCCTGAAACTATTTTTTTCAAATAAAGCTAGTATAAACATGTATACGTTACTTGTTTCAAAGGCAAAATCACTCCCAGCAAAATTTTAAGAAGTCACACCCAGCAAAATTTCAGGAATTAACATATATAGCATAAAACTTAGAAAATACATACAATAAAAATTTGGGGAATTGGGACCAGTAGATGGCATAATGGTTACATTACTGGACTCCCACATAGTTGACTGCAGTTTGAGTCTTGGACTCAAATGGCTTAAAACTCACACTGAGAGGGTGGGAGAAGGAGGAGAGTGTAAGGAAAGGCATTAAGGAGAAAAATAGAGAGGCAAGACATTTATGGAACGCAGAAATGTATTATTATCTGCTGATGATACAAGTATAGTATCCCCAACTGGACTGGTGTGAAATGTATTCATGTTGGAAAATTGATGTTATAAGCTAAATGATATATAGTGATTGAATGTATAAAATAAATTAAAATTAAATATATTAACATTTTTTAATTAAAAAATCTAAACTCACACTGCAATGTGTGTGTGCATGCCAAGGATCCAATAGAAGAATGGAGGAGAAGGGATTGTGCTATGACCATACCCCTGGAGGGTGATTTCACACTTTCTGTCTCTCTTTATCTCTGTGTCTCTCTGTCTCTCCAGTTACCACATATGCCCCAAAGCAAAAATCCCTCCACAAAAAGAAGAAAAAAATTCAGGAAATTAATAGCACTTAAATTTTATAGAATGCATTCAAAATTACCCTCAGATATAAATTCATAGTATTTTCAGATTTCATTATTTTAAAAATTGATTTTAAAATATTAATGAAAGATTCAGTTCAGGAAACTTTTCAAAAGATAAACAGGGCCAGCTCATGACCTGATGATTAAGTGGTTTGATCCCGCATTGCCTGCCACACAGTCTGAATCCAATTCTGGTGGCTTGAAAGACCATGTGTGTGTTAACCCAAAATTCCAAAAGGAAGGAGAAATGGAGGTGGAGGATGTGACCATGCCCAATGGAGGGTACTTTCTCAATTTCCCTCTTTCTCTCTCTCTGATGAGCAAACATACTGTCTGGAAAATCATAATAAATAAATAAATTATAATATTAAAAAAATAACAAAGCAACCCTAGGGTAATCAAAAGGATATAAATAAGAGAAAATTGAGCTTTCATGTGGTGTGGAGGTTAAAGCAGCTGGATTCCACATAGCCAACACCATGGTTCAAGACCTGGACCCAATGGCTTGAAAAACACACCAGGTTCATGTGAATGTGTCCCCCAAGTCCCAAGAGATTGTGGCATGGCCATCCCTCCTGGGGGTGATTTATCACTTCCCTTCTCATTGTCTCTCTCTGGCAAGTACACATGTCCTATGGCAAAAGAGAGAGAGAGAGAGAGAGAGAGAGAAAATGAAATAATAGGCAATCATAAATAAAGAATAGAATTTTTCTTAAAAATAAGCAAAATTTTGTC
Organism: Tupaia belangeri chinensis; assembly: GCF_000334495.1. Lineage (NCBI taxonomy): Eukaryota > Metazoa > Chordata > Mammalia > Scandentia > Tupaiidae > Tupaia > Tupaia belangeri. Next base: position 283,524 of record NW_006203667.1, read on the forward strand.
AAATACAAATTTTTAAAATATAGAAAATGCAAGTAAATAGAAATATAAAGGAAAAACAGAGCAATAGATATGTCTTTGATGATCTTATGACATAAAGAATTTTCTGGGAAAATAATAAAAAGAAAATCTTAACAGGCAGCAACATGAAAGTTTTGCAAGGAAATACCTTCAAAAGAAGCTAGAGGACCAAATTGTCTTGCCAGTGAATCTTTTCAAATGTTCAGTAAGCTAATTTTTAACTCTATAAATTGCTCCACGAACAAAAACAAAACGGCAAAAAAAAAAAGCAGAAACCTTATGTAACTAAAATAACTGTGACATTAAACCTGATAAGAAAAAAAACCCTGATAAGTACAGCTAAAATTCTATAGCCATAGACCATAAAGAGCTAAAATGCAAAATAGCATATTAAATAAAATTTGACAGAACATTAAAACAATAACCTGCCACATTCATACCTAATTAAAATTTATTCCAAATCTGTAAGATTTAATTTATATTTAGAATTCTATAAGTAGCATCTGTCACTTTAGTAAGCTAAAAAAGAAAACTCATCACTACTAAGAATATTTTAAAGCATTTTAATTAATTTTAAATCCAAATCAAGATTTTAAGTATTAAAAACCTTTAAAACTGAGAATGAAAGGATATTTCCTTGATACCAGAAGTTCTTAGTTCAGGATCCTAGGGGACCATGAATAATAAAACTTGGCAGGGGGAGCACTGTGATTCCACGAAAATGTATGCGAAATTGCGCCTGTGTGTCTGCAAGTATTTTCTTTTTCTTCTATCATTTTATTATTATTATTATTATTATTATTTATACATTCAATTGTTATACATCATTTACTTTGTAAGGAAATTTTACCCAACATGATATACACCACACAGGAGACAAGAATACTATACACGACATCACCAACAGGCAACAAACCATATCTGTGTCCAACAAATGTCTTCCTTCTTCATTTTTCCCCAAATTTCCCTTCCTGCACTCTTCATCTCTCCCACTCTCCTTCCACTTCATCCTCAGCATCCACAATAATTTTCAATGATTTTATATCCTCCAGTCTTTCAGTTTCTACCATATAGTGTAGACAGTATATGTTAAGTGGAGACATACAATGTTTTTCTTTCATAGCCTGACTTGCTTCACTCAGCAATAAATCTTCCATATACATCTGCTTTTTAGGGTGGAGTAGTATTCGATAGAATATACTTCAATCCATTCATCTGTTCAAGGATATTTGGGTTGGTTTGATGTCTTAGCAATTGTGAATAATGCCACAATAAGCATAGATGCGCAAGCACTTTTCCAATTAAGCATTCTCCTGTCCTTTGGGTAGATACTCAGGAGTGGAATTGTGGAATCATATAGTAGTTTTATTTGAAAGTCTTCGTGGAACCTCCATATTGTTCACCACAGTGGCTGGACCAATTTACATTCCCACCAACACTGTAGGAGTGTTCCCCTTTCAACTCATCCTTGCCAGCACTTAATCATGTTTTGTTTTTTTAATCTTCACCATTCTGACTGGGTTTAGGTGGTATGTTAGGTGGTTTTGATCTGCATCTCCCTTATAATGAAGTATGTCAAACATTTTTTCATATGCTTTTTGGCAGTTTGTATGTTTTCCTTAGAGACTTGTTTAGTCAGCTCATTTTCCCACTTTTAATTGGGTTAATCATTTTCTTCTGGGTAAGCCGCTTGAGTTCCCTGTGTATTCTGTTATCAACCCCTTATCTGAGACATAGTTAACAAAAATTCTCTACCATTTCAAGAGTTGTCAAGTCACAATAATTACTGTGTCCTATGCTATGTGGAAATTTCTTAATCTGATATAATCCCACCTGTCTATTTTGGGGATTATTGCCTGTGCTTTGGCAGTCTTGCTTAAGAAATTTTTGCCTACCCCAATATCTTGCAGTTTCCCCAGCATTTTCCACCAGTAGTTTTAGAGTTTGCAGTCTTAGGTTTAGATAGTTGATACATTTTGAGTTGATGTTTGTCAATGGTGAGAAGTAAGGGTCTAGATTCATCTTACTGAAGGTGGATATCCAGTTTTCCCAGCACCATTTTCTAAAGAAGTTTTCCTTTTCCCAATGGAGTGGCTGCTACCCTTTGGCAAAAATCAGTTGGCTGATTTATTTATTTATTTATTTATTTATTTAACAGGGGTTCTACTCTGTTACGTTGGTCTTTGTGTCTGTTTTTGTGCCAATACCATGCTGTTTTGACTATCACAGCTTTGTAATATACCTTGGGGTCAGGAATACAGATGCTACCCACTTCACTCTTCTTGCACGGGATGGTTGTGGTCTTTTATGATTCAAAAAAAAATTGTAAGATTGTCTTTTCTATATCTGTGAAGAATGTCTCATAATTGTATAGGGATTGCATTAAATATGCAGACTAATTTGGGTATAATTGCAATTTTGATTATATTAACTCTCCCAATCTAGTAACATGAGATATCCTTCCACCTTTTTTAATACATTGAATCACATTTTTTAGCTTACAAAGTGAACATTTCAATATGTGAACATTTCTCCCCAATCTAGGTGAGTAAAATATCTTCAGCAGATAACACCACTATCTCCCCCTCCTGTCAATGCTCTGTCTCCATATCCCTCCTCCAAATGTCTTTCCCCAGGCCCCATTCTTCCACACACCACATCTGGAATTCACACCCATCTGTGTTTGTACATCCTTTAGTCAGTCAGTTTCAATCATAGAGTGTGGACACTCATTATATATTAAGTGGGGACATACAATGTCTCTCCTTCATAGCCTGGCTTGCTTCACTCAGCAGTAAATCTTCCATATTCTCCCACTTTCTGTCAAAAGCCAGGGTTTTGTTGTTTTTTATAGATGAGTAGTATTCCATAGAGTATATGTGGCAAAGTTTTCAATCCATTCATCTGCACGGGGGCATTTGGGTTGGTCCCACATCTTAGCAATCGTGGATAGTGCTGCAATAAACATAAATGTGCAAGCACTTTTCTGATGAAGAATTCTTCTGTCCTTTGGGTAGATACCAAGGAGTGGAATTGCTGGGTCATATGGTAGTTCTATTTGTAAAGTTTTTGAGGAATCTCCAGATTGTTCTCCACAGTGGCTGGACAAGTTTACATTCCCACCAGCAGTGTAAGAGAGTTCCCCTTTCACCATACCCCCACCAAAACTTATCATTTTTTGTTTATTTATCTTAGACATTCTGACTGGAGTTAGGTGGTATCTCATGGTTGTTTTAATCTACATTTCCCTTATGATAAGGGATGTTGAGTATTTTTTCATATGCCTTTTGGCTATTTGTATGACATCTTTAGAGAGTGGGGTTTTTTTTTCCAGCTCATTTTCTCATCTTTTAATAGGGCTGATCATCTTTTCTTCAAACAGCTGCTTAAGCTCCTTGTGTATTCTTGTTATCAGTCCCTTATCTGATGCATAATTTTCAAAAATATTTTCCCATTCTGAGGGTTGTCGATTCACAATAATTACTGTGTCTTTTGCCATGCATAAACTTCTTAGTCTGATGTAATCCAACTTGTCTATTTTGGGGATTATCGACTGTGCTTTGGGGGTCTTATTTAAGAAGTCTTTCCCTACCCCAATGTCTCCTAGAGTTTCCCCAGTGTTTTCTAGGAGCAGTTTTATAGTTTGAGGTCTTAGATTTAGATCCTTGATCCACCTTGACTTGATTTTTGTCAAAGGTGAGAGGTAGGAGTTCAGAGTCATCTTTCTGCAAGTGGAAATTCAGCATTTCCAGCACCATTTGCTGAAGAGGTTTCAATTTTCCCACTAGACTGACTGGTACCCCTTGTCAAAAATCAGTTGACTGTATGTTTGGGAATTTATTTCTGGAGACTCTATTCTGTTCCATTGGTCCACATGTCTGTTCATGTGCCCGTACCATACTGTTTTGATTACCACACCTTTGTAGTCTATTTTTGGGTCAGGGAGTGA
>NW_006203668.1:0-3200 GCF_000334495.1 Tupaia belangeri chinensis
GACAACAAGCTTTCTGGTTTGAGGATGGGAAGTACAATGTAGACTGAAAGTGCCTTGTTTGGAGTATTCATACCACAAGCAACTGGTGGAGAAGCTCCACTTAGGTATAATAGAGACAAAGTCCCTTTAGGGCATGGTTGGGGTGTGTTTTTCTTATAGTGAGGAAGGAGATGAGCAAAAGAATCTGCTCAGGCATCAGTGATCAGCCCTGTAGACACATGGAGAAGCCATCAAGGTTGCTCCCCTGGTCTGGGAATTGGGCACCAGGGCAAGCCAACAGCACACAGTGACTGCCCCTCCACTTCAAGAAGCAAACTGGCCAGTGTGGGTCTATCTCACATGAGCACCCCAACATCAAACTGTATGACACCCATTGGCAAATTATTTTTTCCAATATTTTTCTAGTTACCCTCTATAGGCAGGGGGATTGATTTTGTCTTATAAAAGTTCTCAGGGTGATGAGGCCCTAGATGTCAACAGCCCTGCTTGTAAGCACTCCAAGTGTTCAACGTGGGACCCTCCCCCTCTGAAATCTCTCTGCCCTACCAGCTGGAGCAGAGCTGGGATCACTTGGACCTCAGCTTTTGTGGGGCCATCTGTCTCCTTGAGTATTCAAAGGGCCCTGGTGACAAAAAGGCTCTTTAAGTGTCAATGTGGGCAGCATACAGCTGCCAGAGGCCTCTGGCAACTTTGGGTTCTGCTGTCTTTCATCAAAGAACTTGTTAGTTCTCTCCTGCATGAATTCCTGTGCAATATCAGAGCCAAACATGACTGCAACCAACAAATGAATTAGAAATAACAGTAACAACTATAATAATAAAAAGAAAAGTTTTTTTGAGTGGTTTTTCACTATAGGACCCGTGTGCTCGCCAGACAGAGAGAGACAGAGAGACAGAAAGCGAGAAATCACCCCCAGAGCCTCTGGGGATGACCATGCCGCAATCCCTTCTCCTCCATTCTCCTCTTGGGATCTTGGGCATGCACGCACACGCGCCCGGTGTGGGTTTTAAGCCACCGGGTCCGGGACGCAAACCGTGGTTGACTACGTGGAAGTCCAGCGACATAGCCATTACGCTAAGTGCTGGTTCCCAAGGAAAGATATTTTTTTAAGAGCTTGTGCCTTCACTGGAGAGAAAAAGAAGAGAGAGATTTAGAGAGAGATAAATAAAGTGAGAAAACATGTCCCAGGGAGACCACCATTGCAGAGTTTCTTCTACTCCATTCTCCCAAATCTCAGGATTTGAGGCATACATGCACACATGCTAAAAGTGATTTTCAAATGGCTATATCAAAGACTTGACCCACATAATAGACTGTGTGCAATCCAGCTTCCTAAATCTACATGCCATCTTCTGGCCTGAAATGATGTTTATAATTACGCAATTATAATCCTTAGAACACTTATATTTCTTTTAACCCCACTCCCACTATCACCAAATAAACCTCTATTAGAACTATTTACTTTTTTGACTTTGGCCTATCTTTTTGACCTTCCATGCAGATGGAAATGACAACTGAGAATGGCACTAATGTTAGAACAAAGGATCCTCATTTGTGGGGGTTAAGGAAGCACTTTAGAGGCTCAGAAGCCTGGTTTGCTCTTGGCCCTGATGGACCTTTTCTTTTTTTCTGTATTTTATGTTCTTTTTCTTTCTTTCTTTTATTTTTTTTTATGTGGTCTTCCAGTAAACAGCCTCTGGACTTAACTACAGAAAATTAACACAATAAGTAAAGCATTATAAAACCACTATTAACTGATTACACTAATAAAAACCAAATGGGGGCCTTAATTCTGCCCTTCTGGGAAAGGAGGACAGATAAAATAAACAACAGGGGAAAAAAATATGGAGGAAAGGATCATTGATTTTAAACAATAATAACACAGACATCTCCCACATGTTTAAAAAAAATACAGAATTCTATTTTCATTTTGGGAATGATAGACCAAAATTCTCGTTAAGACCTAAGTTTGATACTAATGAGGTGCTTTCCAGGCTAACAAATTGGAAAAATTAAGGGGTGCTGACAAGGACGTTCTTAAATGTTTGGCACATGCCTACCATGACTAAGTTTACTGTTATCAAAATGAAAAGCCTTGGGACCAGCAGTTAGCATAATGGCTATGTCACTGGACTCCCATGTAGCTGACTGTAGTTCGAATCCCAGAACTGGTGGCTTAAAATCACGCCGGATGCATGTGCGTGCATGCCCAAGATCCCGAGAGGAGAACAGAGGAGAAGGGATTGTAGCATGGCCATCCCCCCTGGGGAGGGGGGTGATTTCTCACTTTCTGTCTCTCTGTCTCTCTCTGTCTTTCCGGTGAGCACACGTGCCCTATAGCAAAAACCTATCAAAAAAGAAAAAAAAAATGATGAGAAGCCCTTTCGGTCTCCCTCAGGGAAAGACAGAATCTAAACATTCGCAGTTCATGCTCCATCAGTGTGGACTGTGTATTGATCAGGGTTCTCTAGGGAGGCAGAACCAATTGGTTTGTATAGCTATATGAGGGGATTTCTTGGGGGATCAGCACATGTGATTGTGGCAGCTGAGAAAGCCCACGAAATATTGACTGCCACCTGGAGACACTGCGGTTCTTGTAGCGTGGACCAGTGTAAATATGAAGACCTCAGAGGCAGAGATGTAACTGAGTCTGAGGCCGAAAGCCTGAGACTCTGGGAGGCTGCTCATGTAAATCCTGGACTCTAGAGAATGTCCCAGGCAACTGAGGAAGTCTATCTAGCTCTCTCAACAGAAATCCAGTGAGGCCAGCAGGTGGCATAGTGGTTAAAGTGTTGAATTCCTACATGGTCAACCGCAGTTCAAGTCTTAGAGCAGGTGGCTTGAAACTCATGCCAGGTGCATGCATGTGTGCCCAAAATCCCAAGAGGAGAATGGAGCAGAAGGGATTGTGGCATGGCCATCCTTCTCTTATCTGTCCTGATTTGTGCTTCCTAAACATATGCCCAGGCAGGGGCCACTATATGTTTTCAGAATGCAAGTTGTAAAATTCCCTGGAGATGCCTCCCACAGTCAGCTACCAGGACACATTACAGGTTGGAATAGGTTCCATCTCTGCCACTCATGGGATGGCCTCTGTTTATTTCATGACTTTTTTTGTTTGTTTGGTTTTGGTTTTGGTTTCCATCATAGGGTGTGTGGTCACACTTGAGAGAGACAGAAAGAGGGAAAGTGAGAAATCA
>NW_006203668.1:4778-7462 GCF_000334495.1 Tupaia belangeri chinensis
TCCCTTATCTGATGCATAATTTACAAAAAATATTTTCCCATTCTGAGGGCTGTTGATTCACACTAATTACTGAGTCTCATGCCATGCAGAAACTTCTTAGTCTGATGTAATCCTACTTGTCTATTTTGAGGATGATCGACTGTGCTTTGGGGGTTTTATTTAAGAAGTCTTTCCATACATCAATGTCTCCCAGAGGTTCCCCAGTGTTTTCCTGGAACAGTTTTATAGTTTGAGGTCTTAGATTTAGATCCTTGATCCACCTTGACTTGATTTTTGTCAAAGGTGAGAAGTAGAGGTTCAGATTCATCTTTCTGCAGGTGGAAATCTAGTTTTTCCAGCACCATTTGCTAAAGAGGTTTTCCTTTTCCCACTTTATTGACTGGTACCCCTTGTCAAAGATCAGTTGATTGTGTGTTTGGGAATTTATTTCTGGGGACTCTATTCTGTTCCATTGGTCCACGTGTCTGTTTCTGTGCCAGTACCATGCTGTTTTGATTACCACAGCTTTGTAGTATATTTTTGGGTCAGGGAGTGTGATGCCACCCACTCCACTCTTCCTGTGTAGAATTGCTTTGGCAATACAGGGTCTTTTCTGATTCCAGACAAATTCTATGATTGTCTTTTCTAGATCTGTGAAGAATGTGTCCAGTAATTTTATTGGAATTGCATTAAATATGTAGATTAATTTGGGTAGAATTGCCATTTTGATTACCAGAGCTGTTTTTAATAATGTTGTTCTAGATAATGTTTTCCTTTCAGATCATGATTCAGAAGCTAATTTTTAAAAATGGTGCAGGGTACTGCAACAATAACAACTTTTATTTTTTTATGCAGTGTGTTGGATGTCTCTATAATTTTGTTCAGATGACTGCAGAACCTGGAAAAGCTGTTGCTGCTATTGATGCATACATACTGCTATTACTGGTATACACACACACAAACACACACACACACACACATACATATTTATATATGCAAATATATATAATTTGAATTTTAGGAAACTTTAACTGCACTGTCAGCTTTGGATAAAATCTCCAAGTTTACAGTATTGAGTTGGCATTGTACAGAATTTAACAGCCATATTGGTCTAAAAACATTAAACTTGTTCCCTCCCCCCATTTGTACTGGCGTAATGCACTGTATTAAATATGTAAGGTCTTATTTACATGGGTTTTATTACATAAACTAGTAAAATATTCTCTAAATTATGAAAGAAAAAAATTAAAAATACCGTTGGCCACAAGAGGATCCAATGCCTTAACCAGCATGCCACCTGCTGGACCCCAAAAGTGACGAAATATTTGAAACATACTTCACCACAGATAAATGGGTTTCTAATACCTATGTAAAAGTTGTTAGACACTAGTACATAAAAAAGAAGTCGGTGAAAAGGAGACACCAAATCATACAGCCAGTTGATCTTTGACAAATGTACAAAACAATGCAGTGGAAAAGAAAAAAAAGTCTTTTCAGCAAATAGCGCTGGAAGAACTGGATATCAACCTGCAGAAATATGAAGCTGGATTCTATCTCTTTTGTTAACAAAAATCAACTAAAAATGGATCAAATATTTAAATATATAACCTCAAACTACAAAACTAATAGTATAAAATGAAGGGAAAACTTTTGAAGGTATTGATAGGCAGATTTCTTAAATAAGGCTCCTATAACACAAGCAATGGCCCCCAAAACAGACAAGTGAGATTCTATCAAGCTAAAAAGCTTCATCACAGCAAAGAAAACAATTATTACAGTGAAAAAAAAAACACCTCAGAATAGGTTAAATTATTTTTGCAAATTATTCCTCAAACAAGGGATTGGTATCCAGAATATACGGAAAACTGAAACTGCCTGCATATTTAAAAAATGAATAATTCAATTAAAAACATACAAGTGATTTTAATAGACAACTCTCCAGGGAAGAATTATGAATGGCCAAAAGACATATGAAAACATTTTTAAAGTCTCCTATCATAAGGAAAAGGCAAATTAAAACCACAATGGGAGGGAACAGCTGTTTGTATAGTGGTTAAGCACTGGACTTCTAAAATGTCAACTACACATCAATTCCCAGACCCAGTGTCTTCAAACTCACACTGGGCGTGTGTGTGCATGTCCAAAATCCTGAGAAAAAAACAAAGAAGGGACTTTGGTGTGGCCATCACCCCTGGCGGATAATATACTCATTCTATCTCTTTCTCTCTCTATCACTCTAGTGGATGCATACCCTACAGCAAAAAATCTCTCAAGGAAAATAAAAGAGAAAAAAAAAAACATACATGCACAATGAGATGGCGCCAGAAGGTGGCATGGTGGGTAGGGTGCTGCACCATGGTTTGAGTCTCACACCTAATGTCTTGCTTTCTCACTTTCCCACTGTGCCACTGTGTCTCTCTCTCATAACTGTGTTCTCAAAGAACACATGTGCCCTATGGAAAGTTAAAATAATAATAATGATAAATAAAACAAAATACATAGCTATTATACACACATGCACACAATACCACCTAATCCCAGTTACAATGGCTAGGATAGAAAAAAATAATGACAAATTTTGGATTTTCTATTTAAAACAAGACCTTGTTAAATTATAGAAAGGCTTTACTTAATTGTAGAAAACCCATAATTAAATTTATTAGTATTTATTAGAAGTACAATATAGTTAAGAACATTGATTATGG
>NW_006203668.1:7506-26776 GCF_000334495.1 Tupaia belangeri chinensis
TAAAAACATAAAATTAAAAATTTGACACCCAACGCCTGCCATATCCATGACACCATCTGCTGGCCCCAAGGTTTCATTTTCTTTTTATAAAATTATTTATATTATATATTAATTATTATAATTTATAATTTTCTCATAGAGCACCTGCATTTACTGGAGAGAGAAAGAGACAGGGAAAGGGAAGAGTAAGGCACCAAGTCTGGAACTTGAATGTCAGCCATGTTGAAGTCCACAGCCTTAACTACTATTCTGCCTGCTGGCCTCATTCTTCTGTTTTTCTTTTCTTTTTTTTTCTTTCTTTTCTTTTTTTTTATTTCTTTTGTTTTCCTTTCTTGCTTTCCTTCTCTTTTTTCTTATCCTTTATGTTTCTTAATAGTGTTTCCAAGTTAACTATTTTACAAACAGTGAAGATCTATATAATACTTAAGTATATATGACAGGAAAAAGAACTTCTAAAAGGGAACAGTAGAGGCTGCAATGGTTGCATTGCTGGACTCTCAAAAGGTCAACCATGGTTCAAGTCTCAAAATTGGTGGCTTAAATCTTACACTGGATACATGTGCATGCATACCCAAAATCTCAAGAGGAGAATGGAAGAGAAGGGATTGCATTGTGGCCATTGCCCGTGGAGAACAATTTCTTGCTTTTTATCTCTCTTTCTCCCCCTGTTTCTCTGGCAAGAACATGTGCCCGATAGCAAAAGTATCTCTAACAGAAAAAATAATACTGAGAAAAATAAGGTACGGCTTTTGTATGAGTGTATTTTGTTTTCCTCTAATTGCTATACAGTGTGTATGCTTGCCTGAGACAGAGAGATGTAAACTGAGAAAGTACTACCTCCCAGGGGAAAGTAGCCAAGCTGCAATCCCTTCTCCTCTATCTTCCACTAGAAATTTTGGTACATTTACATATATGCAAATGTACCTAATGTGTTTTTTTTTTCCATAGAGATTTTTTGCTATAGGGTGTGTGTGCTCACCAGACAGACAGAGACAGACAGAAAGCGAGAAATCACCCCCCATGGGGGATGGCCACACCGCAGTCCCCTCTCCTCCATTCTCCTCTCGGGATCCTGGGCACGCACGCACATGCGCCTGGCGTGAGTTTTAAGCCACTGGGTCCGGGACGCGAACTGCAGTCAACTACATGGGAGTCCAGTGACATAGCCATTACGCTAACTGCTGGTCCCCCTAATGTGTTTTTCAAGTCACCGTGTGTGAATCTAACCGAGCAGTTGGCCATGTGTGATCCAGCAGCCTCCACCACCACACCACTGGTTAGCCCCCTTTTTGTTTGTTTTTAAAAATTTTCAACATCATAAAATTCACTTCAACAGAATTATTTTTATCTTGTAAGTGTAAATTACCTTAGATTTTACTTGGTATTCTTGTACTATTTTTCAATGTTTTGTTTTCCCCATTTTTTTTTTCTCTAAACGGGAAGCCTAGAAAAATCATTATAAAATATATATTTTTAAATTTATGAAAACAGTACATTCTATGTCCATGGTACACACTCTGGCCTTCCATGATTTCTGCACCAAGATATTTCCTTTCCATTTATTCCTCTGAGAAGAATTCAATATATATCTCACTCCTCTCTGCTGAAGTACATAACTATATTTTCAAAGATCACAGAATCTTGAAACATCCCACATGTGTAAAGGATGGTGGATACACCTGACATAAATGGGAAGCTGTACTCACTTCATAAGAAGTTTACATAATTCTGTGGTCTCCAAACATTCATTACATCACAACATCAGCCCCCTAGTTCTCTGAATATGCTTACTTTCTCCCAGGTAAAAATCCTGAGCTAATGTTTAACTATTCAGTAAATCAAAAGTAGAATAGGTACATGCCTCTCATTGGTAGGTTCAAAGAGTTAAGATACACTGCTTGGGACACTATTTTTTATTATATATGAAGTCTAGAGCACTGTCATAATACCTACCAACTAGACTGAAGAATAGAATTGACTTTGGATGTCCTGAGACACTGTAGTCTAAGAAATGCTTAATCACAAATTTTGATCTTTGGTGGTATCTTTGAACTGAATTTTGAGAGGGATCCCACCAACTTAAATGAAATAACAGACTTAATATACTGGAACAATAACTTATAAGCAGATACCTATGTGGCAAAGAGGTCATTGTAATTACCCAAGTTTTACTTAATGATTGGTGAAAATTAAATGTGCATATGCTCAAGATTTGAAAACTCCAATGGAGCCTAATCTTAGGGAGCCCCCTTTCAATTCTTTTTTTTTTTAGAGGTTTTTGCTACAGGGCATGTGAGCTCACCAGAGAGACAGAGAAAAACAGAGAGATGGAAAACAAGTAATCACCCCCCACCCCAGGGGAGATGGCCATGCCAAAATCCCTTCTCCTCCATTCTCTTCTCGGGATTTTGGGCACACGTGCACATGTGCCTGGCATGAGTTTTAAGCCACCGGGTCTGGGATCTAACCACAGTCAACTACATGGGAGTCTAGTGACATAACCATTACACCATCTTCTGGTCCCAACAATTTTTTCCAACTAAGGAAGGGTGAAGGTCATATACTTAGGAAACCCATAGTCCAGGGACATAGGAATCTGAAAAAAGGTGATATCATGTCACCGGACACACTTTACTGCCACATCAATAAGGTTTCTGCATAATAAGAGTAGAGTATAGGTGAAATAATGGTATGCCTCACAAATAAAAAAAATCTTTAGGTGTGAATCAACAAATCAGATAATACTGATGATGTGGAAAAACTTCTAGAAACTCATAGTCTACTGGGACTGGACCATGAACAAATAGAAACTCTGAGCACCTGTACAACTAAGAGGTAGATTGTTTCAGTCATCAGAAGTATTTTCAAGATGACAATCCCCATATGTGTCTGTGCTCTGGAGAAGCATCCAAGTGCAAAACAACAGCCTTCTTAAATGATTCCCTCTTTTATCTATTACCGGTCAGACACAGACTCTGAATTCCAACTTACAGGGATGGTGGAAAACTGCTGACTTAACTGACAGACACATCTGGCTCAGTTGCCAAATTTGGACATTCTATCATGTGGAACATCCCCTACCCACCCTGTTCACTGAAGTTCCCAGTGACCTTGCTCTGAAGAAACCACAATTTTTCCCCCTGTGCACCTGACGTACATTTTGCAACCACACTTCTGTGGGTTTCCTTGTCATTTAGAATCCTTTTTCTCCCTTCACTAGGCTGAGAAAATCTAAAGGGCAGAAATAATTTCTATCTAGCCCACTCAACACCAGCGTCATATTGGCTCACCACCACTCTCTCTGAAAGAAAAGAAAAATAAGACTGGAAAAGAAGATATAATTATCCCAGAGGGTTAGCTTTTCAGGTAGTAGGTACACCAGGAACGCCTTCTAGTCCCCCAAAATCAGGTGCTCTTCTTAAAGGCCCCATCCCTCAGCTCAAGTTTTATAGAGGAGATGACTAGGGGCTGATAGTCACTCCATACTGAGAGACATGGCCTTTGTGAATCTCATGAGTCAGCCTCAAGCAGTTCTGAAGCCCAGAAAATTGGGAAACATCAAAGGGTAGGTTGAAGTCAGGTCACCCTGTAAAGGTTTCAAACAAGAACATCAACTTAAGGCATTATGAAGCATGTCTGTGCTGAACTCCTATTCAGGGCTGGAGGAAACGAGGGCTCAGCTGTGCCAGCTACAGATTTGAGACTGGAGACTTCTTTTGAACACAGAATAGCCTGGTCCTGCAACAGCCAGTTATGCTCAGTTTCTATCAACATACCCACTTCCAAACCCTGGATATTTAGCACTTACATTCATAATTTCTCAACCTCCAGGGTGTCACTAAGTCCTTCCTGTGCTCTCAGCCAGTGCAGGTCACAGGGTGACAGAGTTTGAGACAGGAGGCCCCTCCACAGCAAAGCCATTAGAAGAAAGGCCAGAAATAGAGAAAACGAGAACCCAGGTGATTGTTAACTGCACAACCTTAGCCAAACAGCACATAGGACTAGGCAGTGCTCAGAGCCTTGCTGCAGTGACCCTGATTCAACAGGTCTCAGAGTCTTGCTCCCTTACACCTGGTTACACAGTGAACTGGCCCCTGTGGAGCCTTATTGAAAGAAGAATCAGACACCTGACAGAGTAGAGCCTGAGTGATAGCTTCTTGCCCACACAGTTGCACAAGGCACATTCCTGACTCTGCAGATCTAGCCCTGGATAGAGAATGTCTGCATTTTAGCAGAACACACCTCAGGCTTCCCAGAGTCAAGTGTCTTTGTGTACTAAGAGGAACTTTCCTGCTTTGTTTTAATGAACAGATCACAGGGTACAGGGAATTTCAGCCTCTGTGACCAATGAAATCAACCCCTATCCTCAGAACAGAAGCTCTGCCCAGACCAGGACTCTCTGGACCAGGAGAGAGAGACTGATGTCCTCCAGGGTGCAGGGATTTGGGATGGAAATATGGGTAGCATGGCCAGGGCTTCCTCATACCTCATTTCTCAATCTACTAATTTTCATCCACAAATATAAACACATGCCACATGGGAATAAAATTATGTGATGTATGAAATGTGGATATAAAATTTAGATTGCTTTGTGCATGTGTGTGTGTGTGTGTGTGTGTGTGTGTGTGTGTGTGTGTAGATAGGTAGGTAGATTGCCATATATGTATATAAGAGTAAGAGGTCCCTTGGGCTCATGACGCATTCTGTTAAATAGACTAAGATCTCTGCCAGGATTTTACTTTGGACATCTTCTGCTAATGCATTTTCCCCCAAAACCAGTTTCTTCTCTCATCTTCAGAAGACGCTTCTCTGTTACCTTTGTCCATTGTAAACTCTGTCAAGACCAAAAAAACTATAAAGCAAAAGTGTAAGGAAAATGTAGTTTATGGGTTTCAAGCAAAAGTATAAGAAAAATGTAGTTTATGGGTTTCAGAGCTAGCATCAGTTAAGGGTCAGACAATGGGATGTACGGTCAGACCCACTGGCAGCTGGTCAGGAGGTGATAATGACACATCCTCTGACCCTAATAAAGGAAGGGTCTTTATACTAGTAAAAGGGTTATAATGCATGTAACTTGCTATGAAAGAGTTTACATCAGAGAAAGCTTTTGTGAGACTAGTAAACACTTTTTCTCTGTAAGTTTGCTTTACAGACATTTCTTTTAGTTCAAAAGGAAAAAGCTATAGTTTGTGGTAGCAATATTGTATACTAGAATCAAAAGTGTGGGCTAGCAGGCAGCATTGTAGTTATGGTGCTAGATTTATACATGACTGACAGAGGTTCAAGCCCTGGACCCAGCAGCTAGAAAGTCACACTGAATCTGTGTGCATGTGTACCCAAAATCTCAAGAGAAAAATGGAGGATATGGGATTTCCACGTGGCAATGTATTATCCCCCGAGGGGGTGATTTCTCCCTTTACCACTCTCTGTTTTTTTGCCCAGTGAGCACAGGTGCCTGATGGCAATTTTTTTTAAAAGTGAATAAAAGCATACATTTGCACTTGCTCACATCACCAGCCTGGTTAACCCACAGTTCACACTGAAAACCCATGCACAGATGGTAAAACAGATTCCCAAGCTGGGATGCAGATTCTGATGCTGAAATGAAGGCCCAGAGTGGGTCTGTCCCTGTAAGGAGACAGAAAGTGAGGAATTTAACTCAGGGAGCTCATGCCCTCCTAAACCTCCTCATGTTTGGAAATAATCCCATATTTATCATCTTCATTTCTAGCAGCAGGTTCTTACCTTAGTAAACTGTGAAGTTTAGAAACCCTTTCTCTAGCATACAATCCAGGTGAGTCTTCTTGTAATTCTGACTCTTAGAGATTTTCTTCTCATTCATAATCTACTCTCACTCAGTGACTGCATGTTGCTCATATCCAAACACTGTTCAGAATATTGCCACAAGGTGACCAGAGTTACAACCTCAGAAAGGACAGAATGCACAGGACATCTGTACCTGGTTTTCTTAGTGTCAAAATCCTTCTGTAGATTTCTGACCAGCTAGAGGTCACACACATAGGAGGGAGCTGCATGGAATGCACCAGGAACATTCCTTTCCCATCCTTTGCAGGCTCAAGACTGGCCTCAGCTCAGTCACTGTCCTCAGGCCTCTGCTCCCATGGCAGGTTATTTAGCTGCTTCATACAAGCACTGTATGAAGGGGTGTTTCATGAGTCCAAGACCTACAACCCTGTTGAGGCTTTTCTACTCCTGAGCACTTCTAAAGTCCATTCTCTTCCTGAGATGGCACTGTGGCAGCTGTGTTGGCACCTGATCCCAAAGGCAATAGACAAGATCTGTGCTTTCCATAACTGGAGGTGAGCAAAGTAGTTGTCTTTCAGTCTACACACTAATTTCTCACTCAAGTAAGGGCTATAGGTACACTGTTCATCTCTTCAGAAATCCCAAGAAATTAGTGTGGGTAACAGACTGTCTCCCACACATGCAGCATTTCTCAAGCAGCCTACCCACTGATTCTAGACCAGAGAAGGGTTACAACACCATTCATCTCTACAGAGATCCCAGGAATCAGGACGAGTAACAGGTTATTTCCTACACACACTACTCACAAGGAGGAGCTATTGTATGTATTAAGTCAGGCTAATTACTGTGTGCTCTCCAAAATCATTTTTCAAATGTTAATGGAAATTGATACCTATTACCCTTGGTACCCTAAGGGCAGATTTTTGAAATTAACTGATTGGGAAAAAATTGGTAACTGCTTACTTGAAGAGCTGCCTGCTCCTATATATTACATGCTGCTTTTGTCCAGAACCATTATCTTCCAGTAATTAATCAAAATGATGAACACAGAGGGGAAGAGGAGAGGCACCCCATGCATGTTCTTTAGGCCTTTTAGAAAACATGGAGTGGTTCCTTTGACAACATATATGCCAATCTACAAGAAAGGTGATATTGTAGACATCAAGGGAATGGGTACTATTCAAAAGGAATGCCCCACAAATGTTACCATGGCAAAACTGGAAGAGTCTACAATGTTACCCAGCATGCTGTTGGCATTGTTGTGAGTAGAGATAGCTTCCTAAAGCGTGTGAAAGAAAATGATCAGAAAAAAGCGGAAAGCCAAAGAGAAAGGGGGACCTGGGTTCAATTAAAGTGCCAGCCTGCTCCACCCAGAGAAGCACACTTTGTGAGAACCAATGGAAAGGAGCCTGAGCTACTGGAACCTATTCCCTATGAATTCATGGCATGATGGGTGTTAAAAATAAACTAATCTGTGGTCTATTAAAAAAAAATTGCATGCCTAGCATCTATGCAGAAATGCCATGCTTCAATTTGGAAAACCTGATAACATTGAACACCCTCTGAAAGAGCTATTAACATCTAATGCAGAGATCAAACCTAATCCAACTGCCCTACTGGTCCTTCTAATCCTCCTCTCCCATTCAAGGCCTTATCTAAAAAACTGACTAGGGAAAAACTTCCCTGGGGATGTTTACAGAAATGTCTAAGCAGTGCTTTACAAGAAGGGGATACTTCCACACTTTCTGTCTGTCTTGTTATATGCAAAGGGGACAAGCCACATATGTTTACCCTATAGTATGCTTAAGGAATTAAGGAATAAGCTATCACCAAATATGGAACCAGCAGTCCTTACATTATTGGGATGATAGACAACATAGACATGAACATCCACTGATCCATTGTTTCTTTCAAGACACCAGGTATGAGACTCAAACCACAGGGTCAGCTTGGTGGATTCCAGTTGCCTAAGCCACCAGGCTTGGTCTGGCCTGCACCTGTCACTTAATTGCAAGTTGGAAGAGTGATAACTTAGAGCCAGGAGCAGAGAGCCCTTGTCTTGCCAACTGTGCCTTGAAGGGGTGAAGTGAGGAAAGTCCACACTCCATTGTGCTCCTCCTGCTTCTCCCCCTCACACACTGCGCAGGTGTGCCTAGATTGGTGCTTCTACATTTTGATTCCATAAATAGAAATTCTTCTAAAAAATACTCTTCAGAGTGCCAGTATGCACAACAGGTAAATATGGTTGAAAATGAACATGTCATTAGAGGAAAGTGTTCAAATCCTGTTGCTTAATTCTGTTTTCTCCTCAAAAGAGTTCCTGGCCCCTTTGTTCTTTATACACAGAAGACACTGCATCTAATGCTTGTGTGACCTTCATGTGGAAATCTAAAATCACCAGTCCAGGTGAAGATGGAGTACCTCTAGCAGTATTAAGACTTCCAAATAGAAAATGCTATTGATGTGGAAAAGAGGGACATGTCATCAAGGATTGTAAGGAGAAACAAAGGAAGCCTTTCTGAAAATGTGAACACTGTGGTGAAGGCTTTCATTGGACTAACCAGTACCTTTCTTCTACTAACATGTCAGAAAACGTGATACTGGGCAAGCCTCCAGCCCAAAATTAAAGGAGGCATCACTCTTGTATCCGTCCAACCCAGTAATTGACAAAAGCCCTAACCAGGCAACTAGACTGGAAATTTATGACTCCATTCATGCTAGAGCTGAAAGTGCTGGCATTAATTTAATTGCCCAAGAGCATGTTTCTTTAAGTTGACCAGAAGTCTCCCTAGTAAATAGCCAGCTATCAGGACCTCAAAAAAGTGGGCATACTTAAAACTTAAAAACACAAGACAGCCTCTGGTGCCTTTTAGTCTTGATAACAGCCTACACTGAGTTAACCATTTCTATCTTTTTTTTTTTTTTGAGGAGTTTTTTCTATAGTGCAGTGCACTACTCAGAAAGACAGAGACAGAAAGTGAAAAATCACCCCCCAGGGAGGATGGCCACACCACAATCCCTTTTCCATTCTCCTCTCGAGATCTTGGGCATGCACACACATGCACCCAGTGTGAGTTTAAACCACCGGGTCCAGGACTCAAACCATGGTCAACTACATGGGAGTCCAGTGACATAGCTATTAAGCCAAATGCTGGTCCTGAATTAACCCTTTCTCATTCCTAGGGTGCTTGGAGATTTTTGTTCATGGTCAATTGCTTTTGATGCCTTTTAAACGTTTTTTTTTTCTTTTTTTTTCAAATAATTAACATCTTAAACTGTTATCAATAACAATGTCTTGTTCTAAATTGGGAAATTTGTTAAACAATTTTTGTTTGTAAAATACATATCTGTAAGCTGCTGATATGTACTAAAATCTAATTTTGCTTTAATAAGTCAAAAATTCTGATAAATATGTAAAGTCCTACATATAAAGTTACAAGCTAAATGGTGTCAGATTATCCAGGCGAGGCAAAAGAACAAGAGATAGACTTTGACAAGCCTAAAGTAATCCTTAAAATGACAAACAGAATATTTTTATCTAATTCATCAAAGGTAACAACTATCTCCAAAGGGAAATTTACAAGAGAGGGAGACAGAGAGAGAGAAACCAGGTAAAAAGGGAAAATATATAGAAAGAAAGAAATACATATAAAGATGTATTTGTGGTGAGGAGGTTAAAAAGAAACAGAATATTTCAACAGAGTTTTGTATGGTAAAATGTTTGTCCTAAAATAAGATGGCTGGATTATTCCAGAATGAAGAAAAATTAAAAGGGGAAAAATAATCAAGGAATAAAGCTTGTTGCAAATGGTGTAAGTTATGTTGAAAAAGTTCTGAGAGGGAATTGTAAAGGATTAGAAAGATTGTATGGAAAAAAGCACATATGACAAGTAATATCTGAGGTGGCCATAAAACAATGGGTCACATTATTAGGTGTATTAGGTGCTAAAACACAGTCTAAATAGACCTGATTAACAGGTTTAGAATTTGTTAATAAAACAAACCCTCTCCATATTTTTAAAACAAAGAAAGGGGAATCTAGGGGCCCCCTCTGCCCATTCTGCCAGATTGCTTTCTTTAACTGTGTTTAAATTGAATTGTCTAAATTTGACTTTTTATTCAAAATTGCACCAATGGAGCACAGCCTGGCAGTAAACATCAGCCTCACAAAAAGTCCCTCAGGCTGAAGTTTTCTATAAAATGCCTCTAGATCCTACCTGGCAAGGCCCAGTTCCTCTAATAACCTGGGGAAGAGGGTTTGTCTCTATGTTTACTCCTATAGGTCTGGTTTGGATTCCCTCTCATGTGTATGACCTGCACATCATGAGCTGGCATCAGACACCGCAAAGCCTGATACCAAGCTTCTAACTAAGATTCAGGAAAAGAGTGTAAGGGTCCAGAGATCAGTCTTACTGATGGAGACACAGAAAAAGCAACGACAATGCAACTGCTAAAGAGGCTTTTATTCTTTTTCCATCTAGCTGGGGTCTGAGTTTCTGCCCATTGCAGCAGGCCTTAACAAGGACCCCATACCTAAGATAAAGGTATCTTTTATAGTTCAGGATTTTCCATACAATGTAACACACACAAAGGAGGCGGTATGAGAAGTGAGGGTCCAGCTGCTACCACCTGCTCAGGTCTAGATAAGGGCTCTCAGCTAAGGGTCTGGACGACCTTGCCTCAGAGGTGCTGGGCCCTCCCATTTTCCACTATCTGAGAGTTCCCAGACTCCTGGTTTATGTCCTTGAGGCCCTAACAAAGTGGGCTCCATCCTTGAAGACTTAACAGGATAGCAATTAAAGTAACTTGGCCCAGCATTCCCTAACATGGTGGTGATTAAGCTGACTTGACCTAACAAGAGGAAGACCAAAAAATGAAAAATCAGGCCAGCCACAGAGAGTCCTAGCACCTGGGTGACATGGAAGCAATAGCTAACTATGCTCAGGAAATGCTGAAAGAAGAAAAAGAACCAACTCCTGAGAACTTGTTCATTGCTATTTGCCAAATAGAGTGTTAACTCAATGACACATGTTATATCATAATCATATGCTTCTCAGGGTCAATTCAACCCTCTTTAACACTTGCTAATCATGAAACTTTGCAAGGTGAATTACACCAAGCATTGGATATAATATGTAGACAAAATTGGCTCAAGAGTTAAATTTAACTAACTTTTGTCTTCAACATAGTGAACATGTTCAATATATATTGAGGTCCTGTTTACAACCAGTATGTAAACCCCTTGAAGAGCTTCGACAATTGACTATTTTCCAAAATATTAACAAAAACATTTCCTACAAAGATATGTATAATTGGGGACCTGTATCCTTAGAACCTCCTAAAGGTCTCATTATGCTACATACCCCAAAAGTTTTCATGTCTAGCAATTACACTTGTGTGCAAGTTCAAAATTGTGTATCCAACTGTCTCCATTCACCACCAGTATCTCATTCCTGCAAAAAAAAAAAAAAGAAAGAAAGAAAGAAAATGTTAGTTATGCTATTGGCTTTGTTCAGTTGCCTGTAGGCTGTCTTTAACTATATTCAGTTTGCTCTCCTTCACATTTAACTATATTCCAGCTAATCTATCTCATAACACCTTATGCTGCCTTAGTTGCATAGCAGCAGTGTTATGCTCTAAGTGATGCTGGCAGCCTCATTGAGGCCTGTCTGTGCCAGGTCCCTCCTGAACACTCCTCTTCATGGTGTGGAGACATCCAGAATTCACAATAGCCCAAGGCAAACAGCTGCTGACACTCCCTAGTCTCTGTAAATTTACTACCTCTCCTGCTTTGAAACGATACAACCTACCAGCATGACAAAACGAACAGAAATAATTCAAAAGGCAATGAGCCACCAGGGCAGTTTTATGAGAAGCTTTGCGAAGCATACCAGACCAATACTCCGTTTAATCTGGAGAGCCCTGAAAACCAGCAAATGATTAATGTCACATTTGTATCCCAGCCAGCTCCTGACATCCTCAGGAAACTCCAGAAACAGGATGGATTTGCTGGGATGAATGTCTCCCAACTCCTAGAAATTGCTAATCGAGTGTTCATAAACTGAGACCGAGAAGAAAATAAAAGCCTATCAGTGATGTAGCACAGGAAGCACAAAGGGGCCCTGCTCACCACTGCCCTCAGACAATTAGATGCCCCAATGGGTCCCATTACTGGGGAAGGGCCTGCTGACTGAACTTAGTACAAATCAGCTTTGACTCATTTGCCTTTGCTGCTTTAACCATCAGCCTTGCCAAAATCCTGGCCGTGGCAATGCCCTGGAAGGAGGAGCAACAAATGTTTGCTCCCAAGGCCCCCAGTGGAAATAATGAGACACTCTCTCCACTTGTTTAAAACTTCCCTGCCTTTAGGTCAAGGAGAACCCACCAGGAATGGCAATCAATCACCCATCTTTGGTGGTCAAATTGAAACCTCAGGCACAGCATGTGTGTCTCTGCAAGTGCCCCGTGAGCAGAGATGCCAGACTAGCCAAAAAGAAACACATCAACTGGGTCAGAGAAGCCAGGATCCTGGTCCAATGTCAGTCTCCTTAGAACACTCTCTCCCTCCCCATGGGAAGGGGAGGTTCTGGCGACTACCATCCAGCTCAGAATTTGCAAGTTGTAAACCCCACCATGGTGGCCTTACATCCCATCATCCCCAATTCATATATGTTGCGGGCACTCTCTTGTTTGGAGATGTGCTTGCTGCCGATTTAGAGAAATTTTCAAGTCAATAAACTGGGTGTACTCTGCTCCAATATGTTGATCACTTTCTGTTCCCTGGAGCAACCTGAGAAAACTGCTGGAGAGGAACTTGAGCACTGCTCCAGCTCCTGTCCCAGGTTGGATACAAAGTCTCGAAGAAAAAGGCCCAGATCTGCTCCACTCAAATGCAGTTTTTGGGATCCATTCTGACTAAAAAACATCTTGCACTTGAGCAAGAACAAAATCAAGTAGTAAGTGATTTGCCTCAGCCCACAAGCCAGAAGCTGCTACATGAATTCTTGGGATCCATGGAATTCTGTAGGATTTGGATCCCAGGTCTTGTTAAAAAGGCTAACCCACTGTATGAGCTATTAATGGTCCCAGAGGAAGCCCTTTAAGTGGGACCCTGCCAAGAGCAGCCTTTCTAGGATCTCAAGTCAAACCTCCGGAAAACCTGGGCTTTAAAACTCCCAGAGGTCACAGGGGAGTTCAATCTATCCATATGTAAAAAGAGCCAGACAGCACTAGGAGTTCTGACTCAGTCCTTTGGGCCTTAGGAGAGATCTATGGCCTGCCTGTCTAAAAGGCCAGACCCAATGGCATCTGGATGGCCCCCTCGCCTTTGAGCTCTCACTGCCACTGTTAAACCGATTAGAGAAGTAGACAAGCTAACTTTGGGACAAGTTATCTCTGCCTGGGTCCCTCAGTCAGTGGCCATGTTAATAAATACAAAGGAACATAAATGGTTTGCCAGCTCTAGTATGGCCCACTACCAGGGCGTATTGATTGAAAATCTCCTAATTAAAAAAAAAAAGAAAGAAAGAAAAAGAAAATCCCCTAATTAGACTTCAAACTTTGCAGACTCTCAATCCTGCTAGCTTCCTCTCAACCATGCTGGGGCCTCCGGACCACATTTGTGAAAAAGCCCTCAATGAGGTTTTTTGGTTGTTTCTTTTTTTTTTTTTTGGAAGTCCTGACCTTGTGGACACACCGTTGAAAATCTCTGACTTACTTCACTGATGGCAGCAGTTACATGAAGGATGGGATTCCAATATGCTGGCTATGCAGTTACCTTCCAAGACATAGTGATTGATGCTGGAGCACTCCTCCAAGGGTGGTCTACTCAAGGTGCTGAACTATGGTCATTAATCTGAGCCCTAAAAGTGGCAGACAGTAAAAGAATAAACATCTACACAGACTCAAGTTATGCATTTGCTACTGTGCATGTTCATGGGCAATATACCAAGCGGAAGGACTCCTCTCAACAGAAGGAAAAAAAGTAAAAAACAAGGAGGAAATCTGCCAATTATTGGAGACAGTCTGGGAGTCAAGGGAAGTGGCAATCATGCAACGTCAAAGACATCAGAGCAGGGAAGACCTCATAACCTTGGGAAATCAGTTGACAGATTTTGTCATAGGATGAGAGTGTGTTGAGCTGTGTTGTGAAGTTCTTGGTTCTTTGGGTCCAGATCACTAAAATTAGAGAACTGTCCCTAGGTGCAAAATAAAGCCACAACCACAATAAGAGTAGTTAGAAAAAAGAATTAAATAGGAAAGAAAGATTTTAGAAAAGAAGTGCACCCAAAAAACTTTTGGGAAGGCAGGTTACTAGGTAGCAACAGCTATGTTTGGAACTAGTTTGGTGTTATTTTTATTACTAGAGGTGATCAAGAATATTTAATGGTGGGAGGTCTGTCACACTATGTCCTTTGTTTGAATTCCTGGGCTTTCTCCTGCTCTTGGGCATCTCTCTCACAGGTGAAGAATTTGAGAATTTTGATTAGCTAACTGTGCAATTAGGATAGACTGCCCAATTAGTTAATCATACCAGGGAATCAGGATGTTGATCAAAATGCTTGGTTTGGTCTTTTTGTATTCATGAGGGATGATAAGAGAGAAATTTGCAATCATCCCTGTGTGTATTCCTGGGGAACCAAGGAAGGAAAATGGTATTTGCCTTGCCTTCCCGGCACCAGAGGCTAGGTAGGAAGTAGGCATCTCATGGAGGATCTGATTGTAACTCCCGATAAATTGTGATCAATGTGACATGTGTCCTTCTGCTATTCTCTTTCTTCTTAAAATATTTTTAGAGGATTTTACTATAGGGCACGTATGCTCGCCTGCAGACAGAGAGAGACAGAGAAACAGAAAGCGAGAAATCACCCATCAGGGGGGATGGCCACGCCACAATCCCTTCCCTCCATTCTCCTCTTGGGATCTTGGGCATGCACGCACATGCTCCCGGCGTGAGTTTAAGCCACCAGGTTTGGGACTCGAACCACATTCAACTACATGGGAGTCTAGTGACATAGCCATTACGCTAACTGCTGGTCCCCTCCTTCTGCTATTCTCTTAGAGTTGCCAGCTCATTGCTAGCTAACTGTCTACCACAAATAGCCAAGGCTGCTGCAAATTGGGCCCCAACTGCTATGACTAAAATGCTGCCACTCAGGAGCTTCCCAAAAGCACCCTGCCCCATAGACCTCCAATGAACATTATTGGGCAAAGTTGGAGGGGGCAGCCCTGGGAAAAGATGGATAATGGAAACTGCCAGATAAAAGAATATACATACTCCAGTCACTGGGATATTCATTGGTAAAGCAGCACCTCAAGCTGACCCACTGGGGAAAAACTAAACTGCATATGTTAGGCCGATACTATTTTCTAAGTTGCCTACCATCACTGTATACAACTGTGAACATACAACCTGTGCCAGAAATAACCCTGTCCAGGGGCCAGCTACCAGGAGGACTCCCTTGGAGTTACTGGAGACAGACTTCTCAGAAGTGCAACCTTGCCAGATTGTAAGTACTTATTAATTCTGGTCTACACTTACTCAGGCTGGGTAGAAACTTGCCCTACGTGAACTGAAAAGTCCAGAGAAGTCACCTGAGCTCTACTAAAAGAAGTTATACCTTGATTTGAACTTTCCCTTATGATTGGGTCAGACAACGGCCTGCCTTTATGGCTGAAGTCAAACATGAAGAAGTCACAAGGGCCTTGGACATAAAATAAAACCTTCACATTGCTTACTGACCCCAGAGCTCTGGGAGAGTTAAACAAATGAACCACATGCTCAAGTCCACCCTGGCTAAATTTTGTCAAAACACAGGACATTCCTGGATAAATGTTCTTCCACTGGTCCTGCTTTGGATTAGATGTACATCTCAAAAGCATGGTTACTCCCCTTATGAGAGTCTGTTTGACCAGTGCCCCCCTTTAGTAGTCCAAGTCACCTTAGAAAACAATCCCCATTCCTTTTGAAAACTGTGTACACATATATCAACCTGGAGATCTTGTATGGGATAAAAATTGAAAAAGGGACTCATTACAACCCAGTTGACTGGGGTCATATGTTGTTGAGCTTGTAAGCCCCACTGCAGTTAACGTTACAGGACTAGCCCCACAGATTCACCATACAGGAGTGAAGCCAGCCTTAGCACCAGAGGACCCTGGGACTTAGATGATGAAGAACTACCTTGAGCCGATGACCAAGGTGATGTTTCAGAAATCCGGGACCTGACAAGGAGTCTACAACCCTGCTGCAGTCACTCTGTGGGCTGACAGCTTTACCCATGGTGAAAGCTTGAAGACAGTGACAGGTGTCATCTCTACCTTACCCCTATAATCTCTCCTCTTACACTTTAAAGTATCACTTGCTTGTCACAATCTCAGGACCATCCCTCTGTTGATAGATCCTTCTTAAATGTAACTGAGGAGGCTCAAGATGGAGAAATGACATGGGCAGCTTCACTGAGGCAGCTGCACTGAGGCCTGTCTGTGCCAGGCCTCTCCTGCCTATGCCTCTTCATGGTGTGGAGCCATCTGGAACTCACAACAACCCAAGGCCAACAGCTGCTGACACTACACAGGCCTCAGGGAATTCACTGCCTCTCTCCCTTTGAAATGATAAAATGTATCTGAGGCCTTGGAAAGACAGACACTCTGCTTATCTAACCCATTTTTCTCTAAAGTAAACTTTGAAATCCTTCTTTCTGATAGGATACCCTTAGCCTGTTGGACCACCTTTCCCTCAGACGTCATAATAAAAGACTGTGCTTAATCCTCACAGGAGGCCAGCTCTTCAGAGCTTAACTCCTCTGTGCCCCACTGTCAGCAAAAATAAAATTTTTCCTATCTCTCTGAAGTTCTGTTTTTTATCCCTCAGCAGTCTGTTTTCCAGCAACATTAAGAGTATATGAGAACCTTGGGAACCAGCAGTTGGTGTAATGACTATGTCACTGGACTCCCACATAGTCAACCATGGTTCACATCCTAGACCCGGTGGCTTAAAACTCACACTGGGCATGTGTGCGTGCGTGCCCAAGATCCCAAGAGGAGAATGGAGGAGAAGGGATTGTGGCATGACCGTCCCCCTGGGGGGTGATTTCTCGCTTTCTGTCTCTCTGTCTCTGTCTGTCTGGTGAATGCACGCGCCCTATAGCGAAAAACCTCTCCAAAAAAAAAAAAAAAAAGAGTATATGAGAACCTCAATAAACCCAAGAGTGCCAGAAGCCCTGCTCCAGCTGGGGTGGGTACACAGGAAGGCGACAAAGGTGAACAAAATTTAGGCTGAAACCTCAATGCCCTTTAGCATGTTCTCAGCCAACTACAGCCAGAGCAAGCTCAAGACTGCAGCCCTAATGGCTAGGAGACATACGTATTTATTATTGAAGGAGTTTTACAGGAGTAGGATGGGTGAGGGGTAGTAAGTGAAAGATTTTACTCCAAAAGGTAAAGCATTCAAATCATAGGAACAATAACCATAAAACATGACATCTGTTTTGTTTAGGTATAAACAGTCGTAATCCTTAGAACAAGGAAGTCCATTTGTCTGGTGCATTTGTGGTAGGTAGTTAGTTAGCCATGAGTGGGCATCCCTAAGAGAAAAGCGAAAGGCTCACCTAGCCCCAGGAGAGGTAATTTGACATCTTCCTTCCTTAAGGCTTGAGGGAAGCATACAGGGATAATTCATAGATTTTTCTCTTCTCAAAAAGACCCAAGTAAGCATTTTGGTCATTAGGGTGATAGACTAATTGGGCAATCTAACTGGAGCAACATGACTTGCACTGGGTGTACACAATTAGGTGATCAAGTTCCTCACTTTACCTGTGAGGAAGGTGTGCAGGTGCAAGAGAAAACGTATGGATTCAAATTTAAAGAAAGAACATAGGCAATGTAAAGGGCCTCCCATTAGTGAATATTCATCACCTCTGGTATTAAAAGTAACAATTAACTAGTATCAAGTGCAGTTGCCACCTGGCAATCTGCCCGCCCAAAAGTCTTTTGGGTGCACTTCCTTTTCTTTTTTTCCTTTCTTTCCTTTTCTTTCTTTCCTTTCCTTTCTTTTCTATTAAACCTTCTTTTCTATCTACTTCATTCATGGTTGTGGTTTCATTTTGTGCCTAGGGACAGATCTCTAATTTTAGTGATCTAGACCTGAAGAACCAAGGATTTCACAATGCAGCTCAACACTTTTCCATCCGTTAAAACATTCTCTCATTATATCTTGATTACCGGGAAGGGTCTTTTGGATGAGAGGGCTCCCAGGAATCTTAATAACCTCAGTCCCAGGCCAGCTTGATAACTTCAGTCCCAGATAGGCTTGAGAAGTTGAGCCCCAGGTCAGCTTGAGAACTTCAGCCTCAGGCTAGGGTAGCAGCAGATTGCCGGTTACAAGGGCCTAAAAATAAATCCTGTCTGGCTAAGTAAAGACAAGGTTAATATACACTAAAGTGGAATACCTATATTATCTCTGGGGTAATCCACAGCTAAAAGGGTGAGTCTAATGTCTACATGGGAAAGAAATGTGGTCTTGTGAGCAGCTTAATGACTGACCTAAAGGTTACTGTGTACTTGGGATGTGCTATTCTATACAATGGCTGTGGCTTGGGGAACGGCAATCTTCCCTTTTACTGAGATTAAAGGTGGCTCATGGTCTTTATTTGGGGTATCAGCACCTCATGGATGAGTCCCTGAGCCCCTCCCAGCTACTGAGATTGTTTCACCAATTTTGTAGCTTTAACTAAAATCTTTTAAATGCTTATCTATGTAATCCCCAGTAGGAGAAGTGAATGCAATATTCTTTATTGACATTTTCCAGGAGGGTGGGGTGAATCTAATGGGAGTAATTCCCATTTGCAGCCGCCACATTAGTGGATCCGCATTCCTTTAGGATTATTGGCTGGGGGTGCCTTTTGGGGTACTGGAGTACAACAATAAGGCTCATGGCAGAGAAATTGAGTGCAGGCCAGTACAGCAACACAATGGAGGTCCACAACTCATAAACTGTTGACCTCGTTAACAGTTCTCCTCAGCCGAGTCCTTGCTCTTAGGAATGAGGGCCAGTTCTTTTATACTCAGCTTGTGTTAACTGCATGGTCCCAACACAAGAGCAGTAAGAAAGAAATAGCCCTGATTACAAATTTAAATCAAGATATGAATAAACATTTCTGAAGAAGACATACAATAGTCCAGTATATGAAAAACTACTTGATATCACTAATTACCAGCAAAACATAAATTAAAGCTAAAATTAACAAACGTGCAACTGAATAATGACCAATAAAACACGTGACACACTGCAAGTTTGACTCACAAAAGAAGGTTTATAATTCACCTCTGGAGGGAACCAGCAGTTAGCGTAATGGCTATGTCACTGGAGTCTCACGCAGTCTACTGCGGTTTGCATCCCAGAACTAGTGACTTAAAACTCATGCTGGGTGTGTGTGTGTGCATGCCCAAGATACCAAGAGGAGAATGAAGGAGAAGGGATTATGGTGTGGCCATCCCCCCTGGG
>NW_006203668.1:26872-28408 GCF_000334495.1 Tupaia belangeri chinensis
AAGAATTCACCTCTGGAGACCTCCCTGAGTGTACTGGGCATACTTTTACCCATAAGTTCAGAGTGGATGAGGCTGGGGCAGATGATATGTTGTGACACTGTTGGAAGTGCCTGTTTCTCTGTCCATAGATCTCTTTCTCTTACTTTGCTTGTCTCTTTAACTCATGAAAAGAGTAAACTTTGAAATAGTTTTTTTTTAAGGGGCGCAGGGTTGCCATATGCTCAACAGAGAGACAGAAATAAAGAAGGAACCTGAGAAATCAACCCCAAAGGGTAGAGTCCCATGTGACAATCCTTTCTCTTCTACTTTCTTCTCAGGATTTTGGACACAAACACATACACACACACATGCCCAGTGTAATTTTCAAGGCACCATTCTGTGACTTAAACCATGACCAGCTATGTAGAAGGTCAGCACCTTAACCACAATGCTACTTGCTGCCTCGTTGAAACAACTTTTAAAAAATAAACAAGACTGGGCCAGCAGGAGGTATGCTGAAGGTGCTGGATCCAATAAGGTCAACTGTGTAGTTCAAGCTGCTGACTGAATGGCTAAAAATCATGCCAGGCATGTGTTCATGTCTATCTAAAATCCTGAAGAAAATAGGAGAGAAGGAATTGTGTTACTCTCTCTCTTATCTCTCTTGCCTGTATTAAGATTATTGTAACTTGTTTATAAATGTCATAGGTTTTTTATGGCTCTTGATGCATTTTAACAAAAGAAAGGCATTTCTGAGAACAATTAGTTTTTCTTTTTTATACATGAGTGGCAATGGTGGCTATTTGTGTAAAGACTTTTGGTGGTACGTGGGACTGTTGTTTATTAGTAGCATAATTACTAATCTCTGACAACATTTTAGCAGTCACTTTTAGATTTTTTATTACATTATTGGCAGTCATTTGATAACATTTATTATTAAACTTATGTTTCTAAATTGTAAATTGGGCAGGAGTAGTTATTATTTTTATTAACATTTTTTAGTTATTTGTTGTAAGTTCATAGCTTGTTGCTATGTTGTCTGTTATTTTTATAATGTAATGGTTATTGTTTTTATATTTGGTGATAGTTTGTATAAATTTCTTTATATTTGTGATAGTTTGTATAAATGTTTAAAGTATATTATAGGGTAAACATTTTCATAAAGCCATTTATAAAAAACCCATAGTTAACATCATACTGAATCAGAAAGAGCTGAAAGTTCTTCCACTAAAAACTAGAATAAGACAAGGCTGCCCACTTTCTCCACTCCTTTCAACATAGTACTGGAAGTTCTAGTCCATGAAATCAGACAAGAGTGTCAAATAAAAGGCATCTAAACAGAAAACAGAAAAGTGAAATTATCTTTATTTTCAGATGATATGATGTTATGCATAGAAAACCCAAAAGAATCCACAAGAAAACTTTTGGAAGTAATAAGTGATTACAGTACAGTGTCAGGATATAAAATCAACATACAAAAATTATAGCATTTTTGTACACCAACAATGAACAAACTAAGGTAGAAATGAAGAAAGAAATCTCATTTACAATAGCCAC
>NW_006203668.1:28506-29463 GCF_000334495.1 Tupaia belangeri chinensis
GGTATTGGCACAAAAACAGACAGGTAGACCAATGAAAAGGAACTGAGACTCCCAAATAAACCCCAAACATACAGCGAAATGATCTTCACAAATGGACCCAGACAATCCAGTGGGAAAAAAGAAAATCTCTTCAGCAAACGGTGCTGGGAGAACTAGATATGTATCTGCAGAAGAATGAAGCAGGACCCTTATCTCTCACCACTAACACAAATCAACTCAAAATGGATGGAGCATTTAAACATAAAACCCTAAAATATGAAACTACTGAGGGAAAACTTTTGGAGACTTTGGAGTAGAGAAAGACCTCTTAAAGAAGACCCCAAAAGCGTAGGCAACAGTTCCAAAAATAGAGAAATGAGACTCTATTAGTCTGAGAAGCTTCTACTCAGTAAAAGAAACAACAGTTAGAGTGCAGAGACAATTTTCAGAGTGGAAGAACATATTTGCAAACTATACCTAAGATAAGGGACTGGTAACCAGAATGTACAGGGAACTCAAGCAGCTTACCCACAAAACAACAAAAATCAATCCTATTAAAAGATGGGATAATGAAAACTGGACAACATTTCAAGGAAGACATATGAACAGTCAAAAAGCATATGAAAACATGCTCAACATTTCTTATCATAAGGGAAATACAAATAAAAACCACAATAAAACATCACTTACCCCACTCCAAATCGCTCAAATTAAAAAAATCAATAAATAATGATAAGTGTTAGTGAGTCTGTGGTGAAAAAGGAACTCTACTACACTTATGGTGAAAATGTAAATTAGTACAACCATTGCAGAGAATGATATGGAGATTCCTTAGGAACCTACAAATAGCAATAGCATATGAACCACTGGTGATTCCACTCTTAGGTATTTACCCAAAGGATAGAAAAACTCTCAGTCAGAAAAATACTGCACAATATTGCAACATTATTTACAATTGCTAGGACATGGAATCAACCC
>NW_006203668.1:38102-41282 GCF_000334495.1 Tupaia belangeri chinensis
AAAAAAAAAAAAAAATCAATCCAATTAAAAGATGGGATAATGAAAACTGGACAGCTTTCCAAGAAAGACATATGAATAGTCAAAAAGCATATGAAAACATGCTCAACGTTTCTTATCTTAAGGGAAATATAAATTAAAACCACAATAAAACATCACTCATCCCCACTCCGAATGGCTCAAATTAAAAAAATAAATAAATAATGATAAGTGTTGGTGAGTCTGTGGTGAAAAGGGAACTCTCCTACACTGATGGTGAAAATGTAAATTAGTACAACCATTGGAGAGAACGATATGGAGATTCCTTAGAAACCTACAAATAGAACTATCATATGATCCAGTGATTCCACTCTTAGGTATTTATCCAAAGGATAGAAAAACTCTCACTAAGAAAAATACCTGCACAATATTGCAACATTATTTACAATTGCTAGGACATGGAATCAACCCATGTCCAAAAATAGACAAGTGGATTGAATAAAAATGTAGCATATGTACTCCATGGGCTACTACTCAGCCATGAA
Source organism: Tupaia belangeri chinensis (assembly GCF_000334495.1). Taxonomy (NCBI): domain Eukaryota; kingdom Metazoa; phylum Chordata; class Mammalia; order Scandentia; family Tupaiidae; genus Tupaia; species Tupaia belangeri. Next base: position 38,624 of record NW_006203668.1, read on the forward strand.
AAAACAATGAGACCTGGATGTTTGATACAAAGTGGATGAATATGGAAGACGTAATGCTAAGTGAAGCAAGCCAGACTATGAAAGACAAAATTTGTATGTCCCTGTGGAGACACTGTGGAAAGAGAGTGGGAGAAGGGAAGAGTACGGGAAAGAAAATGAGGAAGAAAAAATAGAGAGGCAAGACATTTGTGAGACACAGAAATGGTTAATTATATTTTAATGTAAAGAGGGTCCTCTTTACAAAGAATTTTTTTGGTAGTTATATGTAATTATCTACCATTTATTTCTACAGTTGAATAGAGAAGCTATATTTTTCAGGGAGCAATATATATATAATTTCCCCCCAATGGAGAACTTTACATTTTCCATCTGTCAAATGTTTTCTCCCTTTTCACCTTACATCCACCCTCTAGCACCCACTCTCTACTCTCCACTCTCACTCGTTACAGTCTTTATCTTCTACAGCCATCCTCCCCACCATCACATCTTCAGATTTCTCAACATCTGCCATAGAGAGCAGACACTCAGTACAAACTGAATGGGAATATCAATGTATATCCTTCAGAATCTGGCTCACTTTGCTCAACATTAAGTTTTCTGTGTTCATCCATTTTAAGTTAGATGATAGGATCTCATTGTTTCTTGTAGCTATATAATATTCCATAGTGTGTGTGTGTGTGTGTGTGTGTGTGTGTGTGTGTGTGTGTGTGTATGCCAAAGTTTTTCAAAACAGTAATCACTATTTGGACACTTAAATTGGTTTAATATTTTAGCAATTATGAGTAATGCTGCAATAAACATGAATGTGCAAATGCTTTCTGATTGAGTGCTTTCCCTATTCTTTGGATAAATACCAAGAAGTGGGTTTAATGAGTCAGATAGTAATACTATTTGTACTTTTGAAAATCCTCCATATTGTTTTTCACAGAGTTTGTACTAATTTAATTTCCACCAACAGTGTAAGAGGGGTCCCTTTTAAAAAATTTACTTATTTTTAAATTTTAAGGCTTTTGCCATAGTTCATGTGTGCTCCCTGGAGAGAGACAGAAAAAAAACACTGAAAGTAGAAAATCACTATTCAGTGAGGATGACCATGACACAGTATCTTCTTCATCATCTTCCTCCTAGAATTTTGGGCATGTGCACAGGCGTACCACATGTGATTTACAAGCCACCAGCTCTGGGGCTCCAACTACAATTGGCCATATGGGAGACCAGTACGTTAACCACTACTGGCTTCTAAGAGGTTTTCTTTTCACTACAGCCTCACAAACACTTGTTCTTTAGCTTTTTGATTCTAGTTATTCTAACTGGAGTTAAATGGTATCTCATTGTGTGTGTGTGTGTGTGCTTAAATAGTTATTTATTTAATTTTACTATTATTACTGTTATTATTATTATTATTGTGTTAACTTACCATAGGGCGCATGTGCTTAACAGAGAAAGAGAGACAGACAGAAAGATTAAGTGAGAATGTAAAATGCCATGTATGGATCTTGAACCACACTTGGCCATGTGAGAGTGCAGTGCCCTAACAACCACACCACCCACTTGCCCCATCACATTGTGTTTCATTTTTTTAGGAAGATTCTTTGTTGTATGTGCACCCACCAAAGGAACACAGAGAGATAGAGATATAGAAAGGAAGAAATCACTCTCTGACAGGATGACCACACCATAATCCCAACTCCTCCATTCTCCTCTTGAGATTTTGGACACACATGTGCATGCGCAGTGTGACTTCAAAGCCACTAAGTCTGGGAAACTGTAGTCAACCTCTTGGGATTCCAGAGCCTTAACCACTTAGCCCCACTCATTGTGGTTTTAAGTTGCATTTTCCTTATGACATGAGAATTTAACATATTTTTTATATGCCTTTTGGTCACTCACTGAAGTCATTTACCCATTTTTTAATTGGATTACTTTTTTTTAATGCATGAGCTGCTTGAGTTTTCTGGATATCCTGGATATGAATCCCCTGTCTGAAGGATAATTTGCAAGTGCTTTCTCCCATTCATAGGACAATCTTCTCACTCTAATTATTGTTTCCTTTGCTCTGTGGAAGCTTTTTAGCTCAATGCTTTCCCACTTGCCTATTTTTGGGACTATTGTTCATGCTATATATAGGGTTCTTATTCAAGAAATCTTGCCTACCAATATCTTTGAAGGTTTTCTCTACATTTTCTACTGCTAGTTTTGTAGTTCAAGGTTTTATATTTAAATCTTTGATCCATTTTGAGTTGATTTTTGTTAATGGTAGAGATAGCATCCACTTTCATATTTCTGCAGATGGATATCCAGTTTTTCCAGCAGTATTTGCTGAAAAGATTTTATTTTCTCTACTACATTGTTTTGTACCATTTGTTGAAGATCAATTGTCTGTATGATTTGGGGTTTCTTTTCAACTGACATTTTCTTTATGACATTATGTCAAACAACTTTTATATAGTTATTAGAATCCCATTTATGATGAAGTATCTTTTAAATATTTTTTTTTCTGTTTTGGGGGCCAGTAGGTAGCATGGTGGCTAAGGCACTGGATTCTCACATGGTCAACTGTGGTTCAAGTCCCAGAACTGGTTGCTTGAAAAACCAAACTGGACATGTGTGCATGAGTGACCAAAATCCTAAGAGGAGAATGGATCATGGCATGGCCATT
>NW_006203668.1:41566-42407 GCF_000334495.1 Tupaia belangeri chinensis
TTCATGGGGGGCGGGGCTGCAGGCGCCACCATCAGGTGTCATGGTGCGGGTTTCTGGAAACATCACCTGAGGAAACCGAATTTCGCCTTCGTGTTTTTCTCAGGACCCAGATCCAGAGGACCTATTTCCACAATAGTTGATCTGGGCCACGAAGCTCCCTGGAGTCCTCAAAGAGCGAACAGGAAATATTGTGGATTAAATTCAACTGTAAGATGACATGCAAAAATTAAAAGGTAAATTTCTCTTGTTATTAAGAAGAAATAAAGTTATGGATGATCCCACAGTTTCTGCAGTATCTTCTGGGAATGATTGCAGCAAGAACACTGACCCTAATGAATTGAAATCAGTAACCTGTGGAGCCAACAATGAAAGCCCTGACCTAGATCAAATGACAGCACTAAACTATGGTGAAGTGACCAATGAAAGATGAATTTTCCCAGCACAAATACCTTGTATTGTTTGTCCAGTCAAAGATTATGGAAGGTATAATGCTAAGTGAAGCAACCAGACTATGAAAGAGAGACATTGTGAGTCCTCTTACTCTTAGTGTTTGTAACTCTTGGAGACTACTAGATTAGGCCAAGAAAGAAGAGAATTCTATATGGAATAAAGAGGAGGTAGCAGAAGACAAGGAACATGAAGTCATCATTAGAAAAGAACAGAGCTGGACAGACAGCTCCATGGCTCCTGCAATCTAGCCATTTTGGGAGAAAGGAAGATGCCCCACTGATAACTGGGCCGCCAGCATACAAAACTCGCATGATTGAACTTCCAAGTTTGGAAAGAAACCAACCATCCACCAGATGACTAGAAATCACTGCAGGACCACAAGAAATATGGG
>NW_006203668.1:43777-46585 GCF_000334495.1 Tupaia belangeri chinensis
AAGGCTTTTGCCATAGTTCATGTGTGCTCCCTGGAGAGAGACAGAAAAAAAACACTGAAAGTAGAAAATCACTATTCAGTGAGGATGACCATGACACAGTATCTTCTTCATCATCTTCCTCCTAGAATTTTGGGCATGTGCACAGGCGTACCACATGTGATTTACAAGCCACCAGCTCTGGGGCTCCAACTACAATTGGCCATATGGGAGACCAGTACGTTAACCACTACTGGCTTCTAAGAGGTTTTCTTTTCACTACAGCCTCACAAACACTTGTTCTTTAGCTTTTTGATTCTAGTTATTCTAACTGGAGTTAAATGGTATCTCATTGTGTGTGTGTGTGTGTGCTTAAATAGTTATTTATTAATTTTACTATTATTACTGTTATTATTATTATTATTGTGTTAACTTACCATAGGGCGCATGTGCTTAACAGAGAAAGAGAGACAGACAGAAAGATTAAGTGAGAATGTAAAATGCCATGTATGGATCTTGAACCACACTTGGCCATGTGAGAGTGCAGTGCCCTAACAACCACACCACCCACTTGCCCCATCACATTGTGTTTCATTTTTTTAGGAAGATTCTTTGTTGTATGTGCACCCACCAAAGGAACACAGAGAGATAGAGATATAGAAAGGAAGAAATCACTCTCTGACAGGATGACCACACCATAATCCCAACTCCTCCATTCTCCTCTTGAGATTTTGGACACACATGTGCATGCGCAGTGTGACTTCAAAGCCACTAAGTCTGGGAAACTGTAGTCAACCTCTTGGGATTCCAGAGCCTTAACCACTTAGCCCCACTCATTGTGGTTTTAAGTTGCATTTTCCTTATGACATGAGAATTTAACATATTTTTTATATGCCTTTTGGTCACTCACTGAAGTCATTTACCCATTTTTTAATTGGATTACTTTTTTTTAATGCATGAGCTGCTTGAGTTTTCTGGATATCCTGGATATGAATCCCCTGTCTGAAGGATAATTTGCAAGTACTTTCTCCCATTCATAGGACAGTCTTCTCACTCTAATTATTGTTTCCTTTGCTCTGTGGAAGCTTTTTAGCTCAATGCTTTCCCACTTGCCTATTTTTGGGACTATTGTTCATGCTATATATAGGGTTCTTATTCAAGAAATCTTGCCTACCAATATCTTTGAAGGTTTTCTCTACATTTTCTACTGCTAGTTTTGTAGTTCAAGGTTTTATATTTAAATCTTTGATCCATTTTGAGTTGATTTTTGTTAATGGTAGAGATAGCATCCACTTTCATATTTCTGCAGATGGATATCCAGTTTTTCCAGCAGTATTTGCTGAAAAGATTTTATTTTCTCTACTACATTGTTTTGTACCATTTGTTGAAGATCAATTGTCTGTATGATTTGGGGTTTCTTTTCAACTGACATTTTCTTTATGACATTATGTCAAACAACTTTTATATAGTTATTAGAATCCCATTTATGATGAAGTATCTTTTAAATATTTTTTTTTCTGTTTTGGGGGCCAGTAGGTAGCATGGTGGCTAAGGCACTGGATTCTCACATGGTCAACTGTGGTTCAAGTCCCAGAACTGGTTGCTTGAAAAACCAAACTGGACATGTGTGCATGAGTGACCAAAATCCTAAGAGGAGAATGGATCATGGCATGGCCATTCACTCTAAAGGGAGATTTCTGACTTTTTTTTCTCTCTGTTTCTCTCTAGTAAGGGCATGCACTCTATGACAAAAACTGAAAAACAAACCAACCAAAAACAAAAACAAATAAAGCCATGAAATGAGTAGAGTCCATGCTGTGAGTGGCAGAGATGGAACTTGGTCCCACCTGAAATGTGTCCTGGAAGCTGACTGTGGGAAGCACCTCCAGGGAACCTTTACAACTTTCACTCTAAAAACATAAAGTGGCTGCTGCCTGGGTATGTGTCTAGGGAGTAAAAGTCAGGACATAAAATTAATTCATGGGGGGCGGGGCTGCAGGCGCCACCATCAGGTGTCATGGTGCGGGTTTCTGGAAACATCACCTGAGGAAACCGAATTTCGCCTTCGTGTTTTTCTCAGGACCCAGATCCAGAGGACCTATTTCCACAATAGTTGATCTGGGCCACGAAGCTCCCTGGAGTCCTCAAAGAGCGAACAGGAAATATTGTGGATTAAATTCAACTGTAAGATGACATGCAAAAATTAAAAGGTAAATTTCTCTTGTTATTAAGAAGAAATAAAGTTATGGATGATCCCACAGTTTCTGCAGTATCTTCTGGGAATGATTGCAGCAAGAACACTGACCCTAATGAATTGAAATCAGTAACCTGTGGAGCCAACAATGAAAGCCCTGACCTAGATCAAATGACAGCACTAAACTATGGTGAAGTGACCAATGAAAGATGAATTTTCCCAGCACAAATACCTTGTATTGTTTGTCCAGTCAAAGATTATGGAAGGTATAATGCTAAGTGAAGCAACCAGACTATGAAAGAGAGACATTGTGAGTCCTCTTACTCTTAGTGTTTGTAACTCTTGGAGACTACTAGATTAGGCCAAGAAAGAAGAGAATTCTATATGGAATAAAGAGGAGGTAGCAGAAGACAAGGAACATGAAGTCATCATTAGAAAAGAACAGAGCTGGACAGACAGCTCCATGGCTCCTGCAATCTAGCCATTTTGGGAGAAAGGAAGATGCCCCACTGATAACTGGGCCGCCAGCATACAAAACTCGCATGATTGAACTTCCAAGTTTGGAAAGAAACCAACCATCCACCAGATGACTAGAAATCACTGCAGGACCACAAGAAATATGGGGAAGCAGGAAAATA
>NW_006203668.1:48197-52274 GCF_000334495.1 Tupaia belangeri chinensis
AAAATGTACAAGATATAAGAAATGGAAAATTGTTTGTTGATAACATGTATGTTGATGTGCTTGATTGAGCCAACAGACAGTGTATTTTGGATAGAAAATTCATTTTGTATACTGTAATGATGTGTAGCATATTAATGTTAAAAAAAGAAAAATTAATTAATAAAAAAATAATGAAAGAAAAAAAATTAACTCATGGGGACCAGGAGACAATCAGGCTTCAAACCTGTGGCAGTGCTTCCTTGCCTCTCAGAACTGAAAATCCTTCCTTTGAACCTCTGCACCATTTTAAGTTTCATCTGCTTGGAAGATCAAGCAGATGTTTGAACCAGAGTATAAAAATAACTGAAATAAAATAAAAAGAAATAAAATAGTTGTAATAGAGGTTTTATTTTCTGGGGGTGGGGATGAGGATGGTGTCAGAAGAAACAGAAATGTTCTGAAGCTCACAGTTGTATAATTACAAACAGCAGGACAGCAGATGGCATGGAGGTCAAGGCAGCTGGATCCCATATGAGCAATTCTGGGATTCGAGTTCTGGATATGGCAGCTTGAGAATGACACCAGGCACATGTGCACGTGTGTCCAAAGCTCAAAAGAGAATGGAGGAAAAGAAATTATGGCATGTCCAACCCATGTGAGAGGTGTTTTCTCACTTTCTCTCTCTCTTGTCTGTTTCTCTCCAGTAAAGGCAAAAACCCTAAAGAAACAAACAAAAAACCTTTTCATTATTGTAATTATAACTGTAGTTCATTTGGTTGGTTGCAGTCATATCTGGACCTGTTATTGCAGGTTCTCAGAATCCTTGTGGGTGAGAACTGACAAATCCTTTGACAACAGGAACCAGAAGTGCCAGAGGCCTCAGGCAGCAGTACACTGCCCACATAGGCTCCTCAGGAGCCTTTTTGTAGTCTTGTCATGGCCCATGGAATATTCAGAGACAGAGAGGGCACAAAAGAGATCCAAGTGAGCCCAGCTTTATTCCAACTGACAGGGCAGAGTGATTGCTGAGGGGCAGGGTCACACATGCCTAGCATTGCTGTTGCCATCTCAGGCCTCATTTTATTGAGCACCTCCATAAGGAAAAATCAGTACCCCTGCCTATAAAGGGAAACTAAGAAAAATTGGGAGAACCAGAAATTTTGTCACTGGGTGTCATACACATTGATTTCTGGGTGTTCCTGTGTGATTGACTCACACTGGCCAGTTTACTTCCTGAAGTGGAAGGGTAGGCACTGTGTGCTGTTGGCCTGCCCTGGTGCCCCTTACCCAGACCAGGAGCACAATGATGACGGCTCCCCCATGTGTCTACAGGACTAATGATGGTCTGGAAGATTCCTTGTTGTTCATTTCCTTCATCACTGTGAGGAAAACATATGCCATCCATGCCACTAAGCTGTTTTATCCCTGTTTTTCTTAACCAGAGTTTCTCTAGCAGTTGCTGGTGGTATAAAAAGTTCTAAACAAGATGCTATCAGTCCACCTTAGAGCTGCTAGCCCCAAATTAGAAAGCTTGTTGTCAGTCTAGAGCAGTCATAGGACACAGCCATGTGGTGAGTTATGCTCATTTTGCCAATACCACTGGGGATCTTAAGTTTCCCAAGACCATCCCAGGCTGAAACATTTACTAAGACAATAGAGCTCAGCAAGCCTGTGTAGGGATCACAGGTTGTTACAGTGAAAGGATACACATGAAGATCAGCAAAGGGAAAGGTGCTTAGACTGAAGTCCAGTAGAAACCAGGGCAAGCTTCCAGGTGTCTCCTCCCAGGAATTGTTGTGTAGATACTTGTTTAATTTTTTCACTAACAATGAGTTACAGAACATGCAATGTATTGCCAGCTCAGGAAGCTCACTCAAGTCTTGGTGTCAATTTTTTTGTAAGTGAGACTTGGCCTTGGGCTCAGATAATCCACGGGTCATGAATGTGGCCTGTGACTGTCTCTAGGCTCCAGAGTCCAAATAGCTACAGTGTGGCCCAGAGCATCAGGTATAAAGAAACATGATCAATAGTCTAGGAAATTGGAGGTGATCTTCCAGGAACCAATCTTTCAGAAAACAGGTCTTCATGTACTCTGCCATGTGGGATCCAGCCACCTTAGCCACCATGCCATCTGGCTGGCCTGAGAAGAAACACTTTTAAAGATTATTCATTTATATGTTTTATGGACAAGGGAGACTGAGAGACACAGAAAGATAGAGACCACACCCACACCAGGATCTTGATCCCATGATTCACCCCAGCCCCAAACAGCCCTATATGAGGGGCACACATGAACCCAGTGTGCTCACGGAGGTCTTTGGATATGAAGCAAAAACCTCCCATAGGGATCAGTCTTGCAGAGCATCACATTTACCACTATGCCACCATCTGGATCTGAACATAAACATTTTATAAGTGATACTAATTGTTCAAGTCAGGCTGGGATTCTGAGTTAGAAACACAGATGGAAATGTTAGAGCATGAAAACCTTTTAAAACGTAGTACTAAACAGGAGCTAGTTTTTTTGTGAATTTGTCTTAATTTCTTTGAGTTATGGGTTGCAGCCCAGGACCACCCTTTTACATAGTCCCTTACAGTTTGTTAGGGATGTGTAATGGCCTGGGCTTTAGGGCAAGAAAATTCCATGGCTCAAACAAGAAACTTACCCAAGTTTTCATCTCGCTCCTACCAAGACTTGTTTATGGTATGTGAAAGTCTTACCACTACCCCTGTCCTTCAATAGAACTGAATTTTGTAGCCCTCTTAGATTGACATAGAAAGACACCCACTCATCCAAGATTCTCTGTAAGTTTACTAAAGAATCTTACCCATGTTTTAATCTCTCTCCTACCAAGACTTATTTATGGTATGTAAAAGTCTTGCCCACATCCCTTTGCTTCAATAGAACTGAATTTTGTAGCCCTCTTAGATTGACTTAGAAAGACACCCACTCATCCAAGATTCTCTGTAAGTTTACTAAAGAATAGCTTCACACGACACAACTTCAGTGCTGTAAAAATGGCAACATTATGGAATAATTACCTGGTTCAACATTTTCTTTAAGTTTATTTATTTGCTTTATTATAGAGGGAGAGTAGAAAAATAGAGAGAGAGTGAGAAAGCACACACACACACCACCAACAACAGGATCTTGTCACAGCATGATCTCCCCTTGGTTCCAGGCCAAAACAGTCACTGAAGCACCCCCAGGAACACCCTACATTCTAAGACCCAGGATATGAAACCCAGGACTTCCCAGGTTCCCATGTGGCTCCATAGCTCACAGTGGTACTCTAGTGATGACATCAATGTGGCTGGGTTCAATTCAACTTTTGGTTTCATGAGTCAAAAGCAGAATCCTTAAGAGATCTCAAATAACTGACCTCTGAAGGGCCTTGTGATTTTCCACTATAACACCATGATAGTTTCTGTCACTAAGTGCTGCACTTTTTTCTAGAATTTTTTGTTTATTTTTGTAATTATCATTGTTATTTTTCAATTTAAGACAGGGTACATATTTTCACTGGAGAGAAAGACATACACCCACACAAACGTACATGCATGCACGCAAAAAGACAGACAGAGAGAGAGAGAGAGAGAAAATGAGAAAGCAAGCCACCAAGTCTGGGACTTGAGCCATGGTTGGCCATGCCAAAGTCTAGTGCTTTAACCACCACGCTACCTGCTGGGCCCAATGAAGTGCTTCACTTTAATCCACATGACTAGGTGTTCATATCAAATGCTCCTTTCTATCAGAGAATATTTGGGGACACAATAGTGATCTTGGCACTTTCCACCCTTGACTCACCTGAGCTGATACAGAGACAGACTATACAGAACAAGAGATGTCAGGAAAGTTCACATTAGAGATGGCTGTGATGGATCCAGCAGGTGGCCTAGTGGAGATAACTTTTAAGTGAGGCTCCTCAGAGGTCTCAGTTCAATAGACCACACTCTAAAAAGAGGTTCAGGGACCAGAAGTTATCGTAATGGCTATGTTGCTGGACTCCCTACTAGTCAACCATGGTTTGCGTTCTGGACCCAGTGGCTTAAAACCCACGCCGGGGGTGTGTGCCTGCGTGCTCCACAACCCCAACG
>NW_006203668.1:52885-63900 GCF_000334495.1 Tupaia belangeri chinensis
ATTCCCTTTTTTTTTTCTGCACATGATTTTTTTTTTTTTTGAGAGGTTTTTGCTGTAGAGTGCATGCACTCACCAGAAAAACAGATAAAGAAGGAGAGACAGAAAGCGAGAAATCACCCCCTAGGGGGAATGGCCACACCACAATCTCTTTTTCTCCATTCTTCTCTCAGGATCTGGGCCATGCATGCACATGCACCCAGTGTGAGTTTAAGACACCGGCTCTGGAACTTGAACCTCAGTCAACTACATGGGCGTCCAGCGACATAGCTATTATGCCAACTGCTTGTCCTATCTGTACATGATTTCTCATATCTGGCTCTTTTCTTTTTCATATGGAAGCACTCTGTGGTTTGGTCCTTATTTTCACAGGTGTATAGAGGTTGAGAAGTAAGTTTGTTTGCAATTTACATGTGGATGAAATGGCTTAAAACATGGTAGTGATCATGTTACTGGTTTTCTGTCCTACTTGTAGTACATGTAGTGATCATATTACTTTGTTATATTCTCATATATGCATATTTTTATTTTATAGTAAGTTTTTTTCTTGCTATAAGGCATACACACCAGAAAGATAGAGAAAGGTAGAAGTGAAAAGTTTGCCTCCCCTCCAGAAGGATTGGCCATGTTGTAATCCCTTCTCTTCTGTTTTTATTCTCAGGACTCTGGGCATGTATGCAGCATGATTTTCACCCTGTCCCATCTGGGACTCAAGCCATGAGGTTGACCATGTGGAATCCAGTGTGTAACCCTCACACCACTTGCTGGATCCATACTACCCTCTTTTAGTAATAAAGTTCAGTGCTGAATAGATTTTCTATTTCCTTAGAGTTAACAAAATTTACAGAATCAAAGACCTTCATTTCTATAGGACAGAAACACGCTAGTGAATATTAATGTGTATTTTATTTTTGTAAATAATTATTTATTTATTATAATTATTATTTTAATTTGACCAGAAGGATAGAGAGGAAAAGTGAGAAAGCAAGCTCCCAGGTCCAGGACTTAAGCCATGGTCAGCCATGTGCAAAACCAGTGCCCTAATTACCACACCACCTGCTGGTTTAAATGCGTACTACTTAAAAGATGAGTTGGCTGTGGAGATTTGATAAATACTACATATCTCTTTACTGGGAATTTACAATATATTTATCATATTAAAGATCCTAAGAAACTCTTCAGTAGCATGTATTTACCTTGTTTAACTCAAATTTTTACATATAAGTTACATACCATTTTATAATATATTTATAGCATGTAACCAGAGGTCAGTGTTACCCTTGAGCATAGTATAAGGAGGATTTATTCAAGTTTCTTAAATTGAAGTCCAGTATTAATACTCTGTAATAATTGGCTATTTTCTCTCTGCATGGATGTTTTCTATGAAACTTATGTATTTCTGAGAAAGGGTCAGTCACTCCCCATCTCTGGAGGGGGTTTAAAAAATATTTCAGGAGAGAGAAGACGTCTGACTTCTGAGCAGGAACATTTGTAGCATGAATGACAAAGGAGAGAATTAAAACTAATGATATCCAGAAAGGCAAGAAGTTTTGTTTTGTTCTAATTTTTTTTTTGTTTTTGCATAGAGTGCATTCACTTGTGAGAGAAAGAGAAAGAGAGATAGAGAAAAGCGAAGTGAAACATCCCCCCCTGGAGGGATGGCCACACCCCAATCCATTCTATTCCATTCTCTTCTTGGGATTTTGGATGTGTGACACACATGCACCTATCATGTTTTTCAAGCTGCCAGATCTAGGAGTTCAACTGTTAGTCATCCATGTGGACATCCAGTGCCCTAACCACCATACCACCTGCTGGCTCACAGAAAGAAGATTTTTGTTCAAAACGTGCCCAGTGCTATACCATGAAAAATGGAGACTAGCACAAGGTTGGCCCTAGTCTCTACTCTACTTGGGTATAAGACAGGTCAGGTCCCTGGATTCTCCTACACAGATGCCAACAAGAACAAAGGCATACATGGATGGAGTATTTGGAGAATCCCAGAAAGTATCTCCCAGGAACAAAAATAATTTTCACTGGCGTTAAAAAGAAGATAGAGCAGAGCTGATAGCTTATCTTGAAAAAGCTACACATTAGTAACACTTGGCCAGTGTGTGGACAGCAGGTGGCCTAGTGGATAAGGTGTTGGATTCCCACATGGCTGACTGCAATTTGAGTACTGGACCTGGTGGCATGAATCCATGTCAAAATATAAGAAGATTCATTTCCCAAATTCTGAGAGGAGAATGGAGGAGTAGGGACCGAAGCATAGATATCCCCCATCAAGTTTCTCACCATCTCTTTCTCTCTGTTCAGTGCATGTGTCCTGTATATAGCAAAACTCTTTAAAAAATTTAAACTTTGGACACTCCCTTTTTTATGTCAAAACAGAAATGTTTTACTTTTTCCCTTTTTTTATTTATATTTGTTAATTTAATTCATTTTTATTTATTATTCTTTTCATACATCATTTATATTGTGAAGATATTTTACACAGCATGATATACACCTCAGTCCAGCCCAGTTGAGACCACCATACACATCCTCATCAACAAATAATAAATCTCATCTGTGTCCCACAAGTGTCTTACCTCTCCATTCCCCTGCCCCCCCCAAATTTCCTACGGTCTTTCCTTCCCACACACTAATTCCACTTTGTCTCTAGTGTCCATTACTATTTTTAATACTTTTATGTTCTCCAGTCTTTTAGTCTCTACCATACGGTATGGACAGTTGGTATATATTAAGTGGAGATATACAGTGTCTCTCTTTCATAGCCTGACTTGCTTCACTAAGCAATCTTCCATATTCATCCACTTTCTTTCGAATTCCAGACCTTGTTGTTTTTTATGACTGAGTAGTATTTCATGGAGTATATGTGCCATGATTTTTCGATCCATTCATGTGTCTGTGGACATTTGGGTTTGTTCCATGTCTTAGCAATCCGCAAACGCTTTCCCAACTGAGTGCTCTTCTGTCCTTTGAGTAGATATCCAGGAGTGGTATTGCTGGATAATATGGTAGTTCTGTTAGAAGGTTTTGAGAAACTTAGTTTTTATTATTTTTTAATTTGATCAGGGAGAGACAGAGGGAGAAAAAGGAAAATAAAAAAAAATAAAAAAAAAAACACCTCCCAGTCTGAGACTCAAACTATGGTCAGTCATGTAGTTCAGTACCTCAGCCACATCACCTACTGGCCCCATGTCTCATTTGTTATGTGTACTATAATATACTGATATCCTACAGCATAAACAAAACGATTGGATGTTAGGATATTTTTGTTGGACAGTCCTGTTGTAGGTAAGACTGGCTTATGATTAATGGAAAGTTATTAATTTTTAAAGTTTTGAAAGTAATTTCTGTTAAGCAAATGCTACCACTTTTTTCCCTTGCTAAGATACAATTGGTAAATCATTAATAATACTCATCTTTCTATGAAAACTATGAATGCCATCTCAAAACTTACTGGAAAATCAGCAGATGATAGAGAATAAATTGCTGGACTCCCACGTGGTTGATTATGGTTTAAGTCATAGATGTAGTGGCTTGAAAAATCACATCAGACACATTTTATATGTGCCTAAGATCCCAGGAGGACAATGGAGGAGAAGTGGTTGTGGCATGGCCATCCTCCCTGAAGGATAATTTCTCTTTTTCCTTCTCTCTATCTTTCTTCTCCAGAAAGTGCATGTGCCCTTAAGCAAAAAGCTCTAATTAAAAGCAAAAAGAAAACCAAAATCTATGGAAGATTAGTCTTTTATTTAGGCTTATATGTAACTGATTATATGAATATATAAATATTGGGGAAATCCCTTCACTATTTAAAACCAAACAGACTCACCTGTGCTTTATTTTGTATTCATTAACCTATTAAAGGCAAGTGATGAAGATACTAATGTCTACTGGATACTTTTGAGCTTAACTATGCCAATCCAATTAGAATTCCTGTATATGAAATACTACCTTTTACTTATTGAAAGACTTTTTTAGTGTGGTGTGAGTATACTATCAAATAAAGAATAGTTTACTATCAAATAAAGAACATTTTATATACTTTACAAATAATTTGTAAGATCGAATGCTTCTGAAAATCAGTGTGTTAAGATTTAGTATCAAGTTAAATTTTACCTTTGAATACTTTTTTAAAAGAATTATTTACTTAATTTTAATTATTTGTTTTTTATTTTAAAGTTTGACTAGAGAGAGGGAGAGAAAGAAAGCAAGCCACCAGGTCTGGGACCTGAATTACAGTTAGTCATGTGAGGGTCCAGTGCCTTAACCCCCATGCCACATCCTGGCTCTTGAATTCTTCATCATCTAAGTCAAACTAAGTTATATTTTATAATTATCTTCAGACAACTGTTCAAAGTCACATAAAAACTAGAATTTAAGTATATATGTTATTAGTAGTGGTGCTTTTGCCAATTCATTAGAAGGATTAATCTAAAGGAGATATACTATCAGCATAGATTTGTAAAATATAAGACTTAAAATAAGTAAAAGTCAAATGACAAATTTTAAAAAAGAGTGAAGAAAGGAGAAGAAAGAAAGAAAGAAAGAAAGAAAGAAAGAAAGAAAGAAAGAAAGAAAGAAAGAAAGAGAAAAGAAGAAAAAGGAAGTAAGGAAGGAAATGAAATAAAAGAAATAAAAGAGAAACAAAGAAAATATTTCAAGAGCCATGTCCAAACCCAAGAGACCAGGTCAGCCAAGGGATGCCTTCCAGGGTTTCTTTTTTTGCCTAAGTATGCTCCAGCCTCCAGAAAGAGATTTAGGGACTTGTGAGACCCATCCAATGATGGAAACTCTTGTAGGATTATGACCTAGGAATTCTACCCATGCTTCTCTGGCCTCCCAGGCTTTGCTGATCTTCTGGTAAGGAATAGGCACATTACTCCACAGCCACAGCAGGAGGAGAAACAGTGGTCATGCTCCAGGGACTTGCAGGGAACTTCCTGGGCCATCTTTGATAGCAGGCACTGTTCCAAACTATTGACTCAAAATATAATTAGGTTTATTGTTTTTAGGTTTTGGTCTAGGGCACATGCATATTGTGGCTGGAGAGAGCCAGAAAGAGAGAATGAGAAAGCACACATTAAAGGATATGGGCAAGACACAATCCCTTCTCCATCCTTCTTTTTGTATGTGCATTGCATCTTATTAAGCCATCCAGTCATGCAGTTGACCATGTGGGACACAGCACCTGCTAGTTCAGCATTATTTAAAAAAATTGTTTCAAAATGGACAGCAGGTGGTGTCGTGGTTAAGGCACTGAACTCCTGCATGACCAACTATGGCTTGCATTTTGGACTCAGCAACTTATAAATCACATTTAGCATGTGTGTGTGTGTGTGTGTGCATGTGAGTGTGCATGTGAGTGTGCATGTGTGTATTCTAAATTCTTAGAGAATGAAGGAGAAGGGATTGTGGTAAGGCTAGCTCCCTGGGGAGTGATTTCTCACTTTACCTCTCTCTGTTTCTGTCTCTTTGGTGAACACATGTGCATTATGGGAACCCCTTCCCCCAAGAAAACCAAGATGCTTCAAAGTTTATTTTTTTTCATGCATAAAAGAGAAAAAAAGGACTAGAGAGACCCATAGAGAAACAAGCACTCCCCAAAGCATCTCAAAACATTATCTACCCCCAGCCTCATCCAGTGCCACATTGTTGGTACAAGTATGCCCAGCACACTTCAGGGAGGACTCCAGATGTAAACTCTAAACCTTCCCATGTAAGTTAACCTTGCAGTGTATCATGTTTTATCATTTCACTTTTTTTTTCTCATAGAAAATGGTCATTTTAACTGAGGAAAAGTGAAACCTCATTGTAGTTTGTATTTATATATTGTTGGAAATTAGTGATATTGAGTAGTTTTTTTTACATACTTGGCTATTGTAAGTCTTCTTTAGAAATGTTTATTCATGTCTAGATTTAATTCTGTAATAGGGTCTTTTTTTAGTTTATTGACTTTTTTATATACTCTGAATATTAATCCTTCACTAGATGAATACATTGAAAATGCATTGAACTGCTCTTGAAGTGTGCCTGTTCACCCTGTTGATTGTTTGCTATGCAGAATCATTTTAGTTTGCTACAATATCAGGTGAAATTTTTTATTTTGTTGCCTCTGATTTTCCAGTCTTCTTTAAAAAAATCTGGGCCCACATCAATACCTAAGAAATTCTCCCTTTTTTTTCTTCTGTAGTCCTGTTCTGTGTCTTACATTTACGTTTGTAATCTGTTCTTTCCGACATGGACAGCCACTATATTCAGAAGTATTTAATGAGCTATTGTCCTTTCCCCAATCTATGATCTTGGCATCATTTTTAAATTATAGTAGCCAACCGGTGGCATAATAGTTGAGACTGGACTCCCACATGATGGACAGCAGTTTGAGTCCCAGACCTGGTGTCTTGCATTCTCACTCTCCCTGACTCTCTGGTCAAACAGAAATAAATCATGGTCATCAAAATAATAAAGTTAAATAAAACAAGACCTTCCTAGAACAGAGAGAGAAGATACAAATCAATAAACCAGATATGGAAGTAAAGACATTATTTCTGACTGTATAGAAGTAAAAAGCTTTCTAGGAGGACAAAATAAATACTAAAGAATTAATAAAATGTTGCCATTAATCAATACCCATAATGTAAGAAATGTCCATTAATCTAAGATACCAATCATAGTTGAAAGTATAATAACTGTCAAAGATTAGATACATATATTTATTATTTTAAAATGAATTTAAGAAGTCAGTAATTTTCAATTACTTTATAATATGAGAATATAAAGTCTGTACCTTTCTGGTTCAAAACCCTAAAATTGTGATACACTCTTATAATATAAACCTTGTATCTTATTTGTAACCTCTTCTGTTTTTTAAAGCTTTCCAGGAATTCTTATCGGGCCTTAACAGAATAATATAGCACTTGGGCACAAAGATGCAGCCTAGGAGTCCAGCACTGGAGGCCAAAATGGAGAAGACCTCTACAGCCACCATGAACTTCCCCTTGGTGCTATGATAGACAGGGACAAATGTGATCCAGACACTGCAGAACACCAGCATGCTGAATGTGAGGAACTTGGCTTCATTGAATGTGTCAGGAAGGTTCCTGGCCAGGAAAGCCACAGTGAAGCTCCCCAGAGCTAAGAAACCCAGGTATCCCAGGACACAGTAGAAGGCAGTGACTGAGCCCTTGTTGCACACAATGAGGAGGTTTCTGGGCTCAGAATGTGAGTCTATGTCAATGAAAGGGGGAGAGGTTCCCAGCCAGATTCCACAGATAATCATTTGGATCAGGGAGCAAATGGGAATGACAGAGTTGGAAGCCCCTGACAGCAGCAAGCACCTCATTGTTCTTCCAGGCTTCATGACCTTGAATGCCAGAATCACAGTAATGGTTTTGGCCAAAACAGTGGAAACAGCCACAGTGAACACAAGGCCAAATGCAACTTGTTGGAGGACACAGGTGATTGTGTTAGGATGACCAATGAAGAGCAAGGAGCAGAGGAAGCACAGTAGGAGGGAGATGAGAAGAATAAAACTGAGAGCCTGGTTGTTGGCCTTGACAATAGGAGTGTCTCTGTGCTTCACAAAGATCCCCAAAACTACAGCTGTGAGAACAAAGAAGCACAGAGCTATGCAGCCCATGGCTGTCCCCAAAGCATCTTCAAAATCCAGGAATATCACAGGCTTGGGAAGGCAATGAGTTCTTTCACTGTTTGGATACTCTTGAGATGGGCACTGGACACACTGCTTTGCATCTGGTGACAAAACAAAGATCCAGCAATTTACTTTTACAAATTGATTGTCATGTTGAAGAAAATGGTGACATTTGTGTAATTTTCCACAGATGAATCCCCGAGATAATACCAAGATATACCAAATCAAGAACCTATGTTAGTTGATAACACTGGGAGAATTCTTTCAGCTTCAGGTGGCACCAAAGTGATTTAAAACTGGGTCTTAGCATCTAAAGATCTTGGTTGGCCCATCTTGTGAAATGATACCATCAATTATGAGAATTTATTTCAGATTTCTTCTCTACACTCTCTGCTGTTTTCCTTATAATGAACTTTATATTTCCATGGCTTATCATATTTGTTCATCACAACAGAAGTGAATAGTTTTCTTTTTAATATTCTGATAACAAGAAATATCTTATTCTCCTGGACTATCCTAACTTCTAGCTCTATCCTAATTTCTATTGATTTTTTCCTTGCATATAGCATGTCACTTTATGTACCTATTTTTCTTATTATACATTTTAATTTTTCTATCACTTTTATCCTAAATAGTCCTATGTAAATGTTGAAAACTGGTTTAATTTTTTGTTTGTTTGTTTTTTGGTAGAGGTTTTTGCTTTAGGGCATGTGTGCTTGCCAGAGCGAGAAAGAGACAGACACAGTGAGAGAAAAAGTGAAATATCACCCTCAGAGAGAATGGTCATGCTGCAATTTCTTTTTCTCCATTTTCTTCCCGGGATCTTGGGTATGTACACACACCTGCCAAGCATGAGTTTAAAAGCACCATGTTTGGGACTTGAACTGCATTTGGCCATGTTGGAGTTCAAAAATAATTGACTATGACACCTGCAAGTCCCAGAAAACTGTTTTAATTTAAAACATTTAAATCTTGAATGGAATTTGATTGCTCCTATATAGCTGTTGTTTGAGGAATTGGTATTATATGATAGAAAAAAGGAATGTTCTTTTTGAGGTATCCCTTTATATACATTTGAAAGCATAGTTTGTAAATCTCTTTTTCTTTTTGAGAGGCTGGTACTATTTTTTGCCTTTATACATTTTGTGGTTTCTGTTGGACATACTCACATTTATTGTTATGAAGCAGAAAATCAGCCACAGAGTTTATGGAAATTAATAAGTATGTCTGCATTTATTACTTTGTTTTTTTAAGAAAACTAGGTGGTGTGTCTAATATTTACTCAAGTATTTATTTACTGTTGGTAATACTGAGGCAATATTATTTTGCTGTTGAAAAAATCATGATGCATTTTCCGTAGAAAAGTAAAAAAACTAAAATACATTGTGACTCTTACAACCCAATATCTTCTCAAAGAATTACAGTGTGTGTCAGCAGGTGTCATGTCAGTTAAGAGCATAGTGTGAGAAGATGATGGAAGAAGGAGAGTCTGAGGAAAGACGTTAAGGAGAAAAACAGAGAGGTAAGACATTTATGGGGCCATTTATGGGGCACAGAAATGAATTATTACTGGTTGATGATAACATGTAGAGTACCCCTAACTGGACTGGTAGGAAATGTATTCATGTTAAAAAATTTACTTTACAAGTGATGGATGTGTAAAAGAAATTAAAATAATATGAAAAAAGGCCAAGGCTCCTGCAAGACTTATTGTAGTTTGAGTCTCGTTCATGGTAACTTGCTTTCTCACTTTCACTTCCTATATCTCTGGTGAGTGCGCATTACTTATAGCAAATTTGAATAATGATAATAATAGAATTAAATAAACAGTTCTTAGAAAAAAAGAATTAGAATGATAACTAATCACATTTTTTTTTGTATTACCTATTTCTATTCCAAGAGTCACCAGATATTTCAGACTTTTGTCTCAGAAATAGGTTTGGCACCCACATGAATGTGTTCATTTTTTTTCTGGGTCCCAACCCATTTCTTTCTCTATTCATTTTTTTATTTTTTAATATAATTATTTATTTAGTTTTATTTTTTATTAATTTTAAAATTTGCTCTGGGGCATTTGTGTTCAGCACCGAGAGACAGAGACAGAAAGAGAGAGGGAAAGTGGAAAAGTATGTGGCCAGATCTGGGACTCAAATCATGATTGGTCATGTGGGATTCCAGTATCTTATGAATCATGCTACCTACTGGCCCCTAATATTCATTTTAAAAATTACTTATTTAATTTAATTTGTTGTTACTATTATTAATTTTGTTTATTATTATCATAATCTTGTTTGCATTACATTGAATCACATGTAACTTTACAGTGCATTACAATTCTTTTTCCAGAAGGAATACCATGCATATCAGTCAATACAAAGACATTAAAATCCTCATCATCACCAAATAGCTTTTTATTATCTTTTCCAGGCCATTATTATATCATTATTATTATTTTTAATTTGACCAGAGAGAGAGTAAAAGTGAGGGGAAAAAAACCACCCAGTCCCAGACTCAAACCGCAGTCAGCCATATAGCAGTCCAACACCCTTAACCATCACGCCACCTGCTGGCTCCATATTATTCATTTTAAAAAAATTGCTGGGAGACACATTCACTCACTAGAGAGAGACATCCCGAGAAAGAACTTGAGACAGCACCACCTCTGTAAAATGGTCATGCCACAATCCCTTCTGCACCATATTTTCCCTTTATCATTATTTTGCACAACATACACACTCCTGGTGTATTTTCCAAGTCATCTGGTGGAGGACTCAAGTCACAATTCATGTCATGTGAGATTCAGTCACCTTAACCACCTTGCCATGGGCTGTCTCCATACCGCTTTTTTTTTAAGAATTATTTTATTTATTTATTTATTATTATTATCATTATTATTTTCCAGTTTGATCAGAGAGAGACAGAGAGAGAGAGAGAGGAAGTGAGAAAGAAAGCCACCAGGTCCGAGACTTGAACTGTGATTGGCCATGTGAGAGTCCAGCGCCTTTAACCACCATGCCACTTGACGGCCCCATACCACTATTTTTATTTCTTGTTTTACACACTCATTTGGTTTTGCAATTTATTCACAAAAATAAAAGCATTTCTTCTTGGCATTTTCTAACCTAAACATAAATATTAATTTTTACTAGTAATGAAAATCAAAATGATTTCTACTGTTAGAATGCCTAAAATTGAATAATACTTAATTGAATAAGTATTATGGAAGAATTCAAACCATATTTATTCCTTATATATTGGAAAAATGGAAGCATAATTTCTTATAATTTTCTATATTTCACAATTGCCACATTTTACTTTGACAATTGCTTGATTTTATATTTTGTATGACAGCAAATTT
>NW_006203669.1:0-1133 GCF_000334495.1 Tupaia belangeri chinensis
TGTGAGAGTTGGCTGCTATTTATTCACTGCTATTTCCTTCTTTAGAGAATTTTTTTTTTTTTTGGAGATGTAGTGTTAAAATAAAAATGACCAAGGCCTTAGAAAATATGAGAGATTAGTTTAGAACGCTTCCCGATCCATAAGATCTGATGTCACAGGAGGACTGAAAATGAAAAGAAATTTAACAGTGGTTTTTTATTCTACCAGAAAGAGCAGAGTACATTCATAGAGAACTGTACTTTTAGCACCCTACCCAGGTCCCCTTGTGAGAGTTGGCTGCTATTTATTCACTGCTCTATCCTTCTTTAGAGAATTTTACTCAGCAGTAGAGGCCACCAAAATATGCTGCTTTGCTTCATCTCCCTCCTGAACCCCCAGCCATAACTACCTGTGGCTAACAGCTGACTGACACAGGGAGACCAAAGATGGCCTCTCTCTTCAAGGACGGACCAATTGTGTAATTCAAGTTCCAGAGCTCTCCATGGGATCGGGCAGAATCTAGATTCTTATTCTTATTGAGACTACTCCTTTCTAAGCTGTTCTTGGCCTGTTCTTGATCCCTTGTTTCTTCCTCAGTAAAACATACAAACCTGAGTCTCTCCCTCAGGCTCTCTGTCTTGGAAACCCCCCATGACACAAAGGTAAGATGCCTTTTTTCAACTGTATAGATATACTATTGTAGGTGCAGTGAGGATGTGGTGAAGCCTGTTGTCATAGAAAAGTATCCTATCTGCGATTCCTCACAGACTCTGGATTACAGTATAATTAGATAGTGGCGACTTCTGATGTCCTCGATCTGAGATTCCTCTCTTGGGACTCATAAGTTTATCGCTATTTCCATGAACCATCGACAAGCAAGCATTCTTTCCCTCAACATTTGCTTTTTGTCTGTTCCCTTTCAGTACAAAGAGTGCTTCAAATACCCATGCAGTCCTCTAATACAAGCATTGAACTCTTCCTAAGAAAAATTCTTCAGGAACCTGCAGTTAGCGTAATGGCTATGTTGCTGGACTCCCACGTGGTCGACCGCGGTTCGCGTCCCGGACCTGGTGGCTTAGAACTCACGCCGGGCGCGTGTGTGTGTGTGCCCAAGATCCCGAGAGGAGAATGGAGGAGAAGGGATTGTGGTGTGA
>NW_006203669.1:1191-3691 GCF_000334495.1 Tupaia belangeri chinensis
CCGCCCCCCTAAAAAAAAAACCCCCCAAAAAAAAAAAAAAGAAGAAGAACTCTTCAGAAGATAAAGAAACAAAGGTTGTGAAACTGGCAGCAAGAAGAATCGAGTGTCACATTTTGAGAGTATATGAAGCTCCATGGCCTAGTGGGTGGAGAGCAAGATCCCACACAGCTGTCTGTGTGGTTTAAAGCCAAGCCCTTGCAGCTTGAAAGACACACTGAACACATGCATGTGCGTGCCCCAAGTCCCAATGGGTTGGAGAGATAGAGGAGAAGGGATTTCAGTGTGGCCATGCCCCATGAACGGGGATGCTTTCTCCCAGTTCCCTCACTCTCCCTTTTTCTCTGTCATGTTCAGATTGCATGTGCCCTCTAGGGGAGAAAAATCTGAGTACGATTCTAATTGATCACTTTTTCCTCCCACCAGGTCCTAAAACAAGTAACTTTAACAATTGAGCAAGTCTTAGACTTTTCTTCATGTGTCCCAAAGACAGTTCTACCTGGAGTTTCCCTTTAGATGAACACACGTGTGTGTGTTATCTTGTTTATATCGGCATACATGTACATGTGCACGTAATCATAAATGATAAACAGGCATACATAAACAGGCATGCCTGCACACACATCAACAGACATGCATGCATATATACATATCTACATGTACATATTATTTTTTTAAATCTTTTTATTTTTTCATGAGTGAGAGCGCAAAGGAGACAAAGCATCCACAAGAGGGTCTCCATGCCATGATCCAGCTTCAGCTTCAGGCAGCCCTGGGTTATGGGCACACACATGCCTGGTGTACTCAAAGAGGTCTTAAGGTATAAGCCCAGAGCTGTATAGCATCATATTTCACCTCCATGACACCCTCCAGCTTTCATATGTTTATCTTGTGAAGTCTTTAATATATAAATATAAAAGTTCTATTCTAATGATAATTTGCTCAAATCCACTCTCTAGTGAAGTAAGAGGAGATATTTCTGTCCGTTTTATCAGTAGACATCATGTAGAACATGACTTCAATAATCCTGCATTATTTTGAAAGGTTAAAAATAGGTAAGAACAAATCCAGTCTTTTTCATTCTGTTCCTGTATCAATAGTTTCATTAAGTTATTAAGTCTGAATATCTACTAGACTTTCATTACTAAAATTGATTCTTTAATGCTATAAAGCAATGCAAGAGAAGCACTTTGGGGGAATTACTATGGTTTCTGGTGATTAACATCACTCAGTTTTCTCTGTCTAGCTCAGCCCTGAGGTTTCTCAAGAAGCTAGAATGTTTATTATGACATAAGAGCCAAGTTCTATAATGTCTTCCTTCACAGCAGAGTTGACTAAAAGCTTTCATTTCTCCCACATGGAGATTTCAAGGCAATAACTTAGCATAGTAAGAAAAGTTACCATAATGTCATTTTCAGAAAAGTCAAACATACATACTGATGAAGCTGTTGACAGAAATATAAGTGAATTATGGCTTTGCAGAGCATGAAGCCATTAAAGGTAAAATGTCCTCGAAGTCATCCCTAAGGATCAGCAGATTTTATACTTGACAGCTCTGCTTTGCTTAATGGAGTTTCAATGGGAATTATAGTAGCAGAGTTTGCATGAGATATTTAACATGCTGAAATAGGGCTCCAAGTAAGCTCTAGGGAGAGGTAGGGAAATAAGAACCATGAAAGCTTGCCTAAAAATGAAGAATTAAATTTTGTTTAAAACTCACTTGCTATGCTATAAACATGTTCTTCAAGTTTTGGGCATTGAAAACTTGACTCCCAGCGCAACAGGTTGAGAGGTGAGACCTTTAAGGGGGTTAGATCATGAGGGCTCCTTCGTGGTGAGTAGGTCAATGTCATCATCACTGGAGTGGGATGGTTATCATGGGAACTGATGAGTCATCCCATGTCCCTCTACCCTGCCTCTTACACATGCTCTCTTGCTCTTTTGATTTCCACTATGAATGACACAGCAATAAGACCCTCCCCAGATATGGGACCCTTGACCTTGGACTTTCCAGCTTCCAGAACTGTAATAAATAAATTTCTCTCCTTTATAAATTATCCAGCTCCATGTATTCTACTACAACAAAACCAAACAAAAACGACTAAGATATGATTCTAATAATCACATGCAATTAGTGGGAAATTCTTCCCTAAATGTATAATAATGGAGTTTTTTTTCTAGTTGTACATTCTCTGAGGATGTGGTGTGTGTGTATGTGTGTGTGTGATTGTACAATAGACAATGATACTGCTCTAAACTGAGATAAAGAGATCCTAACCCCATGAATAGACTCAATTTTGTGGTATTATTATGACAACTTATTGTCTAATTATATTCAAGACACTTATTTGTAGAATCCAGATAACACTATTGACTTCAAAAGGATGAGTTTTAAAAGACCAAATTATAAAAGGTATCAAAATAATAACATTTATTGTGTAGCTTATTTTGGGTCATATGCTGTGTTAAAGATTTTATTTCACAATTTTTTCAATAGCATTAG
>NW_006203669.1:4939-6428 GCF_000334495.1 Tupaia belangeri chinensis
TATTTTATTTATTTATTTATTTATTTTTTGGAGAGGTTTTTCGCTACAGGGCGTGTGCGCTCGCCAGACAGGCAGAGAGAGACATAGAGACAGAAAGCAAGAAATCACCCCCCAGGGGGGATGGTCATGCCACAATCCCTTCTTCTCCATTCTCTTCTTGAGATCTTGGGCACACATGTACACGCGCCCAGCGTGAGTCTTAAGCCACCTGGTCCGGGACGTGAACCGTGGTCGACTATGTGGGAGTCCAGCGAGATAGCCATTACGCTAACTGCTGGTTCCCATGGTCCTGTTTTATGACCAAGGAGCTGGTAATTCTCATTGCCTGGATAGACTGACAAACTCTTCAGTGTCCTGGATTTGGATACTTTTGGTTAAACTTCACGCATGATTTTGTGTGTAATAGGTACTAACATAAAGGTTTTTAGGAGCCAGCAGGTGACGTAATGGTTAAGGCACTGGACTCTCATGTGGCTGACTACAAGTTTGAGTCCCAGACCTGCAGCTAGACAATCACTCTGGATGTGTGTGTGTGCATGCCCAAAATTCAGAGAGGAGAATGGAGGAGAACAGATTGTGGCATGGCCATACCTCATGGGGGATGATTACTCACTTTCCCTCTCTCTTTCTCTCTCTCTCTCTGGCAAGCACATGTGCCCTATAGCAAAAACATTAAAAAGTAAAAATTTAGAAAATAAACAAAAGTTTGTTACAGCACTATTAGTATGTGATAGAATAAAATTGTGTTATCTAATTTTTTGTTGATTATTATGTTTAAACATGACTGTTCATTCAAGTTAATCCATGCCACTGAAACTAATTACTGACAGCTGGAGTTGTAAGGTTTGCACGTGGAACTGCAGTTCTTTCTATATCCCAGGCATTAGTCTACATGCTTTACAGGTACGGTATAATCTCATAACTTCCACAATAAGCCTATGAGATCAGTGCCATCCTAACCTTCATTCCTCAGAGAGATTAAGTAATTTATCGAAGTCCACAGAGCTAGAGTTCAAACCAGCATCGTATGAAGCCAGAGTCAGTTATATGAGCATGAACGTGGCCTGAGAAATGTTCGTATGTCTCTAAGTTAACCAGTGACTATAGAAGAAATACATACACACACACACACACATATAGTTTTGTTTGTTTGTTTGTTTGTTTTACACATGACTTTGTGTGTAATAGGTACTAACTTAAAGGTTTTTAAGAGCCAGCAGGTGATGTAATGGTTAGGGCACTGGACTCTCATGTGGCTGACTACAAGTTTGAGTCCCAGACCTGCAGCTAGACAATCACTCTGGATGTGTGTGTGTGCATGCCCAAAATTCAGAGAGGAGAATGGAGAACAGATTGTGACATGGCCATACCTCATGGGGGGTGATTACTCACTTTCCTTCTCTCTCTCTGGTGAGCACATGCGCCCTATAGCAAAAACATTAAAAAGTAAAAATTTAGAAAATAAACAAAAGTTTGTTACAGCACTATT
>NW_006203669.1:6521-40264 GCF_000334495.1 Tupaia belangeri chinensis
ATACACACACACACACACACACACACACACACACATATATATATTTTGGAGAGAATTTTTTGCTATAGGGTGCATGTGCTCGCCAGAAACAGTGAGACAGAAAGTGAGACATCACCCCCAGGGAGGATGGCCATGCCACAATCCCTTCTCCTCCATTCTCCTCTCAGGATCTTAGGCACGCATGCACACATCCCCGGCAGGAGTTTAAGCACCGGGTCTGAGACTCGAACCGTGGTTGACTACATGGGAGTCCAGCGACATAGCCATTATGCCAACTGCTGGTCCCAAAGAACTTTTATTTTCGATAACAGAAATTTTTCTAGACCAGGGTTGGCAAACTCATCTATGAGCAAATTCCAGTCCTGGACCTGTTGCAAAAGAGCGTTTTGTTGGAACACGGCCATACTCGCATCATCTCCATCTTCTCTTTGGTTAATTTCACACTAAAATGGCAGAGGGAAGCAGGTGCCGTAGAGATCGCATGGTCCAGGAAATCTAAACTATTTACGATGTCGCTCTTGACAGAAGAAGTTTACTGACCTCTGGTCTAGAGAAATCGCACTCCAATTTCTTCTCATTGAGTCATTTATCTTTCTTCATTCTTTCTCTGGTAATTTCATGAGACAGTGTCATAGATAACATATATTCATTTCTATTCTAGAGTTCAAAGCATAACATTTTTTTGTCTTTTTTTTTTTTACTATTTAAGCCTATTTTCTTATGTTTCCTTTCCCTTTATTCACTTTTAAACATTTATATTAACATTTATTCTATTTTTTGTATCTGTATCTTTATAGCCTCCATTTTGACTGTTATTTTTAGTAAAATAACCTTCACAGTTGATTCTTATTAACCTATGTCAGTAAGTAAATAGGGTATTTCAGAATGCAGCTATAATGCATTGCCCAAGTGATGCTGCATCTGTGTGGTAGGTTGTGGGTTTGGTTCCCAGGTCGACCAGTACATGCTGGGCCCATGCTCCCATGATCCCTGCTGACTGGGATGGCTGTGGAAGATCATGGGTGAGATTATGCTGAGGTGCTTCTCTCCATAGATTATTTAACGCTCATAGGAAAGAAATAAAACTTTTCAAAAATTTTTTAAAAGATAAGCACGTGATTTCCTTCTTGACCTCTTGTGCTGATCCTGAATCAGCCTGACCTCAGAGCCTGTACTTCATAGACCCTTCTCATGGCTGCCTCCAGATGGATTCAACCACGGGAGGCCACTGTAAGATGGGGGTGGGTAGGAGGTAGGCTATTTTTCTCCTCTTGCATCTCCTCCATTGTCATTTCAGCTGACTGGTTAGTGGGTGGAGGGGGAGACTATTGCCTTTGGGTTTTAATAACATCCTCTCCTGGGAACAGCAGTTGGCGTAATGGCTATGTCTCTGGACTCCCATGTAGTCGACCGTGGTTCGCGTCCCGGACCTGGTGGCTTAAACTCAACGCCAGGCACATGTGCATGTGTGCCCAAGATCCCAAGAGGAGAATGGAGGAAAAGGGATTGCGGCTTGGCCATCCCCCCTGGAGGGTGATTTCTCGCTTTCTGTCTCTCTGTCTCTGTCTGTCTGGCGAGGGCATGTGCCCTATAGCAAAAACCTCTCCAAAAAAAAAAAAAATCCTCTTCTTCCACTGGACGTGGATCAGCTCTCTTACTGTAGCTCATTTCCAGACTGTCTTACTGTTCCATTTAGCTTTGTGGCCCTTTAATTTCTTTTGTAACCATCGCCCTGTATTTAAGTATTTAATTCCTTTGTTTTTTTTAATTTTAAAGAATTATTTAACTTTATTTATTTATTTGTTCTTTTAATTGGACCAGAGAGGGACAGAGTGAAAGAAAGAGAGAAAGAGAGAAAGTGAGAAAGCAAGCCGCCAGGTCCAGGACTTGAACTGCGGTCGACCATATGAGAGTCCAGCGCCCCTAACCACCATGGAACCTGCTGGCCCCCTTTGATTTGTTTTAATTGCCAGAGGATGCATATGCTCACCAGGGAGAGACAGAGAGAGATGGGGATAGAGAGAGGAAGAGAGGGAATGCATCCTCCAATGGCATGGTTACACAATTCCTTCTCTATTTCTCCATCCTGATAGGATTTGGGACACACATGTAAATGTGCCTGGTGTGTTTTTCAAGCTGCCAAGGCTGGGATTCAAACCGTGGTCACCCATGTAAGATCTGGCTCCCTTAACCACTAAGCAATACGATAGTCCTGTTTAAGATCTCAAAGTGATTTCTTTACTTTGGTTTGGCACTGGCCAGTATAATTTTATTTTCTATGATCTTTAGCAATCAATCAAGACCTGCCAGAGTTAATAGTCCAAGTTCTTCTAAATGTCGTATACACTACCAGGGAAAGAATCCGATAGATTTCATTTTCAAGGTACCTAACTAAAAACGTAGTTTCCACTTTGAACTCTGCTGCCAAATTCTATAGGGAAAAAAAAAAATTGACTCCACACCCACATTATAAGCCTAATGGACTTGAATGTAATGGAAAATATTTTCAAGTTTTCATATTGAGATGCAAAGAGATACTGGAGATTTCAAATTAAATTTGGTCTGGGGAATTAAAGAAAAATACCTGTGTCTGCTATTTCCTTATGCTACAGGTGAATGCTCACTCAGAACTCAGCATGAAGATAACGCGAATGCCTCCCTTAGGAAGCCTGCCTTTCGCAAGGACAGAAGCCAAACAGAGCTGGTAACGTCATGCTGAAGTGAAAAAGCATCATAGACAGTAGACATTTCAGAGGTACCAGCTAGCACGAGTTGTTTTTTCTAAAAAATGCCTTAATATTCATATTACATTTTATAGATAACATAGGTTCATACATTCTGCATGAAATGAGATGCTTTTCCTAAAAACAGAAAAACTAAAAAAAAACCCTCCAAACTCTTGACATAAAATATATGGCAGGGCTTGGTAATTCCCCCGAGGAATACTTATATGAATACACAATGCTTCTTTATTATTAGCAATAGCAATCGAGGTTAAAATATTCTTTTTAATTTCCTTTTAGGCTAAGTGTCAGGGGGGATTGATGTTGTTTTGGGCTGGCTTAAAATACGGTGAATTTCTCATTCTTTGCTTCCCCTAGTCTCACTTTGCAGTATCCCTTTGTGAGATATCCGAGGTATTTTCCCATTTCTGATCTGGGACAAACTTAGTTCTCTGAGTGTTCATTTCATTTCATACAAAATGTGCGCAAGAATATCTTTTCCACAGAACTTTGATAGGAAAAAATACATTAAGTTCCTTCCAATGATGGGTACTCTTACTTTAGTATCCATCACTTTCTTCGCCTTTCTCTCTTCTAGAGCCAACACTTTCCAAAACAGCCAACAAACGCCGTATCCACTATTACCTGTGTTACTTTTTCTTCTTTTAGCTTGGACTTCCTCTTTCTTCCTTCTTTCTTTTTTTTTTTTTTTGGAAAGGTTTTTGCTACAGGGCACGTGCGCTCACCAGACAGACAGAGACAGAGAGACAGAAAGCCAGAAATCACTCCCCAGGGGGGATGGCCACGCCGCAATCCCTTCTCCTCCATTCTCCTCTTAGGATCTTGGGCACACACGCACATGTGCCCGGCGTGAGTTTTAAGCCACCGGGTCCGGGATGCGAACCATGGTCGACTATGTGGGAGTCCAGCGACATAGCCATTACGCTAACTGCTGGTCCCTCCCTCCAGCTAATTTCAGCCTACATTGCTATTCTGATGAGGCACTGAATTCCTCCCCTTTCATTTCCCTCCTCCAGTCCATGGTCAGCTGACTTATCACCATCCACACATCAGGAAGGAATGCAAAGGGCCAAACATGGAGGGAGAGAAAGAGGAGGAAAGGCCATTTTAGAGAGCAATGGTTTTTGCAGGATGGACCACTGACCAGGAGTGAGTCTTAGGTGACACCCCACACCTCTGAGCCTCCATTAGACTGAGAGGTATGTTGTGAGTTATAGACAACTAACACTCTGGAGATACTGAAGTCTCAAAACAAAAGGTAAATTGGGAACCAGCAGTTAGCGTAATGGCTATGTCGCTGGACTCCCATGTAGTCGACTGCGGTTTGCGTCCCAGACCCAGTGGCTTAAACTCACACCAGGCGCTTGTGAGTGCATGCCCAATATCCCGAGAGGAGAATGGAGGAGAAGGGATTGCTGCATGGCTATCCTCCCTGGGGGGTGATTTCTCACTTTCTGTCTCTCTCTGTCTGTCTGGCGAGCGCAGGCACCCTATTCGGGCACTCTCTCCCACCCTATCCAAAAACCCTTCCAAAAAAAAAAAAAAAAAAAAAAAGGTAAATTGAAATTTTCACCTGTAAAAAGAAGGTATATTCCTCAGGAGACGAAAACCGGTAAACCAGTATTTGAAAGAGTCTCATTTTACGAACTTTTGTTCAGTCGTGATGGAAAAATCCTAGGCTAGACTGATTGCTCATGAACATCGGGAAATGTCCATGAAGCACAGGCAAGACATTCTTCCACATGCTCACAGAGACCTCCCCACCACACACACAACTCCCTAGCAAAGCCCTTAGATTGTAAGTCAGCTCAAAGAGCAAAGGGCATAGTTAGCCACGGTACCCTGGTGCGTTGTCACATATCTCTTATGGTTGTTGCACAGATGTGATTTAGAATCCTTCTTTGTCTATACTGAAATGTAGTAGGGTGCTTTTCTTTTCTCTTTTTTCTTTTTTTAGAGAGGTTTTTGCTATAGGGCATGAGCGCTCGCCAGAAAGACAGAGAGAGACAGAGAGACAGAAAGTGAGAAATCACCTCCCAGGGGGGATGGCCATGCCGCAATCCCTTCTCCTCCATTCTCCTCTCAGGATCTTGGGCACACACACACACGCGCCTGGCGTGAGTTTAAGCCACCGGGTTTAGGACTCAAACCATGGACGACTACATGGGAGTCCAGCGACATAGCCATTACGCTAACTGCTGGTCCTAATAGGGTGCTTTTAAAAAATACTTTAACTTCTACTTTCCAGGATTTAATTAGCTATCATGCCAGGCATTTTTTTTTTTTTTGGAGAGATTTTCCCTATAGGGCGCGTGCGCTCGCCAGACAGACAGAGAGAGACATAGAGACAGAAAGCGAGAAATCACCCCCCAGAGGGGATGGTCACACTGCAATCCCTTCTCCTCCATTCTCCTCTTGGGATCTTGGGCATGCACGCACACGTGCCTGGCATGAGTTTAAGCCACTGAGTCTAGGACCTGAACTGCGATTGACTACATGGGAGTCCAGCGACATAGCCATTATGCTAACACATGGTCCCAAGAAGAGAAAGGATTTGAGAATCTCAAAATACATAAGAAAATTCACCATAGATGAAATGCTCAATAACATATGTACAGATAAGAAACATAAATTAAGAACTACTAGGTGGTGTAGTGGTTAAGGTGCTAGATTTCCACATGGCTGACTGTGGTTCAAGCCCTGGACCCAGTAGCTTGAAAATCATGCCACATGTGTTCCCAAAATCCCAGGAGGAGACTGGAGGAGAAGGGATTGAGGCATGATCATCTCCCTAGAGGAGTGATTTCTTGTGCTCTCTCTCTCTCTTTTTCTCTCTCTCTCTCTAGCAATTGCATATATTCTATGGCAAAAACCTAAAAATAATACAAAATAAATACACTCTAGCAATGTCAGAAAGACCTTTCAAACCAATAAACTCAATAAAATCTTCCAAGAAATACAGGAGTGAATTTCGTTATCATAAATAACAAGTATAAGCAGTTATAAAAGAGAAATCAAATATAAAGGAATAATACAATTGTTTAAAGGTTAAGTTAAATTATCTGTTGATGATACTTGTATGGTAATATCTCTAACTGAACAAAAACGCAATGTGTTCATGCTGGGAAAATTCATTTTGCATGCTGTATACAGCGATTGAATGTATAAAGAACAAAATATCTAAATAAAATATTAATTAAATACTAGTAAGTCTTAGTCTGGACATAGGTAAAGAGCAAATTAGTGAGTTAGAAGCAAATAAAGAATAATTTCCCCACATTCTACATTAAATAATAAATGGATGAGATAAATAGATAAGAAGCAATGAGATTAAAAATTAATGCTCATATAAGAAGAAAATATTAGGAATAATAGGTGAGGCAACATAGGTGGAAACTGAAAGACCGTAAATATATATATATATATAACATTCGTGGGGCCAGCAAGTGGCATGATGGTTACAGGTACTGGACTCTCACATGGCCAACTGTGGTTCAAGTCCTGGACCTGGCAGCTTGCTTTATCGCTTTCTCTTTCTCTCTCTCTGTCTGTCTCTGGTCAAATTAAAAAATAATAATAACAAATGGAATTAAATAAATATTTTGAAAAAAAAATGCATAACACTCTTGTAGCAATTTTTAAAACCTGAAATGCTATATCTATAACAGAGGAAATAGGTTTCAGAGCAAAGAATATTACCAGGAATAAAATGTGCCAATTTATAATGACAAGGTGATCAATTCATCAAATGGACGAAACAATTGTACATGTTTCTGTGTTCAATAATAGCATTTCAAAACACGTGAAGGAAAAAAACAATACAACAGCAAAAAGAAAAAGACAAATTCAAATTATAGTTAGAAATTTTAATATCTCCTCAACAAATTATAAAAAGTATGCCAAATTCAGGAATTAAAGAGAATACATGAATATCAACAAAACATTCAATCCAAATGACATTTTAGAACATTTCACCTAATAACAGCAGAATGCTCTTTCCAAACGGACTTTAAAATATTCACCAAATGGACCATATTCTGAGACATAAAACAAGAATCAATACATTTACAAATATGTCAAGTAGTGGAAAATTTATCTGTTAATAAGTGTAGGATACTAGAAATCAAAAAACAAAAATCTCTGAGCAGTATCCAAATACTTTGAAGCTGACAGTTCTACAAAATGCATGATTCAAACAATATGGAAAGTCAAAAAGTGCTTTGTAGTGGCTAAAAATAAACCCACAGCCTTTCAATATTTATGGACTACAGCTAACACAGTACTTAAAGGGAAATTTTTAGTACTAAGCATCTACATTAGGAAAAAAGAAAGGTCTCAAATCAATTACTTCAGCTTCTTCATTGAGAAACTAAGAGAAGAGCTAGCAAAATTCACAGCAAGCAGAAAAATGAAATAACGTCAAAGTGGAAAAGAGTTCCATCTGTAATCCTCAAATCAATACAGTGCTGTCACTGTCACTCAGAGTGACAAAAAACTGTGTCAGCCAATGCACACATTCCTTGCTAAGGTGAGGCCCTGTCTCTTCGTTTCACTTCTCCTTCTGTAATCAGGTGCTCTCTTAATGGTCTATTTAAGATCACATTTTTCACACTGTTGTGCTTTTTGCTGGCCCCAAGAGATACTACCTAACCCCAGTTAGAATGATTAAGATTTAAAAAATCTAAAGAATGATAAGTGCTGGTGAGGCTGCGATGAAAAGGGAACTCTCCCGCGCTGTTGATAAGATTGTAAATTAGTAAAGCCACTGTGGAGAACAGTATGGAGGTTCCTCAAAGACCTATAAATAGAACTACCATATGATTCAGAAATTTCACTCCTAGGTATCTACTTATGGTGAGAAATTCAAATTCACTAGTAAAAAAAGGCAAAAAAAAAAAAAAAGCCAACAATTGCACATCCATATTAATTGAGGCATCATTCACAATGGCTAAGACATGGAACCAACCCAAGTGTCCATGAAGAGATGAATGGATTGAAAAGTGTGGCACATATACACTCTGGAATACTACTCAGCCATTAAAAAATAAGACCCTGGCATTTGATAGAAGGTGGATGAATATGAAAGTCTTGCTGCTATTGAAGCAAACCAGACTGGTACATGCCAGAAAGATAGACATTGCACCTCCCCACTTAAAATATATCAAATCTTTGTACTCTAGGACAGAAACTGAAAGATTGGAAAGGACGAAAGCATGGAGAGCAACTGTGGACACTAGAGACAGTGTAGAAAGAGAGTGGGAAATGAGGGAGGGTGAGAGGGAGAGAACCAAGAGGACAAAGAAAGAAGTAAAACATTTTAGGGACACAAAATGGAAAATGATCTGTTGATACTGTGTTTGGTTATATCCTAGACTGAACTAATACATAGCGTATCACGGTAAAAAATTCATTTTGTATGATGTAATGATATACAGTGATTGAATGTAAAAAAAATAATAAGATAGGGACCAGCAGTTAGCATAATGCCTATGTCACTGGACTCCCATGTAGTCAGCCGCGGTTCACATCCCAGACCCGGTGGCTTAAAACTCAAGCCGGGCATGTGCGTGCGTGCCCAAGATCCCGAGAGGAGAAAGGAGGAGAAAGGATTGCGGCGTGGCCATCCTCCCTGGGGGGTAATTTCTCGCTTTCTGTCTCTGTCTCTCTCTCTGTCTGTCTGGTTGAGCGCATGCACTCTATAGCAAAAACCTCTCCCCCCCAAAAAATAAAATAATAATAATAAAAATAAGATAAAAGAAGAAAAAAAATGGCTCCACACATAGTGGTAAAGTTGATACACCTTACAAAGAAAATACATGTTTTGGGACCAGTAGTTGGCATAATGGCTATGTCACTGGACTCCCATGTAGTCAACCACGGTTCGAGTTCTGGACCCGGTGGCTTAAATTCATGCCGGGTGTGTGTGAGTGTGTGCCCAAGATCCCAAGAAGAGAATGGAGGAGAAGAGATTGTGGCATTACCTGAGGGTAATTTCTCGCTTTCTGTCTCTCTGTCTCACTCTGTCTTTCTGGGAGCGCACACACCCTATAGCAAAGACCTCCTCCCAAAATAAATAAGTAAATACATACATACATAGAAACACACAAAAAACAAGGCTATATAGTGATTGAGTGATGAAGATGCTGTGATCAGAAGTTCATAGGAACCTAACTCTACACAACAGCTAGGAATAACAGTTTAGTAATTGCTAGTTCAGTGTTCCCTCAGTCTACACAGAACATCATGCTGGAATACATTACAGCAGAGCAAAAACGTACAATGGATTACCTTTAAAAAAAAAACAGTAGTAATAAATGTATACAATGTCATGTAACAGGCAATGATGAAGATGAGTATGTGTGTATTCTCGATTCAATTATTATATACTGTATGCATGCCTTAAAAAGTAGTAGTCTACAAAGATAGATATTGATTATGTAAACCAGAAATCACAATTTAAAATAATAATAATAAAAAGAACATAATTACTATGACTAATAGGAACAAATTATAAATAAATACATGGACTATTGTAAAGGAAGACAGAAAACTGTCTTCATTCACAGATACGTTACATGTACCTAGAAAACCCTATAGATGCTATAAAAAGCTACTAGAATGTACTAGTAGCTTTTTTAGCACCACCTTTGAAGGCTATATGACCAATATATTAAAAAATCATTTGATTTCTGCGTAAGAAGTACAAACAATCAGAAACCGTATTTCTCAAAAGAAAACATTAGCAAATAACACCAAAATATTGATAATACTTAGGGATGATTGAACAAAAGAACCGAAAGACCTGTGCACAAATAGCTACTAGGTGTTGCTCAGAGAAATTAAACAAACTAAATAATGTTTAGGGGTTGAATGCATAAAAGAAATTTACAAAATAAATAAATAAGAAAAGAAAAACTAAGTAAATGGAGAGACATAATTGCATTTATGGGTTTGAAAACTCAGTATTATACAGATAGTATTTGTCTCCAGATTTATACAAATATTCCCAGACAAAAATATTCAAGTCTTTTGCAGAACTGACGAGCTGACTGAAATGTATGAGGAAATTAATGAGTCATTACAAGAGCCTAAAATATCTTTAAATATCTGTGAAAAGCACTTTTGTTCCCAGATCCTTTATTTCCCTTACTTATAGAATGGTGATACAAAACCTGCTCCATGAGACATGTTAGATGAGGATTCAATGAGAGCTGTATGCACCATCCAGTTTTCACACAAACACACCACTCATTTCTTTTCTTTTTCTTTTCTTTTTTTTCTTTTGGCGAGGATTTTACTATAGGGCTCGTACGCTTGCCAGAGAGACAGAGAGAGACAAAGGGATAGAAAATGAAAAATCACCACCGGGATGGCCACACCGCAATCCCTTCTCCTCCATTCTCCCATCGAGATCTTGGGCATGCACACACACGCGCCCAGCGTGAGTTTAAGCCACCGGGTCCGGGACTCGAACCACAGTCAGCTACATGGGAATTCAGTGATATAACCATTACGCTAACTGCTGGTCCCAAACACACTGCTCATTTCTAATTATATTTACACCAGGAAAAACGAGACTAAAGAGACTACTGATTCTTGTATTGCAGAGACTCCTGCAAGTGTCAAAGAGATCTGTCGTGAGGGTGACATCTGTTCATATCATTTTCATTTCTAATAAAATAATAAAGTATATTCAAAGAAAAAAATAAAAAATGACTTTAATCTGAGAGAGTGCTGTGAGTAGCAAAACACATCAAGGCACACACTCTGTGGAGCCATTTTAAGTAGCAGAATAGACAAAAAGAAGAAAGTTGCCACACTATGGGGACAATGCTCTTGAGAACAATGCCTACTCCTCTGTCACAGAGATGCAAAATGTCACTAATTAGAATGAATTAGTATTGGTAGGGCGTCCATGGGATGGACTCAAGACTGGCTGACTTGTAATCAGCAATGACTACTGATAAATGACAGGGTCCCAGACTGAGGTGATATGATTAATAGAGTCTATAGAAGTCCAGGCTGCCTTTTATTTTGCTTAATATTTTCCTGAATATTCAATAAGATGATATAATTTAAGCACATCAATTGAAATGAATAAGAAATAATGAAGTGACAGATGTGTTAAGCCCTGGAAAATTCAAACAAAGGACAGTATTGCATCTTCACATTCTCACAGGGCTGTTTACAAAGGTCTTCCATATTCTGTCAGTTAACCCTCTTGTTGGCATAATGAATTTTTTTAATAATTATTTTATTTATTTATTTTTTTATTTATTTTGACCAGAGAGAGACACAGAGAGAGAGGGAGAAAGTGAGAAAGCAAGCCACCAAGTCCAAGACTCAAACCATGGTTGGCCATGTAGGAGTGTCCCACGCCTTAACCACCACACCCCCTGCTGGTCCTGGCATAAAGATTTAAGCAGAACAGGTATTAACCTCCACTGTATGTCTGCAGAATCTCAGTTCATAAAGTTTGGATCATTTGTCCAACAACATGTAGCTAACACATTTCAGAGGTGGTCTATAATGAACACCTGTATTTTGTCTACTCAGCATCTACTACCTATTCTGAAAATCATACCCTGATTTTGCTAGAATAGCCACCCGTCTCCCTCTCTTCCTTCATGTGATTTCATTGCTGCTCATACCACTCATAGGCTCCAGGTTGTGCATCAGCGCTCTTCCTAGATTTCTTGATCCTTATAACAGTCCTATGAATTTAATATCATTATCTACACTTTACTCATGAACAAGCTGAGGCATACATCAATTACATAACTTCTCCCAGCATGTGTACCTAGTAAGTGGAGGACATAGGATTTGAACCCACAGAGTCTGGCCAAAGACTATAAACTCAGTTTGCTTATGAGATGTATAAAGTCAATGGGTGGACAAGTGTTTGTTTCTAATGAGCAGTGATTAAGACCAAAGAAGGAGAAGTAGCTCAACCTCTGACCATTCAGAGTTCACTCTAGTTGGAGTGAAAATACCTCCTCACCCTTCTTTACTTTTTCACTCACATTTTAAGTCACCAATAAGAAATAAGGCTTTGAGACTTTGCCAACACTGTCAATCAAATGGAGCAGGTATACACATCCTAAGGTTTATTTTCTTGTTCTTTTTCTTCTTTCTTTTGGTTTTTGCCATAAAGCATGTGTATCTCCAGAGAAACAGAGACAGAGACAGTGAGAAGGAAAGTGATAAATCACCCTCCAGCAGGGATGACCATGCCACAATCCCTTCTCCTCCTGGGATTTTGGACACATGCACAGACACCTGGAATAAATTTCAGGCCACCAAGTCTGGAACTCGAACCATAGCCAGCCATGTGTGAGTCCAGCGCCTTAACCTCCATGCCAACTGTTGGCCTTCAAGGTTTATTTTCTGAGCTCCAGCTCTGGGTTCCTTCCCACCATAAGCAAAGGAATGCCTTGGTTAATTTAGCTAATCTGGAGTCAGAGGAGTTAATAGCCTCACATAATTACTTTGAAATAAAATTTGATATATGATCAAATTTAATGTGGCCTCAAACATTATTTTATTTGATCCCCCTGACAGATGGGTGAGGCAGTAAGAACTCCCAGCTCACCATTTTTAGCAGCTGATGCTTTTCTTATCAATCTATCATGAAAAAGTCAGAACATACATACACACACTGAATTTCAACTATGTGCTCAGTAAAGAGAATAAATAGAGATATCCCTTCATATCCATGCCTGAGCATATTCTACTCTGGTCCCAGATTCAACATCAAACGCTGTTTATTATTTGTTTATTTACTCCTCCGGGTGTCAAAACCATCAGGAGTTACAAAAACTAAAAGTTATGGATCATAAAGCTAGAAGGAATCTGAATGTTGAAACAGATATCTCATTTGATAGATAAGGAAAATGAGCTCCAAAAAAATTAAGATCACTAATCAAGTTGGGTTCCTTTTGTAACCCACAACACCAGAATTGTAGTGTCTTAGCAATGTACAAGACTATTCCTCACCCAAATCATAGCCCAACTGAAGATGGCAGAAAAGATTTGTTCCCTGATTTTCTTCAGGAACCCAAGGTCCTTCTCTCTGATCTTGCATTTCCATTTTCTTTACAACTGGAACAGGAAAAAGAGCTAGCATATGAAGAGACTAGCAGGAAGTTTTATGGCCCTGGACTAGAAGTACATGTCAGCTCACATTCCATTCACCAAAACGCATCTACAATGAAACAAGTTCTTTCAGGAAGTTAGTTTTCTTAACTATCAAATGGAATGTGTGCCTTAACCTTTAGATTCTTTCTGGTTCTATGATACTGCAAGTTTTGACTTTGGCCACATTGAACAGTAAGGGAGGCTAAGAAATATGGTGAAACTGATAAAGTTTTTTGTTTGTTTTTGATGTTGTAGGAATCTCATAAATAATTACCATCTCTTTTCTTCTCTCAGAAGAGAGATCTTAAGTCCATTGTCCATTATTCAGATGGTGGGAACTATAGCTAAAATTCAGTTTCTAAAAGTTGATATTTTACTTCAGTAGCTCCTCAATTAAAGACTTCAAAATCAGATAAACATCACTGTTATTTATTATTTACTTATTTTATGAAAGAGAGAGGAGACAGAGAACAGGGAGGGAGGAATAGATTTTTTTTTTCAGGTCTCACTGTACAGAGGTTCTCCCATCCCAGGCTTTCAGTTAGCTTTGATTATAAGTGTGCTACTACACCAGCCTCTTCAGATTGGTCTGGGATCCAAACCTGGTCCTCCCATGTAACCCTAATCTTAAGTAGCGGCACCCAACCACTTGTGCCACTGCAACTCAGCTTATCACTATTTTAATTTCTTTTGTATTTTGTTTTGTTCCCCTATCATTGATCCTTAAATATGATCGAAACAACCATAAAAGCATTTGACTTCCACTCCTTTTATTTCAAGAATGAATGTGAGGCTGTTACAAATTGAATACTGTATGTCCCTAAAATTCACATATTGAAATCAAATGCTTAAGGTGATAGTACTTGGAGATGGAGCCTTTAAGAAGTGATTAGGGGCCAACTAGTGGTGTGATGGTTAAGGCTGCTGTACCTCAAATGACTGAGTGTCCAGTTCAAATCATGGACCTACAGGTTTGAAAAACAAACTACACTATGCACTTGTGTGTGCCCAAAATCCTGAAAGGAGGGACGTATGGAGAAGGAGGGATTGCAGCATGACCATGTCTCATGGTGGGAGTGGGAAGAGAGGAACTTTCTCACTTTTCCTCTCTTTTTGTGTCTTCCATCTGTTGGCAAATAAAAAGAAGAAGGAGAAGAAAAGAAGAGGAAGAAGAAGGAAAAAGGAGAAGACAGAGAGAGAGGGACATAAGAAAGAAAGAAAAAGGAAGAAAAGAAATGAGAAGAGAAGAGAAGAGAAGAGAAGAGAGAAAAGAAAAGAGAAAAAGGAAATAAGAAAAAAAAGAAAAGAGAAAAGAAAAGAAAAGAAAGGAAAGGAAAAGAAAAAAGAAAGGAAAAGGAAAGAAAAAAGTGATTAGGTCATTAGTTCACAAGGGCAGAGCCTTCATGAGTGCAGTCCATGCCCTTATAAAGAAGACCCCAAGAAGTCCCTGTCCTTTCCACCATTTGAGGACACAGTCACTATCTGTGAACTAGTAAGTAGACTCTCACCAAATAATGAATCTACTAGCCCTTACTCTTTGGCCCTTCAACTCCCAGAACAGTGAGAAATACACTGCTGTTGTTTATAAACCTCCTGGTTTACAGTACTTTATTATGGAAGCACAAATGATTAAGGCAGAGATAGCCACTTGTTCTCATCCATTCTGCTATCTCTTCATTGATTTAAACTATAGCTTGTTTTCTGTATTTTTGTTTAAGAGAAATACTGTAGTAGCACTAAGATAAAAGTTACCTGAAAGACATCTCACCTCCTCCCTTCATAGAGTTATTTACTAAAACCAAACCTCCTGAAGAGATTTAGGTGTATCTTCTAGAGAGAGAAGATAATGAACTTGACTTTAAAGGCGTTTATCCCAGGAACACATAAAAAGAAGGCCTTCCCCAGACTGAAAATGACCTTTCAGGTGTGGAGACAAGTCTATAATTTAGCTTCATCAAAGAGAAATTAAAATTCATTAGCAAATGTCTATGTACATCTTCAGATAAATACCTCACGATGGCACAAACCTTGAGACAAGACTGTCTAGGGATTTCATGCATGGTGCTTCCAGTCTTAATAAAGACTCCCATGCTTTCCACATTACCTAGAAGCAGCAGAACTAGTGGGACATGTTGGGCAGCTCAGCAGTTATCTGCATCACTGATAACAGATCTCAGGACCTAGATGGTAGTCATGTGAAACTAACAACATGTAAATATCTAGGGAGAGGGAGCTGTGAAAATGATGGGGTTGCACTTCCTGTCCTGCAGAGAGTGACCAATCTGAGCAAACATGGTGATCTTTAGACACATGGAGAAATGTGGTTCCATGGGCAGTCATTTGCAGGGCAATGAATGCCATTAATATGTGAATATGGTAGCTGCTTCTGTGTTTCCAAAACTGCAGGGCAGTATAGGGATAAAGGAAGACACATGTATTAATCAGAATTAGCCCAAGAAGATCAGGGAAAGAGCAAACTTACATATGACTACCTGGCACCAGGTGTATTCGTATCTTCAGTTGATTTATACCTAAAAACAACTGGTTTTGAATGCCACTTCTCTTACCCTATTTTCTGCCTTTTAAAAGAATAAACCTAGAAGCAGTTCAGACCCATGGCTGCCTCCTTCAAAGGAGTTGGGAACACCCATTCCCCACTTTTCTCTACATGTGTGTCTTTGTGTGTTTATTTCTCTGTTTATTCTCTAATCCACAGCATATTACACACACACACACACACACACACACACACACACACCTCAACATGCATTTGTTTACCCATGCAGGACACAGCACTACCCAACAAAAGAGAAAAGGGGAATCTGGACAGTGAACTGCTTTAAAAAAGTTGAGTAGTCTATTTCATGTTAGTTTATGAGCAAAGCTTCTTGCCTTCTGTCCTTTTCTCCACATCTTTTTTTGTTAGCAACAGATTGAATAAATTGTCTGCAAGCCTCTTGAGCATTGTTGTAATATATGAACAAACCATAATTTTCTACACACTCCCAGTGAAAGATTCAAAGTAAATTTCTACTTCATTATCTGAAATCCACCAGTAGCACTTTGCTGAATCTACTCTTTCTACAAGGTCACTAATGATCTTCCTGGCACGTGAATTCAAGCATGAATTCTACAAGATGATAACCTTGAGCTTTGAACTGAAGTAATTTGGTTGTATTAAGCTCCTACCCCTCTACCCACCCACCGTGCAGGAAGTATGAGGTACTCAACTCAGTTTGTAGGAAAGGAGGTTAAAAAGAATGACTGAGAAGATGCACTTCTCTGCAGTCCTGTTGATGAGCAGTAACTTTTACTCAAGCATAGGGAAGTCATGCAGGCATCATTTTACCACCAACATGTGTGTAATGACAGCACTGGCTGATTTTAGAAATAATATTAAGAAGGGAAAAAATTTGGATTTTTTCAATTAATTGAATGACTCAGAAATAAGAGCTTCAGTGATTTCTCTTTTGTCATAGTTGATCCAGAATTCTGCTAAATGAGAAGAAAGACTTCAGAGACATTATATTTCAGGGTCAATCTTAACTTGTTATTAATAGTAAATGAAACTTGCTTCTTGCATATCAGAGGCTCAGTGAGTGGATGGGAATGAAAAAGTTTGGAAAGAAACATAGGGAAGATATGTGATAAAATTACAAAAATAAAAGATCAATGCTTCCTGTGTCCAAGAGCTTTTCTAAGCACTTTATATATATAGTGCCTCTTTTAACTAATCAAACATTTGAGCAATAAATTCTAAATTTAAAAAAGGAGGCTGTAAATTCATCTCCTTTATATTAAACTCTTGCTGTTATATCAACCTTATTTTGCATGTACTCATACTATAAACTGGTAAATATTCAGTAATATCTCACATCAACGCTATACATTTTATTACATATATAGCTATTAAAATCTGAATTGCCTTAGATTTTCATTTAAATGTTTAGAAACATTAGATAATATGAACAGAAGCATTTCTAGATAATGTTCAAAATCCAAAGGAATAGGACCC
This sequence comes from Tupaia belangeri chinensis, assembly GCF_000334495.1. Lineage (NCBI taxonomy): Eukaryota > Metazoa > Chordata > Mammalia > Scandentia > Tupaiidae > Tupaia > Tupaia belangeri. Next base: position 23,418 of record NW_006203669.1, read on the forward strand.
ATTTTATTTCTTTTATCCTGGCACGAAATATTTAAATACAATACCCCTTTCTTTTCTGGTTAATTATTCTCAGTGACATTTTAAGATCAGAATCAGCATATAATTATTCTTTCTCTAAAACCTCTGAAATTAAAGTTGAGCTCACAAAAGAATATTTAAATCTAAGAACTTTTGAATAATTACTTTTAAGTGAGTCAGCCAGAACTAACTATTTTATTAAGACATTCATTTAAAAAAAATTTTTTTTTGATTCTTCAAGGTGAATAAGAGGTCTCTGACACGGGGTTGAGGCAACTATAGCATGACACAGAAAAATTCATCAAACAATGAAAAATTTCCTAAAATGCTAAGGACTGAAAGAAACTGATATCTAGCTCCTTTGGACCATGGTTCGAGTCCCGGACCTGGTGGCTTAAACTCACACCAGGCATGTGTGCCTGTGTGCCCCAAGATCTTGAGACGAGAATGAAGGAGAAGGGAATGAGGTGTGGCCATCCCCCCTGGGGGGGTGATTTCTCGCTTTCTATCTCTTTCTCTCTCTGTCTTTCTGGCAAGTGCTTGCACCCTATAGCAAAAACCTCTCAAAGAAAAAAAAAAGTCACTTTCTTAGGCAAACTCACTGCCTCTCAAGATAGCATTTGCCTCCCTGGTGCATGATCTTACAACTCGATTTTCAGTTTATAATCATATCTTGGATTTGTACATTTTTGCTTGTCTCCCTTACAAACTTGGTGAAGTTATGAGTAGTTACTCTTGTGTTCTACTGTATTCCCAACAATTATAACATCTCATGAGTGCACCATGATATTATTTCTTTTCACCAAATACAGTGAAGAAAGATAACAGGCATCTTGTGAGAATGAACATAATTAAAAACATTATCATTATGAGTACTTGCTTTTATATTCCACTGTATTCCCAACAATTATAACATCTGAATACCATGAGTGCACCATGATATTGCCTTTTTTTTTTTCACCAAATACAGTGAAGAAAGATAACAGGCATCTTGTGAGAATGAACATAATTAAAAACATTATCATTCATGAAGCAGTACTTTTGAAATTATTTTTATTTGCTATAGTCTTATCTCAATAAATAATTTCGAATTTATTCATTCAACAAACATTTATTGAGCACCTGCTCTATGTCAGGAAATATGCTAGATGACGGTAAATGCAGTATAATCTCTGTGCTTCGGGTATTGACAATACATGGGAGAAGCATTTAACAGAAAATAGTGAGGAAGTGTTGTGGTGAGCATGACAACAGGCATCAGATAGAGGGGCATCATTTCCAAATATACAGTATTGTGTTACAAATTATCTCAAGTTTCGGCATTGTAGTATTTACCATACTCACCTCATGAATGATCTGAAGCACACAATGGCTAAAACAATTCGATATTTTTGTATCTCAGAATTCTGTGGGCCCTCAGTTTCAGCAGGGTACAAGGAAAATGGCTAGTAATTGCTCCATGATGCCTAGTGTATTAGCTAAAATAATTAGAATTTCTAAGAACTGGAATAAATTGGGGATGGTCAAACCTCTCTCTCTTTCTCTTCTTTCTCCACCTTTCTTTTTGACTCCGCCCTTGCCAGATCACTAGCTTGGGCTTCCTCGATATAGGGCAACGTTAGGATATTTTATATGGAGGATCAGGGATTTAAATGTGAGTGTTCCAAGAGACAGAGAGTGAACATTGCCAGTCACGGTAACACCTGGCCTTTAGTCACTGTGTGACTGACGAGATATATTTTAAATGTCTGTCTCATTTCCTGAAACGTAGCTGTGCCCAATATCCTGTGGCCATCTGTGATCCACTGCGGCACCTAACTCGGGTTTCTGGAAACAGAAGAGGTTTTGTGAACAGTAGAAAATCACTGCTAAAGCCTGAAACAAGTATGAATTAGGATAATAATTTGGAAGGAGGAATAGGAGAGGAATTTCAGACAGAGATCAGAGCATATCTGCAAGTTTTGCATCCATTAGTTGAGCCAACTGCATATTATAAATATTTTTAAATTGGTTATGTCTTTACTGAATATATGTAGACATCTTTCTTATCATTATTCCCTAAACAATACAGTATAATAATTCTTTACATAGCATTTACTTGGCATCAGGTGTTATATGTAATCTACGTGCATAGCTTTATATGCAAACACTAAGTCACTTTACATAAGGGACTTGAACATCCATGGTGGGGTAATCTCAGAGTAGAGAGCTCATGGTTTGGCCACATGGCGGACAGAGATGAAGGACGGATAAGAAAAGCTAGAACAATAATAAGTGATAATACTGGCTCGAAAAATGGGAATTCAGTCATGAAAGGTCTTATAAAGGATGGTAGAGTTTGAAGTATAGCTTGAGAAGAATGAGTATCCATCCCTCAAGGAAGGATGGTCAGATTTGTAAGGTTTGTAAATGTTTAGAAAGGTACTCTGGCTGCAGAATGGACAAAGAGGAATTTTTCATAATCCGGGACAGAGGCTGTAGAGGTACATATATATGGGAAGACCAGGGTATATTTGGGAAGTCAAGGCCAGGGTGACAAAATGTCAAGTCTAGATTCTGACACTCTAACTGAGCAACCTTGAGGTACTTCCTTCGGCTTCCTGAGTCATACTTAGTATGACTTTATAATAAGATGAATCATTTCTCCTTATAATGATACTTTTTATTAGCTATTTAAAAGCTATTTATTGAACAGTGTAAGGCATTGCACTAAATGCATTACATGCATCAACTTATTAGCAACCCTGTAAGATAGGAACTTCTATCCTCTTTTAGAAGAGGAAAAACAGGCATAGATAGGAAAATTTTCTTTCTGAGCATGCTCAGGAAATTAGAGTGGTACTGGAACATGAAGTCAGGCATGTGATCTCAGAGACAATGCCCGTCCTAGCCAGGGTTTACAAGTCTGTAAGAATAAAATTGGATGTATGTTGTGAAGTAGATTGGTCCTTGGTTATGAGGAGTTAGAGCCAGAGCCAAATGATGACCATGCCCATGCTCTGGATTTTGTTAACAGACCCTGAGCAGGGAGAAGAGAACACTTCCAGAACACAAAATGGGTAGCAACAGTGACATACTGGTAGAGGAATTTACTAAAATACAAACTGAATATTATGGGATCATTGTTTCTCAAAAAAGAGGGTTATGGATAGGCAAAGGGAAAAAGTTCAAAAGACCCCTTTGTTGATGAACTGGAATTAAATATATCAAATGAATCAATCCTTTTGGGTTTAAAGTTGTATTATTTATTTCTTCTATAACAGGGAATCTCCCACAGAATCCTGACACTGCAGTACACAACAGCCTGCAGCCAGCCATGCATCACAGGCTCATGCCCAGGCAGTCCCTATGGGAAGGTTCATGGTTTTAAGTCTTTCCAAAGACTTAAAAAGAGTTTCCATTCTTTCCAAAGCATGCTGAACACACACTTCGCCCATGTTCTAGGGCTGGCTGAGGGCTTGGGTTGGATCACAATGTCAAGATCCCAGTGAAGTAAGAGATAGGCACATACATATATAGTTTAGTTGTAGACATCTAAGATAGAGCCAACTTACAAGATGGAGTCACTCTGGTCAAGCTTTTAATAGAAATCATTCATTGTTCTCACTAGAAGTCAATCATTAGCTCTCACTGCTTGCTCTCCCAGAGAGCTGCTTATAGCTAGAGCTGTCTACAGCCTACTTGAGATGACAGCTTAAACTAACATTGTCCATTATCACTGCTCTGTTCCAAACAAAGAAAGTAGTCTCTCTTGGTCTGGAGAGCCTGAGAGCAAAAGACCTTGAGCAATAACTTGCCATGAGCTATCATTTGAGAAATGGGAACATGACATGCAGCTTGGGCCTGCAAGATAAGGAGGTCTAAATGAGATTGCATTTTAGAAGCACAAGGAAAAAACACATCAGGGACCAGCAGTTAGCGTAATGGCTACGTCGCTGGACTCACAAGTAGTCAACCGCGGTTCACGTCCCGGACCCAGTGGCTTAAAACTCACGTCGGGCGCGTGTGCGTGCGTGCCCAAGATCCTGAGAGGAGAATGGAGGAGAAGGGACTGCAGTGTGGCCATCCTTGCCTTCTGTCTCTCTGTCTCTCTCTGTCTTTCTGGAGAGTGCACACACCCAATAGCAAAAAACCTCTCCAAAATAAGAGGGAAAAAAAAGAAAAAAGAAAAAAACACATCAGAGAATAAAGCTTCATCTTAGAATTATAGAAAACATGATAAAAACTAGAAACTTTCTTGGGCATAGACCTAAGACATAGATCTGCTGAATGTTAATTAGTTGAGGTCTAAATGTCTAAAGTTTTGTGTTTCATGAATCCAATCCCAAATAGGAGAAAAATGACATAAATCACCTAACACATAGTCCCTATGGAGGAAATGCATGCACAAGTCCCTCTTTGCTGGGGTAAAAACCTCTCGTCCCAACTCCTCTTCAGCAACCCATTTCCGGGACTCCTCCCTTCTTGGGAGCTCTGTTTCTTCTCTCCTCTCATAATAAACTCCACTTTATTACCCCCTTCTCTATGTCCACATCTCTAATTCTTCATGAGCATGAAACAAAGGACCTAATCATCTCATGGTCTTGAATCTGGCACTGGTGTTGGGCCTGATCACCCCAACTTCCCACATTACTGTTGGGGGAATCTCGTTTTACCCCCACCTTATCTCCCTTGCTTATGAAATAAATAAATGAATAAACTAAAACAAATGAGGGCTCTTGACTTGGACCAGGAGCCTTCCCATGTAGGTCAGCCTTACAGAGCATGGGCCACCATCTGGCCCCCTAATTCATGACTGTGTGTGTGAATGTGTATAATGTTATGAATATAATAGCATATATTGTTCATGAGATATATACATCTGTATGTGTACACACGTATATGTACATATACTTCCTAATTCTATCACTGAGAAGGGGTCTGGAACAATGATACCTTAAGAACAATAAATGCATTAGCATCCTCAACTTGATTTCTAAACACCTCTGTTCAACAAAGGAACCAGAACTTGTTATTTGATATTAGACATGGGGTAGGGGAAATTTTTAAACGACCCTAGCCCCAACCAAATAGCATATTCTACCAGGACCTCATTGGAGGGCCAGATTGAGTTCCCAGTCCAACCCAAAGGCCTGCACAGTGGCACAGTCCTGTAATCTTAGCTACTCTGGGAGGCAAAGGCAAGAGGGTCAGGAGCTTGAGGCTAGCCTGACTAACATAGCCAGACCTTGTTTTAAAGAAAGCCACGCATGCTAACATGTGCCTCTAGTCCCTGCTGGGAGAGCAGAAAGACCAGGATAGTGAAACCCTGTCTAAAAAGAAAAGAATGGGATGATGGGGGGTGGGGGGAACGGTGTGTGGGCACCTCAGCAATACCCTGTCTTAAAAAAAAGGCAACTAAAATCAGACACACAGAAATAAGAGTACAAAAAACAGCCAAGAAAATGGGCCAGCCAAATGGTAGGGCCAAGTGCAGAAATATCAATAATAATGTTGAATGTTAACGTCCAGGATGTAAATGGAAAGATCAGACCGCAGTAACACTGCAACTTCAACAAGAGATTAAACTAGACTAAACTAGTAAAATAGAATTCTATGACTTCTGACTTAAACATTACCGATTTTTTTCTACACTTTGCCTTCCAGATTTATGAATTTTTGTTTTCTTTTGAGTTGTTTATAGGTTCAGCAATTTATTAAACCTTTTTTTAAAATTGAAACATAAACTTTTCTCCCTTCCTGATCCCTCTGCAATTGGAAAATATTTGTGGACATTCTTATTTCATGGCAGAATGGTTATTTACGTAAGTCTAGTAATACAATAGTATCTGTTGTCTTGCATCTGAAATTGAATTCTTACGGGGCTTCGTGCAAATAACAGAGCAATTAGAGACGATGTTTTTGTTTTGTTTTGTTTTTGTTTTATTTTTTTTTCCCAAGTAAGTTAGTTTAGTAAAATAGAGAATGGAGAGGGGAAAAAAAATGTTTCAAAAGAAAATTACTGTGCACTTGTCACTAGAGTTTAGCGTTGTTCATATTTTTAGTTTAAGATCTTTTGTGAAACAATAAAATGTGAAAAGAAAAAGTTTAGTATGGGAGGGAGGGAAAGGGGAAGGAAAAAAGTGAAAGTATGTTTCACTGACAGAAGAATGAGAAGCTATGGTAATGTATATAGTAATACCTTTGTCTTGACCGATATGCATGGTATTCATACAGGAAAGAGAAATGTTGTACACTATGAAGATACATGTGATTCAAAGTAAATGAAAAACATTTTAAAAACAGCTTAATATAATTTTGAAATAAATTTGGTAATAAAATGTATAATCAGGGGGACCAGCAGTTGGCATAACGGCTATGTCGCTGGACTACCATGTAGTTGGACTGCGTTTCAATTCCCAGACCTGGTGGCTTAAACTCACACTGAGCGTGTGTGCATGTGTGCCCAAGATCCCAAGAGGAAAATGGAGGAGAAGGGATTGCAGTGTGGCCATCCCCCCGGGGGGTGATTTCTCGCTTTCTGTCTCTCTGTCTCTCTCTGTCTTTCTGGCAAGTGCACGTGACCTGTAGCAAAAAACCTCTCCAAATAATAATAATAATAATATGTATAATCATTAAAAAGGCAACAAACCTGGAAAATTATTTCTGCAAAAATTCTTTTTGTGGGACTGGCAGGTGGCATGGTGGTTAAAGGTGCTGGGCTTTTGCCTGGCTGACCATGGTTCAAGTCCCAGACCTGGCAGCTTGCTTTCTCAAACCCCTCACCGACTCCCCTTCCCGGTCCTTCTCTTGTCAAATTAAAGTAAATAAATAAAAAAACAAAAATTCTCTTTGCTAAAAAGATGTAAGTCCTCAAATAATGATGGCAATATGTCGAAAGGACCCAAAGCTTAGCTTAAAGGAATTCTGGCACATTTAGGATGAGGTTATTTGAATGTAAAAAGAATTAATTATCACAACAGGTTAAAAGTCATTTAAAAATAAGAATCTGTAAAAACATATTGATATAAATAAACAAGTAAATTGGTGTGACTAAGAGAACACACTTTGTTTTGGCATAATGTCAGCTAATCAATGTGGGATGAATGAATGAATTGGAAAATTACAGTTTGGCATAATAATCTTCATTTAGCCAAGATTTATCAAGGGATGCTCAAATGAGTAGCTCAAAGTTTGATGAGTGTGGGAATTTACGTAGTCTCAAAGCACCTCCCTTCAAAATGCTTATTAATCATGGGAGGCACCTGAGAAATTTTAAAGTGGTGAAGCATAGCAGATGCATCTTAGTTGTGATCCAAGTTAATATAATCAGTAATGGGGCAGATTAAATTGAACATCAACTGACAGGGTGCACTGAGAAGAAAACAACATGGCTTCTCTTATGTTCTTGTGAAAAATGCACAGCTTGAGTCTAATTGGAAAAACATTAGGTAAATCCCAATTGAGGAACATTCTACATGGTAACTGGTTGGATTTTTCAAAAATATTAAGATAGTAAAAGGCAAGGAGAAACTGAAGAACTGTTTCTAAGCAAACAACATTGAAGAGGTTGCAATGGTCAATCTTGGTTGGAACCCAAGGTTCAAGTGGTAAAATCTATGTAGGAGCTGAAGGTACAAGGATGCAGATGTAGCAATATTAATTCTGATGGTTGTGTTGTGTTTTTTATAGGGGGCTATCTTCTGTTTATAGGAATTATGCACCAAAGTGGATGATAAAACATTCTATCATCCACTAATGCTGAAATGATTGAGAGAAAACTAAAATCTTTGTGCCATTCTCCTAATTTAGCTAAATGTGAAGTTACATCAGAGTTAAAATTATCTTTAAATAAAATGAAACATTACAAAAGCTGGAACTAAAATGTCCTGCAAATGTGAATGGGCAAAACAAATTGTAGTGTATCCATACAGCACACAGAATACTACCTGCTAAATGGAATACACTTGGCATATGCAAAAACATCATTGAATATCGTCAGCATTCTGCATAGCAAAGTAATTTATCAGTGATTTCATGTGTAGAAAATTCTAGAACATGTAAGATTAATCTATACTAAAAAAGAAATCAGATCTGTAATTGCCTGGCTCTAGAGGGTAGGGGGTTGGGGGACAGGCAGCAAAGAGGCACAAGGGAACTCTCTAGGGTGGTGGAAATGTGCCCTGTCTTCAAGGGATGGTCATTAAGCAGGTGTATACTATTGTCCAAAGTCCTCAAGCTGTACTTTTAAAACATGTGGATTTTATTGTATGTAAATTAAACCTCATTAAAGCTGATTTTAAAATAAAATGTTGCTGGTAATGAAAGACAGCAAACAAAACAAAACAGCAAGTAAAATATCAATAAAAAGAATAAATTTTAAAAGTTACCACTGTTCTCTATGGAAAGATTTTTAAGACTCATGAAATGACCAATTCCCTATTCATTTAGTGAAACTTAATCAGCTAGTAAATGTAATAAGCTTATGGTATTTCACTTACTTATCTCTCTTCATTTTAATGTTACATGGTAAATTAAAAAATGGTATTATAAAAAAGAAAGTTCTAAACCAAACCACTTAATTATGTAAATTTGTTTATTGTGTTCCTTATCCTCATAGCTTAACTCTATTTTAATTAGGCTTTGTTAAAGCAGTGTTTTGTTTTAAAGCTGAACATTCAGGCCACTGGCGTGGTAGGTAGGGCAGCTGGAGCCCACACAACTGTACCGCTGAAATCTCAGATTCCATAACTTGAAAAACATGCTGGGCACATGTGTATGCTCAGGGTCCTGAGAGAGAAGGGAGGAGGAGGGAACATGGCCAGAACCCACGAAGGTGCTTTCTCACTTTCCCTCTCTCCCTCTGTCCCTGTCTCTCGCTCCAATGACCACACACACTCTCTAAGAAGGGAGAAGGAGGGAACATGGTGTGGCCATAACCCACGAAGTTGTTTTCTCACTTTCCCTCTCTCCCTCTGTCCCTGTCTCTCGCTCCAATGACCACACACACTCTCTAGGAAATAAAAAAGAAATAAATAAAAATAAAGCAGGCAATTCAATTAGCATAAATTTGCAAGCAAATGCTACAATTGTCTAAGTCAAGGAGAGGAACAGCCTGACTTCATTACCCACGTATCCTTTAAGGTATTTGAAAAGTGTAAGACCAATAGCTTTATCTCTGGTTTACTTCCATGTACTCTAATTGGTTTTTGTCTAAACAGGGAAGTCTTTTTATTTGTTTATTTATGTGAGGTTTTTGCCATAGGGCGCTGCACTCACCAGAGAGAGATAAAGTGAGAAAGCACTCCCCAGGGAGGACGGCCATGTCACAATTCCTTCTCCTTCATTCTCCTCTCAGGACGCCTGCACACACACACAGGACTTGACCCACGCAGTCGGCCATGTGAGAATCCACTGTCTTAACCACCATACCACTAGTTGGCCCAAACTGAAAGTATTTCTTTTTCATTTCTTTTTATTTTTTTTAAATTTCATTTTCTTTTATACATTCAATCACATTATTATTTGGCTTACAAAATGGATATTTCAACAGGTGAACATTTCTCCCTAGTACAGTTGATAAAACTATAAAATATCTTCAAAAGATAATACCATAATTCTTTGCGCCGTTAATGCTTTGCCTCCCTATTTTTCTTCTAAGTGTCCTTCCTCAGACCCTCCTCTTTCACATACACTGTATCTGGTATTTACATCTGTATATTGTGTTTCTGGACCAATGGGACGGAATAGAGTCCCCAGAAATAAATTCCCAAACATACCGTCAGCTGATCTTTGACAAGGGGTACCGGTCAATCCAGTGGGAAAAGGAATAGCTCTTCAGCAAATGGTGCTGGAAAAACTGAAAGCATTTTTAATTGCTGCAGAAATAATGCCTTCCAAGAGCAATAAACCAGACATTGAAGGGATCCACAGTCTTTCTTTACATAAGAAACACACAGGGTCTGGAAAAAGAATGGGAGATTTGCTTGCTGAACTTTGCAGGAAGTAGACAAGGTTTTACTGCAGCTGGGCCTTGTATTGAGCTATAATCTTTTAGTTCCTCGTGGAGCATTCATTCCAAGGAGCCTGGGTAAACTGCTAAGAGCTGATATTTAGGAGATTGATTACCTACAGCCCTCCTTTCTCAAACAGTTCTTTAAGATGAATGATGATGGAATAAAAGAGGAAGGACCTCTCGAGAGATTGAAATACCAAAAATTACGCACCATGACTTCGCTCTCCACTTCATGGGTAGATTATTCAGTGCCCTTAAGTGCCACCCCTAAATTATTGAAAGGAAGCTTAGCAATCTAAATTCTTCTGCTGCCTGAATTATTTAGGGTATAAATGTTTCCTGTTGAATGCTTTTGTGGTCACATTTTGTGTCTTGGCCTGAGTGAATCAAATTAGCTCCAACGCAATCATCCAAAGCAATAGCTAGAAATAATATGTAGAGTGACCATCTTTTTTTTTAGGTGAAATTGAAGAAGCAGATATTGGCAATAATATGCATTTTTAAGTGTTTTAGTTAAGTCTTACACTAACAGGATACTCTTCCTGTCTCTCCCCCTCCTTAACTCTCTCTCTCTCCTGTGTGTGTGTGCATGTGTGTACTTACGTCTTATTTTAACTTTATATGAAAGTCATTGCAATAAATGTTCCTTTGCCAATTTGTTAACTTACTTGCTAAATCTGTTGTTGCTAGCTCAGGTCTCCATACCTATTACCATATTTTATGTTGGCAATAACATACTTACCACTGTGGCCAATTACCCTTCCCAAGGGAAATTGTCAATCTCTCATTTTTCGGGAAATCCAGTGTGTTCTCTCTGGAAGATGGCTTTGATTACATTACTAAAAGATAACATTGCGCTTCGCTTGTCCCCAAGGTTTATAAAAAGACCACCTTGTAGCTTTACTAAAATCTCATTTTTGTCATTAAATTTTAACTGTCTCTCATTTACTGGTGCTTTTAGTAAGTCCAAGCCACATGATCTGAGTTTCAGGTTTTACCTCTTTTCTCATCGTCTTGTCAATTAAAGAGGTGAGTAATAGGAAGAGGAAGGTCACTTAAAAGTTCTAAAATCATATGGCAGTAAGAAAAAAAAATGAAAACGACTAAATGAATCAGAAAGGCGATAAGCTGTAACAGAATTATTTGTTCAAGAGATAGTTTCTTGAATTAAATCACTCTCTGAGTTGAGTAATATTTTAAATGTAATGAGAATCCTTCTTAAAGGTTTATGGCTACACATAACAGAATTTAACTCAAGATACTTTGAGCAGAAGGAAAAAATAATTTAGGTGAGCTGGGGAGATAACATTTTCTATGTGGATACAGGAATATTTCATTGAATCCAAAAGCAATAATTCCAGATCTCTATGAAAGACTGCAATAGGGAACTGGAAAGTTGTAGAACTCTCACTATACTTCTCAAGTCTGATTTTTTTTTTTTTTTTTTGGGGAGAGATTTTCGCTATAGGGCACGTGCACTCGCCAGACAGACAGAGAGAGACAGAGAGATAGAAAGAGAGAAATCACCCCCCAGGGTGTCACGCCGCAATCCCTTCTCCTCCATTCTCCTCTCGGGATCTTGGGCACGCACACACACACGCCCAGCGTGAGTTTTAAGCCACCGGGTCCGGGACGCGAACCGCAGTCGACTACATGGGAGTCCAGCGACATAGCCATTATGCTAACTGCTGGTCCCAAATCTGAAACATAGTTTTCATACTTCCCTGAAGTCGCCTTCAAAAACTAGACTGGAAAATTCACTGTTACCTTGATTTCTATCCCCCTCATGGTCTAATCCAAGACTACAAGGAAGGAGGGCCATGTATTTCCCACACTCCACTTTATGTTCTGGGTTTGTGTTTGCCAGTGAGAGCTGTTCACGTGAGATGCACAGGTGAAAGAGGAGAAACCATTGTTTTCCAGAGACACTTGTAGTCAAATGTGTGGGTAAATATGAGATCCAGTGAATTCCTAGTAAACTCAAACACCTCCAGCCAACATTGCAGGCTGAGCATGCTGATGGGAGCTTCCTGGGGAGTCCTAAAAATGCCAAAGCTTCCATGTGAGGTCTCCAGAACCATCTATTGGATGTTTCAAACTGATAGCTTACTTTGATTCCAGCTCTCCCAACACTGAAATCCCTCCTGTATGCATATATTAAAACCCTCATACATAGAATTCATGAATGGCTCTGTGTTCTTCGTTGAACCACATCTGATGAGAGAGATTTGTTTTAACTCTGTTATATGCAATAACAGATACTTGTCCTGCAGAGTCTGCACTCTTTATCACTCTGAAATTAAATTCAAGACACCATTGTTGCTTTTTTCTCTTTTTAACAAAAGGTCTATTTTCTTTATCCACGTTAGAGTTCATGTGTGCATACCTGAGCAAAAGACCTGACCCTGGTGACACCACAATCCCATTCTGGTCCTCTAATGGACTACATGTGAGTCCTCATGTGTCCTAAGCATGTTTAAGCTTACCTGGGCCAGGGATTCATGCTGCCATTGCCAGGTGGGATCCAGCTTCTCCTGAGTAACATGTGGGTGCCAGGGAGCCAGCCCCTTCATTTTCATCTTAAACAGCACTGTCACTTGTAAGATCTGGAGTCTGTCACTTTCCCTAGGGAGACCAAACTTTTCTAAAAGGTTTCAAATTCAGCACTTTTACAATTCATTCTTTATATTTCTTATTTGATACATGCAAAATTACTACTTTTTTTATGTCATTTCTACTTAAAATACCCAGAATCCTCTGGAACTAATCCTCAGCAATAAATTAGACCTAAAAGACTTACAGTCTACTCATTATCAAACAACTTCCTTCAAAACTACCACCTTGAGGGACCAGCAGTTGGCATAATGGCGAGGTCACTGGACTCCCATGTAGTCGACCGCAGTTCGAGTCCCAGACCCAGTGGCTTAATCTCATGCCGGGCACATGTGCGTGCATGCCCAAGATCCCAAGAGGAGAATGGAGGAGAAGGGATTGCAGCGTGGCCATCTCCCCTGAGGGATGATTTCTCACTTTCTGTCTCTCTGTCTCTCTCTGTCTTTCTGGTGAGCACATGCGCCCTATAGCAAAAACCTCTCCAAAAAAAAAAACCTACCACCTTTCTCTTACATACTACTTTGGATATGTCTGCCTTCCCAGTGGTGTTCTTGAAGTTTCAGAGGCAAAAAGTGTCTTCACTTTTGAAAACTTTAGAACGTTTTGAAACCCTCATTTCACCCTGCTGGTAAGGTCTCTAGAGTATAAAACATGATTCATCTTTCCATGCTTTCCCAGTGAGTAGTCGCTTTCATTAAGACCAGTTTTGGCTGCTAAACTTACTTTGGGTATTGAATTGGTATTAAGTTCACATCAGAGCACTGGGAGAAACAGACTCAATATAAATAAATCAAGTCAAATGAATAACACATTAGGTGGGCCATGCAATGGGCCGGAAGTGTCTGTATGCTTTCAGGAAATTCAATATAAGATAAATAGCTTTGGAGGCCACATGGATAGCTCAGAAAAGGCTCCAAAAGTGCAGGCCACAGGCAGGGCCTCTCATTCACACTGTAGAAGCCTTTTCTGCTCCAATTTGCACAGTCTTCGAAACCCAGCTGTTGAAAGTCTCTTTTTCATTTTGAAACCAAAGACATTAAATTGTAGCATGAATTTCACATGTTAAAGTAAACATCACTATTGATACCCTTAACTAGAATCTGTAGATATGTTGAAACAGTTTATTGTTCGTGGGAATATGTTGAGGAGGATAGCTCTGTAACTATCCAAGACTTCGATAGGAAAGTTTTTTTGACAACATTTTCCACCCAGCAGTTGGTTATGTTACATTATTATAGCGCTACTGAAGCTTCAAGTGAAAATTTGTTTTTTGAATGGCAGTAATTTTCTTAGCTTGATTTCTCTGTTATAGAACAAGGTCTGCATTAAAACAAAATAGACGTCCAGGATGTGGTATGTCAAGCAGCGAAAAGTAGTAACAATGGTTTAGCAACCTCCACAACCCTCTTTTAAACCATGAAAAATGTCACATTTCACACAGATCTGTCTGCTGGCAAGAGTCTGAAAAATGTTAGTGAGTGGGACCAGCAGATGGCATAATGAGTGTGTTGCTGGACTCCCACATAGTCGACCGAGTGGCTTAAAACTCATGCCAACATGTGTGCGTGCATACCCAAAATTCCAAGAGGAGAATGGAGAAGGGATTGCATTCACCCCCTGAGGGGTAATTTCTTGCTTTCTGTCTTTCTCTGGTGAACACATGCGCTTGTAGGGAGAAGGGGTGGGTAGGAGGGGAGTCATCCATCATGAGAATTGATCACGCTACAATCCCTTCTCCTCCATTTCTCCCTGCTTTTGGGATTTGGGGCATACAAAATCCTGGTGTGTTTCTCAAACTGTCATGTCTGGAATGCAAACCATGCAATTGACCATGTGGGATCCAGCTGCTTTAGCCACCAGGCCACTGACTGGCCCAGTGGCATGATTTTTCAAGCAATGTAAGATCATGGTTGAGGACACAGCCTGCCCAATGTGACGACTGATGCTTGTCACCTCCAACTGGCCTACAGTTTCCATTCCAGATTCCTAGGCAGGCCACAGAAAAGACCAAAATCTATATTTCTTTTTAGGTCACTGTACCAGTTCTAGACATTATTCTCCAAAGCACAACACTCTGCCAGCCTATTGCTAAAAAAAAACTTTTCTCATCAGCTCCATGCTGTGCTGAAAATGTCTTTTTAATTTGCTTTTTAAAATTTTATTTTAAGATTTCTTATTTGAATTTTATTGTTGTACACTTTTGTAGGCTATAACATTGGATTTTCAAAGCATGTGTGCTTTGTGCAATAACCAAATTCAGTCTAATATCATATTCATCGTTTTCAACAAAGACCACCATGTTATGATGTATACTGTTAATTTTTTCTCTACTGGGCTTGCTTTCTTTCTTTCTTTCTTTCTTTTTTCTTTTTCTTTGTATATATATATATATATATGATTGGCAATATCTGTTCTTTTCACTCATTTGTGGTACATCATTCCACAAACCTAAATGCTTTCTTTCCTGATCCTCTCTTATCTCCCTCATCTGCAACCCCTATGCAGTCTCTGGTGTCTACAGTTGACCTCTCTACTTCTATGTCTTCGAACCTTTACACCTGCCAGAGTACACATATTTGGTATATATTGAACGAGGACATACAATCTTTGTCTTTCATAGTCTACCTTATTTCACTTAGCATTACATCTTCTAGAGTCAACCACTTTGTATCAAATGACAGGATCTCATTGGTCTTGACAACTAAGTAATTTTTCTAATGTAACACTATTTTTTCAAATCCAGTCATCAGTTATTGGACACTCAAGTTGATTCCATCTTTCTCTTCACTACTGTGAATAATGCTGTAATAAACATGGATGTGCAAGTGTCTTTCTGACTGAATGATTTCCTGTCCTTTGGATAAATATCCGGGAGTGGGATTACTGGTAGTTCTATCTGTAAATGTTTGAGGAATGTCCATCTTGTTTCCCAAAGTAGTTGTACTAATTTTAGATTCTCACCAACAGGATAGGAGAGTTCCCTTTTCATCACAGCCTTGCCAGCACTTGTTTTTCGTTTTTTTGTTTTTTGTTCATAGCCATTCCGACTGGGGTTAGATGATAGTTCATCATTGTTTTGATTTGCATTTCCCTTATGATAAGAAATGCAGAACATTTTTCATATGTTTGTGGTTATTCATATGTCTTCCTCTGAGAATTATCTGTTCAGATCAATTGCCCATTTTTAATTGGATTATTAGGTTTTTTTTGTAGGTAAGCTGCTCGATTTCCCTATATTCTGGTTATTCGTCTCTTCTCTGACATAAATTGCAAAACATCTCCCTTAATAGCATAAACCCATAAATCTTTTGTTTAAAGCAAGATTACCAGTAATTATCAAAATATGATTGCAGCTGAACTAGAGAAAAAAATGAAACTGGCCCAGAGATACAGACAGTTGGTGACAATGATGAATAGAACTTTGGTGTAAATTTAAAGTTACATATGGACTCAATTATAAAGTTAATTACCAAATCCGTACTTTGTAAAATAGTGGGAGGAAAGGTAAGGAGATGGGTTGATACACAGAGATGATTATAGAGACAGTAAGGAAAGTTATAAGATATGGATAACTGGTCCAGCAGGTGGCAAGGTGGTTAAGGTTCTGGATTCCCACATGGCCGATCGCAGTTCAAGTCCCATCCAGTGGCTTACAATCTCACCAGGCATGTGTGCATAGGTGCCCCAGATCCTCAGAGAAGAATGGAGATAAGGGATGGCAGCATGGCCATCTCCCCTAGGAGGGCGATTTCTCGCTCTCCCTCTCTCTGTCTCTTCTCTGTCTCTTGTCTCTCTCTGGCGAATGGACTCACTCGGTAGCAAAAACTTAAAAAAAAAAAGATGGCTAACTATGTTCATCTACGTAACTGCAGTTGGTCGTTAAGTTTGGTTTGTATTCATGAATTTCTTTCTCATCTTATTTCATGCTGAGTCTGTCATCAATCTGCATCACAGTGGCCTTTTCCTTGAAGGAAGATCCAAAGCTTTCTTTCTAGGAACTCTTAACCTTCAGTTGTCTTTCTTCGGTGGGTGTTCTGTAACCTTCCAGTACCCTTTGTCAAGGGAAGTGGAGCTCTAAGAGGTGTCTGGGAAATCCTCCTTGCTGCCCACAGTGCAGCATTCTTCCCCTTGATCAAAAGAATTGGTCAGTTAGTCAAATACAGCTTCATCTTTCTCTGGGTCTGGTGACAGCAGAAATTGAAAACAGTGTGGACATCTCCTC
>NW_006203669.1:40473-64038 GCF_000334495.1 Tupaia belangeri chinensis
GGAATGCCCTGGTTACTGCTATGGCCACGTAAGTCACCTAAAGCTTTCTTATCCACTTTCACTTCACAAGGGTGACAAACATTCCAATTTCCTTTGTAATATATTCTTTCTGATACCTCCTGTCCCTGAAAGTTTGCAACCAGGAGAACCGTTCTAATCTACCCATACATTTGTGCTACAGCCACAAATACATATTGCAAGATGCAGTTTTATTTCTCCTCAAGACTGCTAGTGTTATAATTCTGTTTATAATTATACACATAATTGTATAAATAAATATTATGTTTAATTAAATAAAGTAGTTTAAATTACATAGACTACTTAACTATAAAAACAAACAAACAAAAAAAGAATTATGTCCATTCAATGAAAACAAAGTTTAATGTCTTGGAAATATCTTCACATAGTCAAGTATTAAGAAAAAAAAAATTACTGGCAAATCAATTGTGGATAAGGAAACTATTATCAAAATCTGAAGTGGTATTACATTCAGATTGCTTGCTAAAAACGTTTTTGTATTTCCACTCCACTTTGAAGAGCTTGGATAGATTTCTTTACTGCACATGAGGTTTGTGCCTAAAAGATCAGGCCAACCTTTATCAATGTAGCAATAATTACTCTTTAAAAAAAAAAAAAATTGGGATGACAAAAAGATCAGAAAATAAACAAGCATCCGTTTAAATGTGTCATTTGGTTAAAAGCTCTCTTTACTCTTTTTTAAAAAGTTTATTTATGGACCATTTCATCTTTTTGTAAAAAATTTATTCATGGACCAACATAGCTGTGATCAAATAGACTATGCATCCTTTGCCAACAGCTAGCCTTGTCTGCCTTGTAGTCAAAGAAGAGTTGCATGAAGGAATGCATGAGGTTGTAAGACATAGCAGCGTGGGAACCAGCAGTTAGCATAATGGCTATGTCGCTTGACTCCCACGTAGTCGACCGCGGTTCGCGTCCCAGACCCGGTGGCTTAAAACTCACGCCGGGCGCGTGTGCGTGCATGCCCAAGATCCCGAGAGGAGAATGGAGGAGAAGGGATTGCGGCGTGACCATCCCCCCTGGGGGGTGATTTCTCGCTTTCTGTCTCTCTGTCTCTCTCTGTCTGTCTGGCGAGCGCACGTGCCCTATAGTGAAAACCTCTCAAAAAAAAAAAAAAAAAAAAGACATTGCAGCGTAAGCGTAAGGTAAGCTTTTCATTTTAATTTTATCGCTTATGGAGGTGTTTATCTCTGAACAACTTTGTTGTTATACTGTAAAGGCAGCTTACATGAACACGTAAGATACAATAAATTGGCATAAATCCCTAGACGTTGGGAAAATTAATGAACACTCTGAATCACAGTTTCTTCATCCATAAAATGATGGGGTATTGTGCAGAGTAAATGAGATGTCTTCTAAAACACCAAGCATACAGAAGCTGGTCAACTTTCCCATCCTGTCAGGATTTGGGGCACACGCGCAAGTGTGTCCAACCTGTTTTTCAGGCTGCAGGAGTTGCTAGCCATGTGGTATCTAGCTCCACCAACAACTCAGGCACAGGAGATGGCCCAACAAATGCTCATTTCTTTTTCAATTAAAAAAAAAAAATGGCGGAACCAGTAGTTAGCGTAATGGCTATGTCGCTGAACTACCATGTAGCCGACCGCGGTTCAAGTCCCAGACCCGGTGGCTTAAACTCACGCAGGGAGCATGTGTGTGCATGCCCAAGATTCCAAGAGGAGAATGGAGGAGAAGGGATTGTGGCATGGCCATCTCCGCTGGGGGGAGATTTCTCACTTTCTGTCTCTCTGTCTCTCTCTGTCTTTCTGGTGAGTGCACTTGTCCTATAGCAAAAACTTCTCCAAAAAAAAAGGCAAATACATAATTTTGTGTTAGTTGTGACATTATTCTGTGCTTCTGTATTGTATTTTGTCTTTTTTTCAATGGTACTTTCCTGTATATTCTGATTAATGCCGTACACTGACAATATGAGGTAAAGTATTATTATCTTCCACACACATATTATTTTATTTATTTATTTTGAGAGGTTTTCACTATAGGGAACGTGCAGTCGCCAGAAAGACAGAGTGAGACAGAGAGACAGAAAGCGAGAAATCACCCCCCGGGGGGATGGCCACACTGTAATCCCTTCTCCTCCATTCTCCTCTCGGGATCTTGGGCACACACGCACACGCACCCAGCATGAGTTTAATCCACCGGGTCCGGGACTCAAACTGCGGTCGACCACATGGGAGTCCAGCGACAATGCCATTATGCCGACTGCTGGTCCCGTCTATATACATATTATAAAGCTGAGACAAATAGATGTGAAGTCTCTAAGCCAAGTTGTCTCAGTGAGCTAACATAAATGTAGCTTTAAATAAGTCTATTTTAAGCTTATTCTAAGTCTATTATTCTCATTAAACTCCTGCAATTCTACCAGGTGTCTGAGGGTGTTTGTTGTTTTTTTTACGTTTTATTACTCTTTCATAATGTTCTTCCATAGAGACTTACTAATAATCAGCAGAAAACACAACACTTTAATTACACTCTAATGCAAACAAACAAATAAATAAGAGATAGACAGAAAAAATACATCCTGTATGAACACAGTTGAGAATCAGAAGCTTTTGTCTTCAGAGCCTCTATTCTAATAACTCATCTTGTTTATATCTCAGACAAGGAGAACTTCAGACTATGGTCAGAATTCCAGAACCAGGGCCAGGCCCTGGAGAGTCAGGAAATTTCTATATACGTTCTACTACTTCGCAAGGCATGTTAGAACAGTGATGAGAAACTCTTCTGAATTAAAAAAAAATCTCTTTTTCTTTCTTGAGATATAAGAAACCAACTCTGAACTAATTGTGTCTTGTACCACGGTCTTAGTTCAAGTTACATTTCATTTCTTCCCCCGGACCCTACATCTCTGAGGGGCAGTAATTTTATGGATTAATTATTGCCTATTTTATAGCTTCACAAAAATAAATCAAATAGTACATACCCATTGTGTCTGGCTTAACTCATTCAATGTTCTATGTTTTTTGTTTGTTTGTTTGTTTGTTTTTTAGATTTTTTTTTTGAGAGGACTTTTGCTATAGGGCACGTGTGCTCACCAGACAGAGAGAGACAGAGAGACAGAAAGCGAGAAATCACCCCCCCAGGGGGGATGGCCACTCCGCAATCCCTTCTCCTCCATTCTCCTCTTGGGATCTTGGGCACACATGCACACGCACCTGACGTGAGTTTAAGCCACTGGGTCTGGGACTCGAACCGCAGTCGACTACGTGGGAGTCCAGCAACATAGCCATTACGCTAACTGCTGGTCCCTACTATGTTTGAGATTAATGCACATTATTGCTAGAATCAATAGTTTGTTCCTTTGTATAATTAGGTCGTGTGTCCTTGTATTAATACACCATAAATTGCATACCCATTCTCCTGTCAGTGGGCTTTGACAATTTCAAATGAGAAACTTCTCCATTTTTCTTTGTGTTCTTTTTTACTTTTTGCTTTTTTGTTTGTTTTCATTTTGCTTTGTTTTGTTCATTGCTCGATGGTGCATGTGCTCAGCAAAGAGAGACAAAGAGAGAGGAAGAAAAGAGAGACAGCACCCTCCTCTTGGGCGTGGTCACACTGCAATCATTTCTCCATCACTTCTCCATCCTGTTAGAACATTGGGCGCACACGCACATGTGTCCTGTGTGTTCCTGAAGCCACCAGAGTGGGATTGGATTTGTGGTTGGCCGTGTGGCTTGCTCAACCACTAGGCTATGGGCTCAGTTGTATCTTTGCTCTTTTTGGCTCACATAACATAGCTTCTGTGAAATTCTTGTACAATATGGAAAGACATTTTTTATTTCTCATGAATAAACAACTAGGAATATAATTGTTGGAGCATAGAATTGGTCAATTTTACCTTAATTGCAAACTGTCAGAGGGTTTTCTTAAATGTATTAACATCCCCATTGGCAACACCTCAGTGTTCCAGCTGTTCCACATCCACACTAATACTTGGTAATTTTAGACATTTTAAATAGTACAGGGTAATATCACAGTGAGGTTTAAAGTTGCAGTCCCCGGATGACTAGCGATTTTGTGTATTTTTTCATAAGTTTTTGGCCAACCGTGTGTCTTCTTCGTTAAAGTGACTATTGCCCATTTCTTTGTGAAATTGTCTTTTTTTATTATTTTTAAATTTGCTATATGGCATGTGCACTCATCAGAGAGAGAGAGGAAATAAGAAAGCACCCCCTAGGGGTGGGTCCCCAGGGGTGGCCATGCTGCAATCCCTTCTCCTCCATTCTCCTCTCAAGATTTCGGGTGCATACACATGCATCTGGTGTGTTTCTCAAGCTGTCCATCTAGACTTGAACGTCACTGGCAGTCCTGTGGGATCCAGCGACCTCAACCACGACACCAGCAGCTGATCCTAGATTGTCTTTATTACTGATTTTCCAGAATTTTAAAATATATTCTAGAGTTCAGTCTTTGGCAAATATTTGCAAGTACGGCAAGTATGTTTTTTTTTTCCCAGTTCTGGTTCCTTTTTCATGTGTGCATGTGTGTGTGTGTGTGTGTGTGTGTGTGTGTGTGTCTTATGATGAGGAAATTTTAATTAAGTCCAAATGACCATGTTTTATGATCAAGTCTGCTTTGCCTTGTCCAAAACATCTTTGCCTACTCCAAGATTGTAAATATACTGTCCTGGTTTAGTTTTAACATTTAGAAAAAGGTTTCTCAATCTTGCCACTACTGTATGTGCATTTTAAATTAGGTAATCCCTTCTCCTGGGCACACGTTATCCTGTGTTTTGCGGGATTTTTCTCAGTGGCCTGGCCTGTACCCACTAGACGACAACAGCATTAGTAGGATGGTAGTAGTTCAAGGTTCTTTTTTTTCTCTAGGAAATAGAGCTTTTCCGGAACTACTTATTTAAAAGAAGTTCTTGCTCCATTGCCTTGAATTGGCATCTTTCTTGAAAAATCAGTTGACCTCAGCGTGTGTCTATTCCTGCATTCTCTATTTTATTGTATTGATCTATTCATATGTCGTTATCTCACTCTACTTATTTAGCATGGTTTTTGAGACTCTAGGCTATTTTTTATATATATCATTTTAGAATGATTGGTCAAATTCTATAAAAATGTCTGTTTGGATTTTAATTGAGATTATATTGAAACTGTAAGAATTCTTTAAAATATCAGTGTTCTGTGTTCTGAGGCCAGCCAATGGCGTAGCAGTTACATTGTTGGACTCTCACATGGCTAACTGTGGTTTGCATCCTGAAGCCAGTGGCTTGGAACTCAGGCCTGGTGCATGTGTGGGCTGTGATTCCAGGAAGGGCAAGAAAGAGAAGGTGTTACAGCGTGGCCATCCCCTCTGGGGAGTGATTTCTCACCTCCCTTCTCACTGTCTCTTTCTCTGTCTTTTTTTTTTTTTTTTAGAGGTTTTAGCTATAGGGCGCGGGTGCTCGCCAGATAGACAGAAACAGACAGAGAGACAGAAAGCGAGAAATCACCCCCCAGGAGAATGGCCACACCGCAATCCCTTCTCCTCCATTCTCCTCTCGGGATCTTGGGCATGCACGCATAAGTGCCCGGCGTGAGTTTTAAGCCATCGGGTCTGGGACACGAACCGCAGTCGACTACATGGGAGTCCAGTGACATAGCCATTATGCTAACTGCTGGTCCCCCCCATATTAGATTTTTACAGTTCTTTGAACATACAACTTTCTCTGATTCCGGGCCTCTGCATATGTTGTCCTTTATCCGTCTGCTTTGCTCTTTAACTAATTTCCTGTTGCCTTCATGTCTCAGTTTACTGATGAGCTGCTCAATATCTTCCATGACTCTTTGGTTCTCCCAGTGTCCATTCCTATAGTACATTGCACTGCTTTAATAGTATTTATAGAACTCATCTGCTTCTATTATTTGTTGAATACAACCTTTCTGCTTAGAGCAGAAACCCCCGTGCCTGGTTGATTAAAAAGTATTCCATAAATATTTGTTGCTTTTTGAGAAAACTAAGGAGCAAAATCTTTTGATTGCTTTATCATAGATATTACAAAGGTGATTTTTAAAAAAAATTATTGGTGAGGAATCCACAGACATGTATCCAGATAGTCGTTAGCCAATAATTACAGTAAAGTTCCTTTTTTGTCCACTTTGCTAACGTTACCAACTATGTGTTCAAATCAGATAGTGCTCTTGTGTCTAGCTCAAGAGGACAATAAAGAACAACATTTTTGAAGAGCAGTTAGCGACAGTGGCACAAGGTATGTGCTAACAAAAACAATTGAAATAAATCTTCCAGCAGCTTGGTATCATTACCAAGACATTTGTCAAATAACATCAGTGATTTAATATTAACACATCAGCTTCAAGATAATTCTACAGCTTAAAAAATTCTACTGCCTAAGTATAAATAGGATCATACTGTTTCCTGCTATCCACAACTCTCTTGTTCTCTGCAGCTGAGGCATGCCTAGATATATGTGTTATGTATGCCAAGATTTTCACTAACTCTTCCTAGACAGTAGGATGATATTGCAGTAGACATCATTAGATATATTTTGTCTTTTATGTAGAAAATAAAGCACATCTAGGGAAGAAGACTTGGCTATTATGGAATGGCATTGACTACTCCATAATTCCTATTTGAAACCAGGACTTGACATACAGTAGTTGTTAAATAAACATTTATTTAATAAGTCAATAAAAATGACCATCACAAAAATTCAAAGCAAAGTCAATTATATTAAACAAAGTTGTTTATTGATTAACCCATAAACAGTTTTATTTTAAAAAAAAAGTATAAACTAAATTACTGTCTTGCCTTCAGTTAATAAAATGAGACTTTTCCTGGGCAGAAGCTCTGACTACCCCCCACAGTTTTTACAACGCTGAAGACCGTTCTCATTGCAAGCCGTGCACTTCAGGGCTTTGAAAGAGTCCGTAAAGCAGTTTCGGAACACTGACATCTTGCTCCCATGGCACACAGAGCATGGAATAAAGCCGAAACCTCCACAGGAGGGACACTCGTGTGGGTGCTGCACTCTCTGTGTAAGGGGGAAGGGGGACAAGAGAGTAAAGAAACAAAGTGTTAGCATGACGGCTCAACAAGCCTTCCCATCTTTCAGTACTGTGAATTGGCGTGATGCATTTGAAATCACCTCTCACCGGTACGTCTTAGACCCAGGGAAGAAATTAGCCAAAGTCCTCCTCCGGCTCCCTGCTGGCCAGCTATAGCAGAGACTTGAGTTTTAAAGCCTGGTGAATTTTAGGTTAAAGGTACATAAGAGGGCTTCTGCATAGTGTGAAAAAGCTATGCATGGATTTCACGAACTTTAGCACCAAAATAAAATTGTACCAACTTGTTATAACATATCTGAACAGGATCTGGTTTGAGGTACTGAGAAAGAGGAGACATTAGATTGAAAAGAATCCCTAGCAGAGCACTGAAGCAAAAACAATCATATTGATGCTGAAGAGTGTAATGGAAATCACTGATGCTTTACAAAAATTTGATGGGGGAACCAGCAGTTAGTGTAATGGCTATGTCGCTGGACTCCCCCATAGTCGACCTCGGTTCGAGTCCCGGACCTGGTGGCTTAAACTCATGCCGGGTGCGTGTGCGTGCATGCCCAAGATCCCGAGAGGAGAGTGGAGGAGAAGGGATTGCGGCGTGGCCATCCCCCCTGGGGGGGGATTTCTCGCTTTCTATCTCTCTGTCTCTCTCTGTCGGGTGAACACCCGTGTCCTATAGCAAAAAAAAATCCTCTCCAAAAAAGTTGATGGGAGCTGGACCAGCAGTTAGCATAACAGCTATGTCACAGGACTCCCATGTAGTCAACAGCAGTTTGAGTTCCAGACCCGGTGTCTTAAACTGACGTCGGGAGCATGTCCATGCGTGCCCAAGATCCTGAGAGGAGAATGGAGGAGAAGGGATTGCGGCGTGGCCATCCCCCCTGGGGGGGGATTTCTCGCTTTCTATCTCTCTGTCTCTCTCTGTCGGGTGAACACCCGTGTCCTATAGCAAAAAAAAATCCTCTCCAAAAAAGTTGATGGGAGCTGGACCAGCAGTTAGCATAACAGCTATGTCACAGGACTCCCATGTAGTCAACAGCAGTTTGAGTTCCAGACCCGGTGTCTTAAACTGACGTCGGGAGCATGTCCATGCGTGCCCAAGATCCTGAGAGGAGAATGGAGGAGAAGGGATTGCGGCGTGGCCATCCCCCCTGGGGGGGGATTTCTCGCTTTCTATCTCTCTGTCTCTCTCTGTCGGGTGAACACCCGTGTCCTATAGCAAAAAAAAATCCTCTCCAAAAAAGTTGATGGGAGCTGGACCAGCAGTTAGCATAACAGCTATGTCACAGGACTCCCATGTAGTCAACAGCAGTTTGAGTTCCAGACCCGGTGTCTTAAACTGACGTCGGGAGCATGTCCATGCGTGCCCAAGATCCTGAGAGGAGAATGGAGGAGAAGGGATTGCGGCGTGGCCATCCCCCCTGGGGGGGGATTTCTCGCTTTCTATCTCTCTGTCTCTCTCTGTCGGGTGAACACCCGTGTCCTATAGCAAAAAAAAATCCTCTCCAAAAAAGTTGATGGGAGCTGGACCAGCAGTTAGCATAACAGCTATGTCACAGGACTCCCATGTAGTCAACAGCAGTTTGAGTTCCAGACCCGGTGTCTTAAACTGACGTCGGGAGCATGTCCATGCGTGCCCAAGATCCTGAGAGGAGAATGGAGGAGAAGGGATTGCGGCGTGGCCATCCCCCCTGGGGGGGGATTTCTCGCTTTCTATCTCTCTGTCTCTCTCTGTCGGGTGAACACCCGTGTCCTATAGCAAAAAAAAATCCTCTCCAAAAAAGTTGATGGGAGCTGGACCAGCAGTTAGCATAACAGCTATGTCACAGGACTCCCATGTAGTCAACAGCAGTTTGAGTTCCAGACCCGGTGTCTTAAACTGACGTCGGGAGCATGTCCATGCGTGCCCAAGATCCTGAGAGGAGAATGGAGGAGAAGGGATTGCGGCGTGGCCATCCCCCCTGGGGGGGGATTTCTCGCTTTCTATCTCTCTGTCTCTCTCTGTCGGGTGAACACCCGTGTCCTATAGCAAAAAAAAATCCTCTCCAAAAAAGTTGATGGGAGCTGGACCAGCAGTTAGCATAACAGCTATGTCACAGGACTCCCATGTAGTCAACAGCAGTTTGAGTTCCAGACCCGGTGTCTTAAACTGACGTCGGGAGCATGTCCATGCGTGCCCAAGATCCTGAGAGGAGAATGGAGGAGAAGGGATTGCGGCGTGGCCATCCCCCCTGGGGGGGGATTTCTCGCTTTCTATCTCTCTGTCTCTCTCTGTCGGGTGAACACCCGTGTCCTATAGCAAAAAAAAATCCTCTCCAAAAAAGTTGATGGGAGCTGGACCAGCAGTTAGCATAACAGCTATGTCACAGGACTCCCATGTAGTCAACAGCAGTTTGAGTTCCAGACCCGGTGTCTTAAACTGACGTCGGGAGCATGTCCATGCGTGCCCAAGATCCTGAGAGGAGAATGGAGGAGAAGGGATTGCGGCGTGGCCATCCCCCCTGGGGGGGGATTTCTCGCTTTCTATCTCTCTGTCTCTCTCTGTCGGGTGAACACCCGTGTCCTATAGCAAAAAAAAATCCTCTCCAAAAAAGTTGATGGGAGCTGGACCAGCAGTTAGCATAACAGCTATGTCACAGGACTCCCATGTAGTCAACAGCAGTTTGAGTTCCAGACCCGGTGTCTTAAACTGACGTCGGGAGCATGTCCATGCGTGCCCAAGATCCTGAGAGGAGAATGGAGGAGAAGGGATTGCGGCGTGGCCATCCCCCCTGGGGGGGGATTTCTCGCTTTCTATCTCTCTGTCTCTCTCTGTCGGGTGAACACCCGTGTCCTATAGCAAAAAAAAATCCTCTCCAAAAAAGTTGATGGGAGCTGGACCAGCAGTTAGCATAACAGCTATGTCACAGGACTCCCATGTAGTCAACAGCAGTTTGAGTTCCAGACCCGGTGTCTTAAACTGACGTCGGGAGCATGTCCATGCGTGCCCAAGATCCCGAGAGGAGAATGAAGGAGAAGGGATTGTGGTGTGGCCATCCCCCTGGGGGGGGGTGATTTCTCACTTTCCATCTCTCTGTCTTTCTCTGTCTTTCTGTAGCAAAAACCTCTCCAAAAAAAAAAAAAAAAAAAAAAAAAAAAAAAAAAAAAAAAAAGAAAAAAAAAAGAAAAAAATCATCATATGAAATCATTTCATATATTTACAAGCCAAATAATTCTGGATGGTTATTTGTATTTAAAGAAAATACTTTAACTTTCTCTTTAGTATCATTTAACAGCTTTTTATCTTCATTTATAGAATACTACCAGTAACAGCAGGTCTGAAAAACACAAAACTAAATGCTAAGGAGTGGAAGGTTGCACTAGGAAGGGAAGATCCATTGCTGTATTGAACATTTTGAATGTTTTATTTCTGCAGAGTGCTTCCAAATGCATTCTCAGATAGACTCTTTCCTCACTCGGTCCTCTCCAGTACTGATACTGGCTTCAGTAGCGGCATAATTTGAGCATCATTATCCTCACTTCATGTTTATGGAGACAGATACAGAAATCCCTGGGGCATTTTGCAAGTCCATAAAATTTTCCCCAGTAGCTATCAACGTTTCTACTCTATGCAAAGATGAAGTATCTCTAGTTGCAGAATAAAAACAACTAGGGAGTATGTTGAAAATAATAGCTTGAAACTTGCTCATATGC
Organism: Tupaia belangeri chinensis; assembly: GCF_000334495.1. NCBI lineage: Eukaryota > Metazoa > Chordata > Mammalia > Scandentia > Tupaiidae > Tupaia > Tupaia belangeri. The sequence goes on from NW_006203669.1 coordinate 51,231, forward strand.
CTTTCTAGTTGCATTTTAAAGCGTGTAACCTTTGCAGTAGAGGTTTCTCTTAAGTCCGAAGTCTGGGAGAAGGGAGATTTGGAGCCATAGAATGAATACACATAGAAGGGAAATGAATGGATGCTAAGCCTCTTAACTTGCAAAATGGGGATTTACAACAATGTTTGAAGTCCTGTCTTCGTGAAAAGAAAAATTGCCAAAATAAAGTGACCAATTTGTGTCTTCTCATCTCAGTATCTTGTCTTATAAGTCATATAAGGTTATATCATCTATTATATTTTTAAAGCTTGCATTTCTACTCCACAATTTGATAGTTGGAGATGATTTCTAAATATGCTTCAAATGTGTTTATTTGCTATCCTGTGTACTTTCTATATAAAATCTCTTCCTCTTCTTTTTTTCTGGACCTTCTCCAGTCAAAAGATTTCTAATCTTATGCTGTGTTTAACATTCTGATATGGGACTAGCAGTCAGTGTAATAGCTATGTCGCTAGATTCCCATGTAGTTGATCACGGTTCGAGTCCCAGACCCGGTGGCTTAAACTCATGCCGGGTGCGTGTGCGTGCATGCCCAAGATCCCGAGAGGAGAATGGAGGAGAAGGGATTGTGGTGTGATCATCCCCCCTGGAGGGTGATTTCTCCCTTTCTGTCTCTCTGTCTCTCTCTGTCTTTCTGGCAAGCGCACACACCCTATAGGAAAAAACCTCTACAAAAAAAAATTCTGATATAAACTTTTCTTACACACTACCATGATAAATACCTTAAAGTCACATTTAAAAAAAATATCCAACTGAAAAGGAACCTGCTTAACCTGTATGAACCAACCATTTACCCAGCATATACAACTGTAAGAACGTTTTCTGCAGGAAATAAATACTCTTTCATACATACTAGCCCGTGTAATGTATTTTGAAACACGAACATTGTGCATATGGTTGCCTGCAGCTATATATTTCATTTTTCAGATACGTATTTTCTATGTATCACAAGATTTGCTTACAATTACAGTTGGCTTAGCTATTGTATCAAGGTGCCAAAACTCACGTGAAAACTCATTTTAGTGGCACAGATTTCTTGGATGGAAAGTAGTGACTGCCGATATAAAGGAACAAATGAGGAAGTGTGTGAAGATTGTGGAAGATAGATTATGTACAGTGATTTGTCTACTTCAGGAGTGGCTTTTAGTCATTTCTTTGTGCAAGAAGCTGCCTGAAAAAAAGATGCACTGGAGTTAAATTATTTATTTATTTAGATTTTTGCCACAGGGCAAACACGCTCACTGGAGAGAGACTGAAAGGTGGGGAAAGTAAGAAATCACTCCTCAAAGGGGATGACCATGCCACAATTATTTCTCCTCTATTCTTCTCTCAAGATGTTGGGCAAACATGCACATGTGTCTAGTTGGTTTTTCCAAGCTGCTGGCCTAGGACTCGAACCACAGAGTCAACCAAGTGCCTTAACCACCATGCTACCTGCTGGTCCCTTGAGTTAAATTTTATATGATATTAAAATATCTTTAGAAAAAATATTCTTTCACTATAAACAAACTCAAATGGCAGGTAAAAACCACAAGTACTTTAAAAGTAAAACACAGAAGAATTAGTATGGTGTTTTTTTGTTTTGTTTTGTTTTGATTTTTACGAGTTTTCCAAAGAATAAGACAATGTAGACAAACCCTTGACATTCCCAATGGCTCTGACAGGAAGCCATTGTCAAAATGTTTAATAGCATGCACATTGAGTGCACCAACCCTGTGGAATTGACACTGGGCTGGCCGAGGACAGGAGAAGGGACCTGAAGCTCCCTGAGTCCAGGACATCACTCACTACTGCTGGGTTGTGAACAGGGCTGGGTTCCTAGGAGAACAGACTCGTCAAATGTACAAAACAAGGATGCGGGATGCCCAGTTAAATGTAAATGCCTGAAAGACTGCAAATAATGTTTGTTTAAGTATGTCCCAAATATTGCATGGGACATATTAAAACTGTAAAATTATTCATAATTTATCTGAAATTTAAATGTAAGTGGTCATCCTGTATTTTATCTGTCAACCTTATAGGGCAGGAACTGCCAGAGATTTGACATGTATTGACAGATATTTGATCATCTCAGGGCAGTAGCTATTAATCAAGCAGTATAAATTATTTCAATATCTTGGGACCACCAGATGGCATAATGGTTATATCTCTGAACTCCCACATAGTGGACCATGGTTTGAATCCTGGACCCGGCAGTTTAAAACTCCCACTAGGCACATGTGTGTGCATGCCCAAACTCCAGAGAGGAGACTGGAGGAGAAGGGACTGCAGCATGGCCATCCCCTCCGGGGGTCGATTTCTTGCTTTTTGTCTCTCTGTGCACATGCCCTATAGCAAAAATCATTCTAAAAAAAAAACATAAAAAATTTAAAAACATAGATTTCTTTCTCTCTCCAGCAAGTACATATACCTTATAACAAACTTAAAAAAAAAAAAAAAAAAAAGAGAAAGTGATATTCAATTGGTAAGACCATCCCACTCACTCATTCTGCATAGATTTATTGAATGTCCTCCACTAACCAGGTAGTGGGCAAGATATGGAGGAGAGAGATGAAGTAGAGATTTCTCTGTTCTCTTAACTAAATCCTAGCCCCGCTTGCGGGTTTTTGAGCAGGGTTTTTTCATACTGTAGGCATCCAAAGTGAAGCACACATAATTCTCAAGTGTGTAGCAAAGACCAGGTAGGGAAGAGTACAAGGGAGGAGTTCATGAAAGACCGAAAACTACACCCCCTTCATAGCACAAACTCAAATCTCAGTAATATGAAAACCTTATCCTCAGCTACTTAACATAGAAACGGGATCAAGAGTCTTAGTATCTTCCTTAAGATCAGAAATTAGAGCATTTTTCTTTTCTTTTTTAAATTTTTTTACAATTAAAGTATGAATTTGTTCTGGTACAAAAACGTTTTGAAATTCATATATAGTTTTTCCATTACACGTAGTTCCATGGGCTTTTTTATTTTTCTGAAGCATTTTTTTTTCTTTTTTTGGAGAGGTTTTTGCAATGGGGCACGAGCACTCGCCAGGACAAGAGAGACAGAGACAGAAAATGAGAAATCACCTCCTGGGGATGGGGGGCATGGCCATGTTGCAATCCCTTCTCCTACATTCTCCTCTCAGGATCTTGGGCACGCACACACATGCACCTGGTGTGAGTTTAAGCCAGCAGGTCTGGGACTCGAATCACGGTTGACTACACGAGAGTCCAGCAACATAGCTATTATGCTAACTGCTGGTCCTGATCCAGCTACTTTCAATAGCAAGTTCAGCTGGTAATTTCAAGAAAATCAGTTTTAACTTTAATAAATCAAATAAATGCTAAGGAAAGTTGCTTAAAACTTAAAGCCTGAAAACAGGTTAGGATTGTGTTCAAATAGTAAGTACATGAACCTATCGGCAGCTCAAGACAAGACAAAAATCCTTAAAACCAGAAAACAAAGCCTAGAAGAAAATCAGCAAAGTTGTAGTCAAAAGTCATAAAATGCTATTTCACCAGTTTAGTCTCATGTACTTAATCTATTGTCTGTCGTGGTTTGATCTTCCTGATTAAATTCTGGGATATAATATTCAACTCCGGACTTGTCCCTGTGATTAAGTTGGCCATTTTCTTAGTTTTTGAACTCTTATTTCTGTGTGTCTGTATTTAATTTTACTGGTAGAGCACTCCCTAGAGAACTTCTTAGAGAGCTGGTCTGGTGTAGGTAAATTCTTTCAGGTTTTGTTTATCTGAGAATGTTCTTGTCTTTTCTTCCCATATGAAAGATAATCTTACTGGGTACAGTATTCTTGGTTGAAATTGCTGTTCCCTTAACATTTTGAATATATTTTCCCATTCTTTCCTCGCTCACATTGTTTCTGATGAGAGGTCCGCTGTCAGCCTGATGGGATGTCCTTTGTAGGTAACTTGCCATTTTTCTCTTGCCCATCTTAGTATCTTGTCTTTGTCTGTGATTTTGGTCAATCCTCCTATAATGTGTTTTGGAGAAAATCTTCTTGAGTTGATTCTATTTGGGGTCCTTTGTATTTCTTGGGACTAGATTTTGAGTGGCTTTCTAGGTTTGGAAAATTTTCTTACAGGATTTTATGGAATAGATTATCAATGCCCTTATGTATCTCTTTGCCTTCTGGGATATCAACTATATGGATGTTTGGACATTTGATGGTATCTAGTATTTCTCGTATATTATTCTCATTTTGGGGGCAATTTTCTCAGTGTCTGGGGTGGATTTTTCTAGGCCAGAAATTTTCTCTTCTACGTCTGAGATTCTATTTTCTGTATGATCTAGTCTGCATTTAATATCTTCAGGGGAGGTTTTGCCTTCCTGTATTAAAGCCTTCATCTCTAACAGGTCCATTTGATTCTTTTTTAAAGTGTGTAATTCCTCTTTTAGATCTTGCAAGAATTTCCTCACCTCTTGGAACTTGTCAGCTCCTTTATCCTGCCTCTTCCTCAGTTTTTCTCTCTTGTCTTCCTTCTCTGTTAGCTTTGTCATTATGAATATTCTAAATTCTTTATCAGACATTTCCATGATTCCCATTGAACTGTCTGTGGATGAAGAGGAGTTATTCTTTCCTCTTGGAGGAGAGGTATTTTCTTGCTTTTCCATATATTTTGTGGCCCTGTGGTGACTTCTAGTCATCTGATAGATAGTGTGTTTCTCCCTAATTCTTGTAGTTCAATCTGAGTGTTCAGGAGCATGCAGAAGGAGGTGATCTGGAATCTCTTTGCCGTTCCATTTTTATCCATTTGTGCAGCAGATTCAGTGGATATTGAGAAATATGTTAACCCTAATAGTTCTCTTAGATCCATCTAGAAACACAGTGAATGGAGATTGAGGAGCAGAATGATGAGATTAAAAAAAGCAGAGTGATGAGATAAAAGAAAAAGAAAAGGAGAGAGAGAGAGAGAAAAACAACAAAGAAACAGAGAGAAAAGGAAAGAAAATTTTAAAAACAAAAGCGAAAAATTAAAGAACACACGGCAAGCAAGTGCACTACGCAAAATCACTAGTTTCCAGGAGCCATGGAGGAGTCTTCTTCTGAAGGCCTGTCCCTTGCCTCTCCTGGATGGGAGGGGAAAAGGAGATTATTAGCAAGATAAAGGAGTGACTGAAAGCCAAGAGAATACTTTACCTTAAAAAATTTCAAAAAGGAAAAATTACCAAAAAATGAGAAGACAGAGACAGAGGCAGAGAGAGACAGAGACAGGGACAGAGACAGAGAGAAGGCTAGAGGGGCTCCCTACCACTAAGGTTTGTGGGCTGGAGGCTGAATTATCAGTAAAAAAATCTTCATTTCTCTTTTTTCCCTGAAATCACTAGTTCTCAGGAGCCATGAAGGCGTCTTCTTCTCAAAACATGCATCATATTTTTAATGGTCTGATACCATTCCTTAAGAATAGAGGAAGAGATCATTGTGACTCTGATTCCTGTTACTTCTGGTTATGACTGCCATCTCCTGGCGCAGGCCTGGAGATAGTCATCTGTTGATACTGCCTGATGACTAAGATATTGCTGTTATGTCAGAAATGTTTTTGCATCAATTCACCATCAAGGGATGTGAGGTCAAGTAATTGGCTCAGGAGGTTATAGCTAGTAGACCTTGAAAAGAACGATGTCCTTTGACCTTTCATGGAATCGAATTGCTAATATTCATAACTGAAAAACAATGATGGGGTCTCAGCTCAGTTCTTGCTCAGGCCTGTTCCCACTCCAGAGTGCAACGTGGTGACCTCCCATGCACCAGTCCACCGAGCTGTCTGCACACCAGGCTCATTGTTTTCTATTTCAGATATTATTTGATCCCATCTCAGTAGGAATAAGAGAGTTCCTTAAGTATCCTATCATAGGGGAAGCAGCCTGTTTAAGCCTCTGTGACCAGAGATTTCATCATCCAGATTATCCATGAAGCAGGCTTACCCACGGCATGTAATCACCTATGGATAATTCACCTGTGATTGTGTGTGTGTGTGTGTTCATGTTTATAACTAGATTTAACAGTTTAATACAGCAAATGCTTGACAAAATGCTTACAAAATACCTCTGTGCCTGGCCAACTTGCTGAGAAAATAAATGAGCATATAGTTCATTGAGGACGTGAGTCCAATATCCCACCAAAAAATAGAATACAAGGAAGACTTTAACAACTCCCCCAACAACAACAACAAAAAGGTTATAGGCATTTAAGGTGAATGAGATCAGAAATGCATTTTTGGAGGAGTGATACTACAGACGGGCCTGAAAGATGGTGGAGGGAAATGAGGAAATGGAATAACAACATCCCAGGCAAACAGAATGGCTGGCCCAAAGCAGAGTAGTGAGGGAACCAGCAGTTAGCGTAATGGCTATGTTACTGGACTCCCACGTGATCCACTGTGGTTCGCATCCTGGACCCGGTGGCTTAAAACTCACGCCGGGCACATGTGCGTGCGTGCCCAGGATCCTGAGAGGAGAATGGAGGAGAAGGGATTACGGCGTGACCATCCCCCCTGGGAGGTGATTTCTCACTTTCTGTCTCTATGTATCTCTCTGTCTGTCTGGCGAGTGCACGCCCTATAGCAGAGTAGTGAGAAAACAGAGATACCACATAGTCCTTACTTTTGATTGAAGTGGAAGGCATGGTAGAGAATCAGAAATGAGATTAGTGAAGAAGATCATTCCAAGAAGAGCTAGCAGTGGCATTTAGATACTAGGAGACCATCTGGCATCGTTCTCCTGGGAGAGTCCTATTTCATGTTTGCTGTCCCAGCATGGTTGTTAATGCATTCTTTCACTCTCAAAGTGTCCCCATCTAGATGATAAATTATTTGATCTTCCTACATATAGGGAGATGCAGGCTGATACAATAATTTAGCAAAGAGAGATTAAGAGTTTCCTGATTGCATCCTAATTTGATGCATTATTTGCCTGATGCTGCATTATAAGTCTAGAAATAAAAATTAAAATGTGCTTTTTTGGGGGAGAAACAAATTTTTCTTTAATCTTTAGAAGTATTGAGCAGCTCCATTAGAAAAATAAAGTAGTTTCAATGAAAAATACTTAAAGGGCTTCAAGATAATTGCCTGGCTTAGAACACCTCATCAAGGTCTCTGTTACAGAGAATTAGACTGGAATAAAGTTGACTAAAATGTTCATCTAATAGCATGACGTTGTTATGCTAATATTAAAGGCACCCTATCGTCATGGCAGGTGACATCAAATTAAAATGGCCACATGTACCCAATGAACATATTCTCCAGAACACTGGGGTGGTAGGGACAGTGATTCAATTAGGAAAACCTAGTTACTATCGGAATGTGTACAACATATTGATTATTAAAAATAAGTTGCTAGAAGCACAGTTACCTCAATTTTGGTTAAAAGGTCTTGTAGTTCTCCTGATTCATTCATTGACAAAATTTTCTCAGCACCCTATTAACAAGAGAGAGGAAGGGGGAAGAAAATCCATTTTGTTAGTATTTGAGAACACAAAGCTGTATCCAGGAAAGCGTAAGCAAAAAACTAATAAACACAATTCTTCCCTTCAGTCCTGAGTAAACTTACAACCAGAAGACCAAAGAGGAGAAATTTCTCTTTACTGTTATATACTCTCACATCTAGTAGGACTTACTGCAGACCAGAGACAGGGTGTGGGTAGGAGGTAAGCTCTGAATGGCCCAGGTGTGGTAGGATCCAGCACACCCTTCGTAGCTGTTCAAGGAGCCTGGAGCCAGCTCTACCATTTAGCAAAGGGAGACTTTGAGCAAATTTCTAGACTGAGTTGTCTTTTCCCTACTTCAAGAATCCCTAGACAGAACGTAATGATTATAGCAGCTAATGATAGTGGCAATAGTAACCACCAATATTATTGAGTACATATGAGACTTGTAATCATTCATGAAATGTAAATTTAAAAAAAAAACTGCATGGGATTGGGACCAGCAGTAAGCATAATGGCTATGTTGCTGGACTCCCACATAGTCGACCGCAGTTTGAGTCCAGGACCCGGTGGCTTAAACTCATGCCCAAGATCCCAAGAGGAGAATGGAGGAGAAGGGATTGCAGCGTGACCATCCCCCCTGGGGAGTGATTTCTCATTTTCTGTCTCTCTGTCTCTCTCTTTGTGGCAACCACACATGCCCTATAGCAAAAAGCCTCTCCAAAAAAAAAAAAAAGCTGCATAAAATTCACAATTGTTTGCACCAATATTAAATAATATTTTTTTCTTTCTTTTTTTTTTTTTTTTTGCAGAGATTTTTGCTAGTAGGGCACATGCACTTGCCAGAGAGACAGAAAGAGAGAAAGTGAGAGATCACCCCCCAGGGGGATGGCTCCATGACAATCCCTTCCCCATTCTCCTGTTGGGATTCTAGGCATGCACGCACATGCACCTGGCAAGAGTTTCAAGCTGCCAGGTCCAGGATTCGGGGACTTAAACCACAGTCAGCTATGTGGGAATCCAGCTCCTTAATCACTATGCCACCCGTTGGCCCCTTAATTCATATTTTAATTCCATTTATCCCTGAGTTGTTTTGTTTTATATTTTGTATTTTTTATATTTTATATTTTGTGTTTTTTTTTGGGGGGCGGGTATTTTGGGTTGCTAGAGGGCACATGCACTTATCAGAGAGAGAAAGAAAGAGAGAGAGAGTATTCTCTAATGGGGCAAGATCACACCACAATTCCTCCTCTGTTTCTCCCTCCTTCAGCTTTCTGGACATGCGCATACATTCACCACTGAGTTTTTCAAGCTGCCAGGGCTCGGATTTGCACTGTCATTGGCCATGTGGGGATTCTCAAGGCCAGGGACTGGCTCTTGAACTTCTTGAAATCCCCTTGTCTTGTGAGGCGGCAACAAACATCATCTAATTTGATGTAGTAGACTCTATTAGCAGAAATTGAATGTCCATGAGATTAAACAATTCCAAGGCCACCCAAGTAGGAAGCAGAGAAGGAATTTGAACAGTTGGGAGACGGATGCCAAAGATGATGTCATTCACTTTGAAAGCTGTACTGCAAAAACCTGAGAAAGGGGGTCATGTGAGCACGTTCCAACAAACTCATCACATTTCCTGCAAATACCCTATTTTCCTTTCATTTCCAGCCTCTTCTCACATTCTCCCACTCTACTTCTCAACACAGAACCATGAAAAGAGAGGGAGGAAGATTGGAGTCATTCTTTCTGACCAAAGGCAGAGACCACATCTGCCTGGTCCATACTGTGTGCCCGGAAACCACAGTTTCTGGCTCAGAGTAGGCGGTGAGTCTAGTTTTGATCAATGAACAAGACAGGGAGAAATACCATCATACAATGAATGTTTTGGAAGGCCAGTCTCAGAGCCTAGTGGTGAGACTATCTTCAACTTGGCCAACCATGGTCTGAATCTCAGCCCCTGTGGATTGAAAACACACCAGATGTGGGTTCAGCGGTTAGCATAATGGCTATGCAAAAAAATAGCATAATGGCTATGGACTCCCATATAGTCGACCGCAGTTCGAGTCCCGGACCTGGTGGCTTAAAACTCACGTGTGTGTGCATGCCCAAGATCCCGAGAGGAGAATGGAGGAGAAGGGATTGTGGTGTGGCCATCCCCCCTGGGGGGTGATTTCTCGCTTTCTGCCTCTCTATCTCTCTCTGTCTGCCTGGTGAGTGCACGCGCCCTATAGCAAAAACCTCTCCAAAAAAAAAAAAAGAAAACACATCAGATGCATGTGTGTGCATGCCCCAAATCTTAACAGGAAGGAAAACTGGACAATAAGGGGTTGCAGTGTGACCACACTCCATGGGGGAGAGGGGTGCTTTCTCTCTCTGTGTCTCTCTTTTTCTCTGACGAGCACAGGCAACCTCTGTCAATTTTAAACAAAACAAAACTATTTTTAGATTCCTGTTTGTGCTAAGCAGGGTGGAAAACACAAAGACTCATTTAAAAAATAAAAAGATCCCAGTTAAGGATGTTACAAGCTATTTTTACATAAACACGGACAAGTAAACCATCATTTAGAACAACAAGTACGTGCCAAAAGCTTAATGAAGAAAAAAGAAATTGGTGGGTTGAGAAATCACAACAGGGGGAAATCTGCTTATTGAGGGGAGGTTTTGTGAAGTTGGTGGCTTTTGTCCAAGACCTTGAAGACTGGGTGAGGTTCCTAAGGTAGGGGAGCAACCTATGAAGAGCCCTAGTTTGTTGTTTCACTCCGTGTATCATGTAATTCATGTCATCTTAATCGCCATGGGAAATGTCAAGTTGATGTATTAAAAAGCACTATGGATGAATACGCAGAGCTATGAGAATACACGCCTATGCAACCTCTGAGGCAGAGTATGCTCCTCTCCTTCCTGCCAGTTTTGGCAATAATACAGGCATGACGCACCTAAAGGAAGAACAGAGGTAATGAAAGCACTCTGACAAAACATTAAAGCCTGAAACTTGGAAATAACTGGTAATATGTTAGTTGGGCTCCGTTCTCTTTCTTTTAAGAGTCGGCGAAGCTAAAATGAAAAAAGCCTCTGGGGGATTCGGTACAGGAACGAAGGCAGGAAGGAGAATATATACCTCATTTTTCGTGAATGAGAGAAAACGCACCACGATGCCTAGCAAGAAATTGAATGTATCAGAGCAGCTCTCCCACGCGCACTGCCCTGCTCTCCTGTCACCGACGCACCTCACCCTAGTCAGGTGTTCAGAACAGAATCGGGGCGCCAAGGAAGGACCTAGTGCATTACTTTTATTTATTTTTATTTATTTATTTTACATACTTTCACTGAGCATCACCACAGCATCCAAAATGTGATTTTACAGCCAGAATACACTGCAAAGGGGCTTAATCCTACATGTTGTCATCAACAAATAATTTTCCATTGCTTGTTTCTTGTATATATATTTCCATTCCTTTATTCTTTCCCTCATTGTATTCATTCACAAAATATCTTAATTAATCTAAATACTTTCCATAGTAAATGTAGCTGATAGATACATATCTGTGAACACAAGCTGACATTAGGCATGAAACTCGGGATAGAAAGACTATACTATGAAATAGCACATAGCTGAGGCTATATAGCTTACTGTGGTTACTAAATAGGTGTTTATAAATACATTTTTTAATTTCAAGAAAGGCAGTTTTTAGCTTTAATAAATCAAAATCAAACTATGTTAAGAGAAAGTTGTTTTATACTTAAAGCCAGGAAATAGGTTAAGATTCTGTTTGAATAGCAGGTACATGGACCTGTCCACAACTCAAGAGAAGACAGAACTCCTTAACACTGGAAAACAAAGCATAGAAGATCAGTAATTTTTTTTTTTTTTTTGGAGAGGTCTTTGCTATAGGGAGCATGCGCTCGCCAGAAAGAGAGAGACAGAGAGACTGAAAGCAAGAAATCACCCCCCAGGGGGAATGGCCACACTGCAATCCCTTCTCCTCCATTCTCCTCTCGGGATCTTGGGCACACATGCACACGTGCCCAGCGTGATTTTAAGCCACCAGGTCCAGGACTCAAACTGAGAGAGTGAGCATTTCCATAAGCATTGACATTCTGGGGAAATAATCTTTTCATGGTTGGTGTTTAGCTAAGAATATCACACACAAGTTTATTACTTTTTATGTCTAACTCCATCTTTCCATTGCACACTAGTGGAAATTAATCGATCATTCAATTTCCTGCCATAGTTTACCAAGACTTCTAGAATATCTACGGAAATGTTCCTGGTAGATGTTTTAAATACTACAATTCTGAAAATTATAGTAATGTTGAGTCATGTTAAGTGCTTTATAGAAAGGGACTCTTTTAGTCCTCAGTGCAAAGTCGGCATTGTTGTCTCAATTTTTAAAATGAAATGAAATCTGAAGAGAACAAGGAACAGGCATAAGATGCTTCAGTTCATCAGTTCAGGGCTGATGTGCACTTTTTCCACTCTGTCATGCATGTTCGTTGCTCACTGATGTAACCGTGTCAGTGAGGAAAAGGGTTCCGATCACACACTCCTACCATGGGAATATGAGAGTCCATGGTTAGGATTCAGTGTTGACTAGGTGCCCAAGAAGTTCAAGTGAATAAAAGCTTTCTCTGCAATGACTTCATATCCACAATGAATGTGCCAGTGAAGCTATAAAGTGTCCCAGTTCATTTTGTTTCTCAATCCCATGTCTTATTCAGTTATTTAGACTGCTTCGTGGAAGCCAGGAAAAGATCTATCTCATTACCCTTCGATACATGAAATTAAATCTACCTCCGCCAAATGCTTCACACCTTAAAATTCTGAACCAAGTGAGCTGTAACGTGGGAATGAGCCACTTCATCTTATACGTAACAAGCTTCGCAGGCAAAGAGAGTGCATGTGTATATTTCTTCTTGTAGGTGGAAGAGACTCACACCTTCAAGGAATATGAAAAAGATGGCAAAGGAAATCAGCCCCTTGTCCACTAGGAAGTCTGGAACCTTTCCCCACCATTTTTAATCCATGAATGTGCAATGAATGGTCATTCATTCATTTCTTTTTCTTTTTTTTTTTAATATATGATCAGCTATTTAATTAGGTTCTTGGCAAAAGAAAATCTAGAACACCAATTTGTGAGGATAAACTCCATTTGTAAGGGCAAACACGGATCGCAGGTAGCCCTGGAGCTGAGGAACAGCTTTGATTTTTGGTAAAATTTGCAAATCCACAGCTTTCTGATCAATCTTGCGCTGCTTTGAAATCTCGTATTTCTCCTTCTCTGTGTCGAAGATCTCACCTTCCTGGTGTCTGGGCTTCCGCAGTTTCTTTTTCTTGAAGTAAGCATCGGTAAGGT
>NW_006203669.1:64342-101918 GCF_000334495.1 Tupaia belangeri chinensis
GGTACCACCATTCTTGTCTCCACCAACCGATTTTGTGACAGCTGCAAGAACCTTCTCCTTTTTCTTTTCAATCCTGGATTCAGTGGCCGAGTATTTGCTCTTGTGCATGGCCTTCCTGGAATACATGGCAGACCGGGAGTATCTGCCGATGCCCCGGACTAGGACGGGGTTTTGGCTGCAATGGGGCTTCCCCTTCTTGGGCTTTTTAGCCTGGGGTCACCCTTTTTAACCTTGCCACTGGTATCTGCCTTCTTGGCTTGAGGTTTCTTCTCCTTAGTATTCTGCTTTGCAGCTTTATCACCTGCCATCGTGTATAGTGGGAAAGAGAACTAAATGCCCTGCTTCCGGTCTCGTCATTCATTCATTTCTATACTCAACACTGCTTTGAGCCCCCTGCATGGCTTGGCCCCGTACTAAGTGTGAGAGACAGAAGAATAAGCAAAGCAAATGGCACCACTTTATCAAGGGACTATAAAGTCTCGGAGGAGACAGATGCTAAACAGAAGGTCATGTGGAGCCCACGGATAGCACAGAGGTTTCATTGCTGGACTCCCACATGGCCAACAGCGGTTTGAGTCCAGAACCCGGTGGTTTGAAAATCATGCCCAGGTGTATGTGCATGCATACCCAAGATCCTGGGAGGAGAATGGAGGAGAAAGGATTGCAGCATGGCCATTTTCCCTGGGGTGGAGGGAATGATTGCTCACTGTCCCTCTTACTGTCTCTGTCTGTCTGTCTGTCTGTCTCTCTCTCTCTCTCCAGTGAGCACAAAAAAGAGTAACACAAATAAATGTAAGCTTATTTATAAGCTTAAATACTGCTGTAAATACTACAACAAAGACATTGTTATAAAGAAGAACAGTAGTTAAATAAGTATGCAGAATGAGAGCAGTAATTTAAAAATAAGGGCAAAAAATCTACCAGATTTTCTTATATGTACATGTCACTTTGTGCTCACCGTCCCCTTTCACTCAAGATAAGAAGGAAAGCTGTGTTCAATAAAAACTATCTAACAGAGTCTGCATAACATTTTCACATTGATGTCCTCGAGGAAACACAGGTAAGACACCAGCCACAGCAAGAGCAATCTACTTCTCATGCCTGAAGAAAACGATAGATTGGTGGAAACCAGATTGCATTTGGCACCCTCTTGTAGACTTTGGAGACGCGTTCCTAAGTCAGGAAGAGTTTCCTAAATACCATTATCAAAGAACAAAACAGACATACGTTCTTCTCAAAAGTTACTTGAAATCACACAGACAAACTTGAGCTATCTCCATGTTGATATCTAAGCTGTGAAATTCCACATCAGACACCATGAATGTTTGAAACAATTAAGCGAGACATTTCCGAGGGGTACCAAGGATGAAAAATAAAGTTCACAGGAACCAAAAGCAAACACAAATTCTAATACAAGGTCCTGCGCTGCTTATCAGCAACAGACTGCATGTACGGTGGGGGTCCCAGGAGACAATAATGGAGCTGAGAAATTCCTATCACTTACTGCATCGTGATGGGATACTGCAATACACTGTTCTCATGTTTGAAGCTGGTGGAAACAGGCCTACGGTGCTACCAGTCATAAAAGACACGTAAGGCACCATTGTGTACTTGATAATAATAAATACTATGTTCCTAGCTTATGTCTTTTACTACACTCTACTTCCTCTAACTGCTTTAGAGTGTATTCCTTACATTTTTTTGAAAAGTGAAACAGTAAACCTCATTACTCAGAGATCAGCCGTATTCACTTTATGTTTACCTGTTCTCTGTTTTTTGTTTTGTTTTTGTTTATGGAAAGATTTTTGCTACACGGCACGTGTGCTCGCCAGAAACACAGAGTGACAGGAAGCAAGAAATCACCCTCCAAGGGGGTATGGCCATATCACGATTCCTTCTCCTCCATTCTTCTCTTGGGATTTAGGGCACTCACACCCATGCACCCGGTGTGAGTTTTAAGCCACCAGGTCCAGGACTCAAACTGTGGTCGACTACATGGGAGTCCAGCTATGTAACCATTACTCCATCTGCTGGTCCCATACCTCTTCTCTTGATTGCGTTGTTTTCTCTGCTGCTTGATTTAATCTTGTTTAAGTGTTTATGCATCCTACAATGAGTGTGCTAGGGCTCCATGTGCACTCCGTGCATGATTCACCCGGAACAACTTCAGTCCTACCAACTCCATTCATGGTAAGACCCCATACAGAGGTACTATTTTTTTAATCTTTAATGCCATATTTTTACTGCACTTTTTGAATGTTTAGACATGTTCAGATATAGAAATATTACAGGTTCACAGCCTAGGAGCAGCAAGCTATTCCATAATTTAGGTACACAGTAGATGACACCATGCAGGTTTGTATAAATGTAGCTGACCCTTGAATAATATGGTTTGAAGTATGTGGATCCACTTACGGGTGAACTTTTTCAATAAGTATATATAGAAAAATATAATACAGTACTACAAATGTATTTTCTTCCTTATGATTTTCTTAATACCATTTTCTTTTCTCTGGCTTACTTTATTATAAAAATACAGTATAGTACATATAACATGCAAAATATCTTAATTGAATATGTATGCTATTGGTAAGTCTTCCAGTCATCATTAAGCTATTAGTAGTTAAATTTGGGGGCAAAGTTATACATAGATTTTTAATTATGCAAGGAGTCAGTGCCTTAATCCCTATGTCGTTTAAACTGATTTTTCTCACAATGACAGAATCGCATTTCTCAGAGGTTATTCTGACTGTATGTGTATGTATCTGTATATTTGCATGGGTATATACTCATATACACAAATATAATATATGTTATATAGCTTTATTTTTATTTTTATTTGTTCATGTACTACCTTATCTTACTAAGAAAGCAGCTTGCAATAAAAGACCCATACCATGATGTAGTAAAATAAAAATTGAATAGGAATTCAAAAAGTAAATGCCCAAAATGATAGCTAAAAAAATCCAAAAATAATAGCTAGGATTGAGCCTTAAAACTCATTCTGAGCCAGCCCCTCAGATAAAACAAAGTTTCATGAAGTCTATCTCTTTAGTAAAGGAGTCTAAATAATGCCCTTATGTAATATTTTAAACCGGGAACCAGCAGTCAGCATAATGGCTATGTCGCTGAACTCCCACGTAGTCAACCGCAGTTCGCGTGCCGGACCCGGTGGCTTAAACACACGCTGGGTGTGTGTGTGTGTGTGCCCAAGATCCCAAGAGGAGAATGGAGGAGAAGGGATTGTGGCATGGCCATCCCCCCTGGTGGGTGATTTCTCACTTTCTGTCTCTCTTTCTCTCTCTGTCTGTCTGGCGAGTGCATGTGCCCTATAGCAAAAACCTCTCCAAAAAATGAGATATTACCTAATCCCAGTCAGAATGGCAAAGACTAAAAATACAAAAAAAAAAAAAAATAGTGTTGACAGTGTTATGGTGAGAGGGGAACACTCCTACACTGTTGGTAGGAATGTAAACTGGTCCAGCCACTGTGGAAAACAATATAGAATTTCCTCAAAAACCTACAAGTAGAACCACCGTATGACCCAGCAATATTACTCCTGGGTATTTACCCAAAGGATAAGAGAAGACTCAATTGGAAAAGTGCTTGCACATCTGTGTTCATTGCAGCATTATTCACGATTGCTAAGACATGGAACCAACCCAAATGTCCATGAACAGATGAGTGGATTGAAAAAGTGTGGCACATATACTCCATGGAATACTATTCAGCCATAAAAAATGACAGACCCTGGCATTTGATAGAAACTGGTAGAATATGAAAGATTTTATTGCTGAGTGAAGCAAGCCAGGCTATGAAAGAGAGATATTGTATGTCTCCACTTAATGTATACCGACTGTCCACACTCTGTGGCAGAGACTGAAAGATTGGATGATGGTATAAAAGCAGTGAAAATAGCTAAGAATGCTGGAGACAATGTGGAAAGAGAGTAGGAGAAGGGAAGCGTATAAGGAAGAAAATCAGGGAGAAAAAAATAGAGAGGCAAGACATTTGTGGGACACAGAAATGGTTTGTTATCTATTGATGATAATCTGTATAGTATTCTCAACTGGACTGGTCTGAGGCATATTTCATGTTGAGTAAATTTTCATTACAAGCCAAATGTATAGCAATCAAATGTTTTATAAAAAAAAAGAATAAAAATAAAATAAAATAGTAATTTATAAAAAAAATGCCTTCTCAATCTGAGTCTGGTTGCACCAACCTTTCCAAGCTGTCTCTTGATATACTCTAAGCCCCTGATACCTTGACTCTGTCTTCTCCTCCTGGATAGCTCAGGCCCCACCACAAGATGTTATGTCTTCGCGCAAGCTCCATTCTTTGTTTGAAATTCCTTCTATCCTTCTCCCCATAACATCCTGGGAAATCCTATACACCCTTCAAACCCAATTTAAAAGGTTACTTCTGAATAAAGCTTCCTGGATGTCCCTAGACGAAAATGAACTATTCCATTTTCTGTGTTCTCAGACCATATTTTACCCACCATACAGGAAAACCAGTGGTGATTACAAAGGACGTGACTTTAGGGGTGTATGGTGCACCAGTATATATATACAACCAGTAAATATTTGCCATCTTGCAATCTTCAGCATTTCTAATTGTAAATGCACCATTACATTTAATGTTTTTTTTTTCCTATAATGAATACTGTTCTTATAATGAATGTTGATTTTTTTCTTTTTTAAGAGGATTTTGCTACAGGGCGCATGCGCTTGCCAGAAAGACAGAGAGAGACAGAGAGACAGAAAACGAAAAATCACCCCCTGGGGGAATGGCCACACCGCAATCCCTTCTCCTCCATTCTCCTTGGGATCTTGGGCACGCACACACAGGCACCCGGCGTGAGTTGAAGCCACCGGGTCCAGGACTCGAACCGCGGTCAACTACATGGGAGTTCAGTGACATAGCCATTACGCTAACTGCTGGTCCCTAATGAATGTTGATTTAAAAAAAGAAAAATCAAGCCAGGGCATAGATCAAAATACCCCTTTGTGACGTACAAGAAAACACACTGATGTAATTTGATGGTAAAATGCCAGATACCTGAAGAATTAGAGGGAGGAATATGATATGAATGATTTTTCTCTAACATCCACTTCTCTCAGAGAAGTGCTTGATGTGAACCAAAGAGCAAATCTCTGGATTTTGCACTTTCTGGTTGCACTCCTGAAGTCTTAGGGGCTAGCTCTCTCTAGAGCTGGCTGATAAAGGAGCCTTCCGCTGTGTAAGCAGGAGGGCAGATGGTAGGGCTGACACTGAGGGAGCTCAGCCAGCACTTAGCACGATGCCTGCCAGAAGATGTACTCAATAAATGTTTGTTGCCATAACTGCCATGCCCACCGGAGATGGGAGGGTACATCTACTCTGCTCCGAGGCGGCCATCTGAGCCCTGCTGACTAGTCAGAACTGACTTCAGGAATCAGCTCTGGATCTCTTCCAGGGTGTGAACAAACTCCAACTGGGTCCCTGGAGTGCTGCACCAAACACTTAGGCTTGGAAAATGCTCAAAGCAAGGGTAGCAACATCCCACCAGTGTTTTCAAAACACAGCAAAGGCTCCCATGCATCATCTCATTCTAAAGAACATGGCTTTCCTGAATCCCTGGCTGGAAAAATTATCTGCAAAAAAAATCAACTGAATTTGCTGACTTCTTCTATGCAATTATATAATGCAGACCTTTGAGTGTTAAAAAATGCCTGCCAAAGGCAATGATTTGCTTTTATATAATTAGCGCTAAGCTACTTTTCCAGTGTACTCGTAAGGCATAATTTCCTACAGAGGTTCGTCCTGAGTTGTTTTTTTTTTTTTTTTGGAGAGGTTTTTGCTTTAGGGCATGTGCGCTCGCCAGACAGACAGAGAGAGACAGAGAGACAGAAAGGAAGAAATCACCCCCCAGGGGGCATGGCCACACAGCAATCCCTTCTCCTCCATTCTCCTCTCAGGATCTTGGGCACGCACGCACACACGTCCAGCGTGAGTTTTAAGCCACTGGGTCTGGGACGCAAACCGCGGTCGACTACGTGGGAGTCCAGCGACATAGCCATTACGCTAACTGGTGGTCCCCATCCTGAGTTTTATAAAAAGTCATATGATGAAAATAGTTCATCATAGGGTTATATTATTTCTCTATGACAGTATACCACCTGTCTCACTTCTTTAAAATTAATACCAAATTAAATAACAGTGATACCAAGTCACTAGTTTGGACTAAAGGTATCATTGAAGGTTGGGCTAGTAAAGCCCAAAGACTGCCCAATATAATACATTTAAATATTATTACCTGCCGCAACCCATAACTCCTCCTGCCAAAAAGTCATTTTTAAAATGCAATGGTTAAGCTCACCAACAAGTTTTGAAATGTTAATATAATAATAATAAGACCCAGGATTAAATCTTAGCTCTTCCACTCCTAAGTTAATTCTTTTTTTTTTCTTTTTTGGAGAGGTGTTTTTTTGTTTTGTTTTCTTTTGTTTTGCTATAGGGCGCGTGCACTCACCGGACAGAGAGAGACAGAGAGACAGAAAGTGAGAAATCACCCCCCAGGGGGGATGGTCACGCCGCAATCCCTTCTCCTCCATTTCTCCTCTCGGGATCTTGGGCACGCACGCACATGCACCCGGCGTGAGCCACCGGGTCCGGGATGCAAACCGCGGTCGACTATGTGGGAGTCCAGCGACATAGTCATTACACTAACTGCTGGTCCCGATAACTCAAATTCTTGAAGACACAGTATCTTCATTTGTAAACTGGGTATAATGATGTTTACAGGATTGTTATACAAATTACATGAGATGAAACATCTAGAACATCACTTGTCATAGAGCAGGAACTCAATGAATAGCAATGATTAGTGGAAATGGTGTTAGTGGTTATTCAAAGCCCAAGATGGAGTGATCCTGGAGAAAGAGAAAAGGGTTTCTCTGGACGCTCAGATAAAGTTTCCTTTTATTTAGTTCTCAGAGCAGGAGCGTTGTCAGTCAGAGTAAGGAGTCTTTTGCATTGGCCGGATCCAAAAAGGTAAGATATCTGAAAACGGGTGCTTACAGGGTATAGTTCAGTTTGAAATTCTTAGGCTAGTAATTGGAAAGAAAAGTCTAAGTCTCTGTTCCAGAAAAATTCAGCGGAAGGATGCTTGTGTTTTAGCAGAAACAAGAAGGCTGACCATGCATCCTGAAGATGCTATGCCAGGAACAGGTGTTGGAGCATCCTATTATCACTGGACCAAAGCCGCTGTTAGTGATCGTAGGTGTGATTTCCCCCCAAGCCCTTTGGTAAAAAAAACAATCAGACTTTGGTCCTCAGTAACATATTCCCAGCAGTGTTTAAAACTAAGAATCAATGTAGATTACAAAAACGTGGTTCACCAAAATTTTCTGTCTCAAATCAACAAATAATAAAAGATTAATGGAGACTAACAAGAGTGTCACATCATTGTTGGATGTTGTCATCATAACGTGAAAAATGTAATCAAGAAAAATAGAAAGATAGAAGTTAGGATTAATGTGTGCTTACTCATCACTCAGGAAATTGGGGAGAAAAACACGGCTTGGTAGTGTTTTATAAGAAAAGTTGGCAGAAAATTTGAGGACGTCCATGCCATAAAAGTCCTTTTAGCTCTCTGGTGAACGAACAGACTGAGGACAATTTAAAAAACAGTATTACTGGGACCAGCAGTTAGCGTAATGGTTATGTTGCTGGACTCCCACATAGTCGACCGTGGTTCGAGTCCTGTACCGGTGGCTTAAACTCACACCGGGCGTGTGTGCGTGCGTGCCCAAGATCCTGAGAGGAGAATGGAGGAGAAGGGATTGCGGCATGGCCATCCCCCCTGGAGGGTGATTTCTCGCTTTCTGTCTCTCTGTCTCTCTCTGTCTGTCTGGCAAGCGCACGTGCCCTATAGCAAAAACCTCTCCAACAAAAAGAAGAAGAAGAAGAAGAAAAAGACAGTATTACTGAAGAAAATCAAGTTGTTTTTCTGGAACAATATAGATATTTAATCATTAGGCAGGGAAAATATCTGAAGAATATTCACTTTGCAAGAAGATTGAGAAGTATGATGAGTTGATCAACATGTCAATTAAAACTCCACTTCTAGGGGAGAGTTTCTAGTTTGAGTGGGTTCTCATCCAAGAAGGAATGCGAGGATGTCTAGACACAGGTAGGTTTTAAAGATCTAGCACTGCAGGGACCAGCAGTTAGCATAATGGCTATGTCACTAGACTCCCATGTAGCAGATCGCAGTCCGAGTTCTGGACCCGGTGGCTTAAACTCACGCCGGGTGCATGTGCATGTGTGCCCAAGATTCCGAGAGGAGAATGGAGGAGAAGGGATTGCGGCGTGGCCATCCCCCCTGGGGGGTGATTTCTCGCTTTCTGTCTCTCTGTCTCTCTCTGTCTTTCTGGCAAGCTTTTGAAATGTTAATATAATAATAATAAGACCCAGGATTAAATCTTAGCTCTTCCACTCCTAAGTTAATTCTTTTTTTTTTCTTTTTTGGAGAGGTGTTTTTTTGTTTTGTTTTCTTTTGTTTTGCTATAGGGCGCGTGCACTCACCGGACAGAGAGAGACAGAGAGACAGAAAGTGAGAAATCACCCCCCAGGGGGGATGGTCACGCCGCAATCCCTTCTCCTCCATTTCTCCTCTCGGGATCTTGGGCACGCACGCACATGCACCCGGCGTGAGCCACCGGGTCCGGGATGCAAACCGCGGTCGACTATGTGGGAGTCCAGCGACATAGTCATTACACTAACTGCTGGTCCCGATAACTCAAATTCTTGAAGACACAGTATCTTCATTTGTAAACTGGGTATAATGATGTTTACAGGATTGTTATACAAATTACATGAGATGAAACATCTAGAACATCACTTGTCATAGAGCAGGAACTCAATGAATAGCAATGATTAGTGGAAATGGTGTTAGTGGTTATTCAAAGCCCAAGATGGAGTGATCCTGGAGAAAGAGAAAAGGGTTTCTCTGGACGCTCAGATAAAGTTTCCTTTTATTTAGTTCTCAGAGCAGGAGCGTTGTCAGTCAGAGTAAGGAGTCTTTTGCATTGGCCGGATCCAAAAAGGTAAGATATCTGAAAACGGGTGCTTACAGGGTATAGTTCAGTTTGAAATTCTTAGGCTAGTAATTGGAAAGAAAAGTCTAAGTCTCTGTTCCAGAAAAATTCAGCGGAAGGATGCTTGTGTTTTAGCAGAAACAAGAAGGCTGACCATGCATCCTGAAGATGCTATGCCAGGAACAGGTGTTGGAGCATCCTATTATCACTGGACCAAAGCCGCTGTTAGTGATCGTAGGTGTGATTTCCCCCCAAGCCCTTTGGTAAAAAAAACAATCAGACTTTGGTCCTCAGTAACATATTCCCAGCAGTGTTTAAAACTAAGAATCAATGTAGATTACAAAAACGTGGTTCACCAAAATTTTCTGTCTCAAATCAACAAATAATAAAAGATTAATGGAGACTAACAAGAGTGTCACATCATTGTTGGATGTTGTCATCATAACTTGAGAAATGTAATCAAGAAAATTACTCATCACTCAGGAAATTGGGGAGAAAAACACGGCTTGGTAGTGTTTTATAAGAAAAGTTGGCAGAAAATTTGAGGACGTCCATGCCATAAAAGTCCTTTTAGCTCTCTGGTGAACGAACAGACTGAGGACAATTTAAAAAACAGTATTACTGGGACCAGCAGTTAGCGTAATGGTTATGTTGCTGGACTCCCACATAGTCGACCGTGGTTCGAGTCCTGTACCGGTGGCTTAAACTCACACCGGGCGTGTGTGCGTGCGTGCCCAAGATCCTGAGAGGAGAATGGAGGAGAAGGGATTGCGGCATGGCCATCCCCCCTGGAGGGTGATTTCTCGCTTTCTGTCTCTCTGTCTCTCTCTGTCTGTCTGGCAAGCGCACGTGCCCTATAGCAAAAACCTCTCCAACAAAAAGAAGAAGAAGAAGAAGAAAAAGACAGTATTACTGAAGAAAATCAAGTTGTTTTTCTGGAACAATATAGATATTTAATCATTAGGCAGGGAAAATATCTGAAGAATATTCACTTTGCAAGAAGATTGAGAAGTATGATGAGTTGATCAACATGTCAATTAAAACTCCACTTCTAGGGGAGAGTTTCTAGTTTGAGTGGGTTCTCATCCAAGAAGGAATGCGAGGATGTCTAGACACAGGTAGGTTTTAAAGATCTAGCACTGCAGGGACCAGCAGTTAGCATAATGGCTATGTCACTAGACTCCCATGTAGCAGATCGCAGTCCGAGTTCTGGACCCGGTGGCTTAAACTCACGCCGGGTGCATGTGCATGTGTGCCCAAGATTCCGAGAGGAGAATGGAGGAGAAGGGATTGCGGCGTGGCCATCCCCCCTGGGGGGTGATTTCTCGCTTTCTGTCTCTCTGTCTCTCTCTGTCTTTCTGGCAAGCGCACATGCCCTGTAGCAAAAACCTCTCCAAAAAAAAACAAAAAATATTTAATGGAGTGCTCAACTATAGGGACATGAACCAAGTTAAGTACATCAACAAGCCTGCTGAAGCACCCAGGGGTTATGAACAATCGGAAGCTGGTATGGCCCCTGAGTCTAAGGTTCATAAGGAAGGTAGAGTGTCACACAACCGGGCAAGAGACATGACTGATGCAGGGAACACGGGTGCAAGAGTAATCAAGCCCAGCATCCGCAGTGGGACATGGGTTCTTTTCCATAGCTCAGAAAAAATTAGAGACACAGGTGTAGGTATGTAATCGGAGGTTTTGTTTGTTTGTTTGTTTATTTTATTTATTTTTTCTTTGGAGAAGTTTTTGCTTTAGGGCGCGTGCGCTTGCCAGACAGAGACAGACAGAGAGACAGAAAGCGAGAAATCACCCCCCAAGGGGAATGGCCATGCCGCAATCCCTTCACCTCCATTCTCCTCTCGGGATCTTGGGCACGTACGTACACATGCCCGGTGTGAATTTTTTAAGCCACCGGATCCAGGACGCGAACCGAGGTCGACTATGGGAGAGTCCAGTGACATAGCCATTACGCTAACTGCTGGTCCCTGTAATCAGAGTTTAAGAGAGAGAATATAGAGCAGAGTTTCCAAGCAGAGAGCGGGTCCCAAGTGGGTGGCCAAGAAGGAACTGGAGCAAGGGGTTTTCACCTGGGACAGAGGGGCTTTGTCTGTGCTTGTTCCCAGGTGGTGCATGTGTTCCCTGCAGGGTGGAGGTCACATTGGATGGGTCCAATTATTATTCCTAATTTTGGAGTACGTTCAAAGGTCATGAGACTCTTTGCCTAACAGCTTTGAGCCATAAAAGACCATCACCTTCTCCCTGGAGTGTGATGGAACCAGCAACAATAGTTTTTGTTTTAGGTTAGTTGTTAAGTCACTGCTGCAAGCTGTCTCTCTGCGCTATTGTTCCTTCATTACAAAGCTTAGCCATTCTGAGATTTCATCTTGTGCCTGTACCCTAACCATATTCCTAGGGTCCCTTTCTCCTACCTCCCATGGTTTGTATAAGGCTTTTACAATGAATTACTGGTTAATGGTCACAAGATATCTTATATCATTTAGGCTCATAATATCGGTGCCCTTTGGCATTAACTATGGCCCAGGTAGGCTAGTCTTGCATTTTTTGGGTAGGTGGTAGGACTGCCTTTGGCCTCAAGCATGGTCTTCTTAGAGTGGACCATTTTGGGGGTTCTAATATTCTGTGCATTTAAGCTCATTGGCCTATAATTTCCATTAGGTCTAAGCACTTAAAATCTCAAACTTAGGAGTTGTCTTGTCTTGAGCTCTTGCCTCTTAATTGTTTTGTTTGTATGCCTCAAAAGTACAGTATGGATACAGGCTAGACTGACAGAAAGCAGGAAGGCATGTTATTTTTCCACGAGGTTACAGTGGGCTGACTGGCTTTGGGTAGACTGCCTGGTATGGGGGCTCTCCCTGAGTCTCAGTCGGTACTCCGTCTTGACTTCCCTGTATTTCCTGACTGCCAGGGCTGAATAGCCTCTACCTCATAACCACCGGAATGAGGCTCAGAGGAACTCTACAGTTCCCATCTCATCACGTAAGGAGCAAAGCAACCTCTCTATTCTGCCTCACTAGAACTTTCTACTCCAGTCTCCTGCCTAACCCAACTAGAAGTCAAAGACAGACACCTGTGGGACCAGCAGTTAGCATAATGGCTATGTCACTGGACTCTCATGTAGTCAACCACAGTTCAAGTTCCAGACCCAGTGGCTTAAACTCATGCCGGGCGCGTGTGCATCTGTGCCCAAGATCCTGAGAGGAAAATGAGGAGAAGGGATTGCAGCATGGCCACCCCCCCTGTGGGGGGGTGATTTCTCATTTTCCATCTCTCTGTATCTCTCTCTTTCTGTTGAGCACACGCACCCTCTAGCAAAAACCTCTCCAAAAAAGAGAAAAAAGACAGACACCTGTGAGGTGCAGTCTATGAAGTTCGTCAACTTCCAGCATGGTTATTTATGCACATGTGACTAAGTCTTTGTCCGTGAGACATGAACAGAAATAATGCAAGTGGTTTCTGGGCCATGTTCTTAAAAGCAAGCTGCCTAAGAGACTATAAAGGTATAAGTTACGAGATGACTTGTTCAAGACCACACAGCTAACAACTGAATGGGTCAAAATTTAAATCTAGGCCTACCTAGCTTCAAAGTTCGTGCTTTTATTTCAGTTCACTTTTCTCATTTATAAGTATATTTAAAATAATGTCTCTTAGGGATACTGTGATAGCAAAGTGTGATACTAATACATATCAAACCATAGAATAAAATAGAATACAGTCAATGCTTAATAAAAAATAAATCCATTACTTCAATTGCTATTACTTTGAATGTTATCGTCTTACACCATAAGAATATATTGTAAATTCTGACAAATATACAGTGATGGTGGACAATAAAGCAAAGGTGGGGGGACCAGCAGTTGGCGTAATGGCTATGTCGCTGGACTCCCATGTAGTCAACCATGGTTCGAGTCCTGGACCCGATGGCTTAAACTCACGCCGGGCACGTGTGCGTGTGTGCCCAGTATCCCGAGAGGAGAATGGAAGAGAAGGGATTGCGGTGTGGCCATCCCCTCGGGGGGGGGGGATTTAGCACTTTCTATCTCTCTGTCTCTGTCTTTCTAGCGAGAGTATGCGCCCAATAAGAAAAAAACCTCTCCAAAAAAAGAAAGAAAGAAAAAAATGGGGATTTTTTTTGTTTGTTTATTAATTTATTTCTTCCATGAGCAAGACAGAGAAACAGCCCCCCCAATGGGGACTTGGTGCTGGGATCTACTCCCAACTTCAGCCAGCCCTGGATCACAGGCCAGTACATGCCCTGAGAACTCAGGGAGGCCTCCAGACATGAACTTGGCATCTCCCATGTAGTCAGCCTTGCAGAGCATTGCATCTGACCACTGTGCTACCATTTGCCCCTCAAAGTATCAGTTTTATATCCTATAATTTCTCATGCTACATACACTCAGAAATGCTGAGCTGTGTAGCTATAATTTTTCTTCCCATTATGCACAGAAGTATATGGAATGGAAATACAGGTTATTTATTAAAAAGGACATAGTCTGTATCAGGGTCATTTTTTTTTTTTTTTGGAGAGGTTTTCACTATAGGGCGCGTGCGCTCGCCAGACAGACAGAGAGAGACAGAGAGACAGAAAGCGAGAAATTATCCCCCAGGGGGGATGGTCACGCCGCAATCCCTTCTCCTCCATTCTCCTCTTGGGATCTTGGGCACGCACGCACACGCACCTGGCGTGAGTTTTAAGCCACCGGGCCCAGGACGTGAACTGCGGTAGACTACATGGGAATCCAGCGACATAGCCATTATGCTAACTGCTGGTTCCCATGTATCAGGGTCATTTAGAGAGTAAATGTGCACCCCCCTTGTTCAGAGGAGGGACTCAAAGAAAAGCTAACCACATATTGATTGCTCATCTTACCAGCCAGTTATTAAGATAAAACTCAGTCATAGATAAAAAATAATACACTAACTACTAAACAGATGAAAAATCTTAAAGTCATAAAAACATGCCTGAAGCAATAAAAACTTCAGTTAAAATATAGTTTATCTCAATGAAAATGGCATACAACTTAGCAAATAAAAACTAAGAAAAAGACAGCCACAGCAGACTAAGAAAATTAAGATAAAGGGAGACTCAGAAATATTTCAAAAATAAAACAGAATGGGCAAAAATACTTAAAAATGTGAAGTTAACAGGCTAAGATAGTATGAAATCAGAGTAAAGGCCACAGAATTGTATTAGAATGTATAAAGAAGGCAATCTCCAAGACCCAAAGCATAAACCCTCTAATGGAAACAATCTGGGATCTGAAAGCTAAAGAATTCTACATGGCAACATCAAACAATTCACTTACTCAAATCAACATCCTAGCAATTGACCTGGACCCCTCATTTTTCATCAGCCCACATCCAATCTCTCAGTAAGTCCTGTTGACTCACCTGCAACATTTATTTTGAATGCAACCATTTCTCATCACCTCTGCTAATACCCTATTTCAAGAGCCTATCACTTTCCTGGTTTTAGTCCCACTTCTCTTCAGTTTCTTCTCTATGCAGAAGCTAGAATGAGCTTTGACAAAGGTATAAATGATCACTTTATTTGACATTTCCCTAATTAAAAACATTGAAGGTCTTCCAGCCCAACACTGAGTGAAGCAAGAATCCATGTGCATCTGAAGTGGGCCCAGCCCTGTTCCTTGAACTGAAAAAGCCTCTGCTCCAAACCTCGTCTTCCAGCCCAACACCTAGCAAAGAGAGGTAGGACAGTCTCTGTCTTCCTTTTGCATTGTTTGCCTTTAAAAAAATTTTCCCCCTTTATTGTTGGTTTCTTTTTTGGGGAGAGGGTTGTCTTTTTCCCTTTGTTTCCTTTTCTTTTACCTGACTTTCTCACCTTGCTCCTCAGCTTCCACACACTGACTGCGTAGACAGGTCTAGGTGCACAGTTGTGAAACATCTGAGTACTTTTAGGGTCATAGTAAACCTCAACCCCCACTGAACTGCTACAGAAAGGGAGAAATCTTCATAAATCTGAATTCAAATCTCTTTCTGGGGATACCATTTTGCAAAACACAGTAGTAGGGGAGAAATGGGCATAGACCTATCTCACAGTAAAGCAAAGTATAAAAGCTTACAGTTGCAGAAATCTACAACAAATTAGCCAAACATGAATATACCACCAAATGACTGAAAATCAGAGAAGAGAGGCTGGGAAATGAGCAGCAGGGAGATATACGGAGCTGCAGAGAGTGTAGCTCATCTCCTCCCACACACCTCTGAACTCTTAGTTGAAACCCCACTGCTCAGCCCGGGTCTATCTGCCCCTCAGAAATGGGGAGGCCTTTGTAATATCCAGTTCCATCGACAAAAGTGCAGTTTGCTTGGTGAACATCAGGAAAATAGATCTGCAAAGATAGTGTGGGCCATCTCTTCCTGTACGCCTCTAACACTCAGAATCAACTCTATGGAAGTAGGAAGAAATGTGTAATCCATCGGAGGACCAGAAACCACCACAGAGGCACAAGAAATAAGAGAAACCAACAAAATATCTCTCCCTCAAGGGAGAAGAACAACCCTTCATCATCCACAGATAGTACAATGGAAGTCATGGAAATGTCAGATAAAGAGTTTAAAATATTCATAGTGACAAAGCTAACAGAGATGCAAGAGAAGAGAGACAATGAACTCCAGAAGATGCTGGGGAAAAAAGACGAGATCCAGGAGGTGAGGAAGTTCTCAGATGATGTGAAAAAGGAGATACACATCATAAAAAAGAATCAAATGGAACTGTTAGAGTAGAGGCCGTGATTCAGGAAATCAAAACCTCCCTTGAAAGTATTAAAAGCAAATTAGATCATGCAGAAAAATGATCATCATTTTTCTATGTCAGAGGTTCTGTCTTTGACAAATCTCAGATGTAGAAGACAGAACCTCTGACATAGAAAAACTCATCGAAAAGACTGAGTAAATAAGTCCCCCAAAATGAGAATAATATGAGTAAAACTAGATGCCCAAACATCCAGATAACCAGTATCCCAGAAGGTGAAAAAACTAATTAGGACACTGATAATCTATTCCATGAAATCCTGGAAGAAAACTATCCAAACCTAGAAAGGTATTCAAATATCCAGACCCAAGAAATACAAAGGATCCCCCACATAAAGTTAATCCAAGAAGATCCCCTCCAAAGCCCATCATAGCCAGATTGACCAAAACCACCGACAGAGATAAGCAACTGAAATTAGCAAGAGAAAAACATCAAGTTACTTTCAAAGGGTATCCCATCAGGCTGTCTGACCACTCATCCGAAACAACACAAGCAAGGAAAGAATGGGAAAATATATTCAAAGTGTTAAGTGAAAAGCAATTTCAACCAAGAATACTATACCCGGCTATCCTCCATACGGGAAGAGAAGATCAATTCATTCTCAGATCAACAAAACCTGAACGAATTTATCAACACCAGACCTGCTCTTCATGAAATTCTAAAGGGAGCGCAATACCAGGAAAGCTAAAGACAGAAATAAGAGAAAAAAAAAAATGACTAAGTAAAAAACCAACTTAATGGTAGGGGCAAATTCGGTAATTTCATAATAATGTCGAATGTTAATAATGTTTAATGTTCCAGGATTTTAGCGGAAAGATCAGACTGCAGTAACTCTGCAAATTCAACAAAAGAAAGATTATAGCAAACTGAATTGCCGAAATAGAATTCTATGACTTTTTTCTGAAACATTACTGATGTTTCTTTTTGCTTTGTCTTCCAGATTTAAGGATTTGGGTTTTCTTGTGAGATGTTGATGGGTTCAACAATGTGTTAGCTTCTTTTTTTTTAATTGAAACATACACTTTTCTCCCTTTGCTTATTTCATGGCAGAATGGTTATTTGCGTAAGTTCAATAAGACAATAGTATCTGTTGCCTTGCATCAGATATTGAATTCTTATCAAGCTTTGTGCAAAAAAAAAAAGAGAGCAAATCAAGACTAACTTAATTGTGTGTGTGTGTGTGTGAATAAATTAGTTTAAAGATCTCTTTAGTAAAAGGGGGAATGGAGAGAGAAAAACATGTTTCAGCAGAAAATTGTAGTGCATTTGTCACTAGATTTTAGCTGCGTCCTTATTTTTAGTTTAAGATCTTTTGTGAATTAATAAAAAGGGGGGGGATAAAAGTTAAGTACGGAAGGGAGGAGGAGAAGGAAGAAGGATAAAACGTGAAAGTATGTTTGATACTTCAGAAGTATCAGAAGCTGTTTGCTGATGATAATGTATATAGTAATACCTTTGTCTTGACTGACATGTTTGGTATTCGTGCTGGAAAAAGAAATGTTGTACACTGTAAAGACATAAGTGATTAAATGTAAATAAATTTAAAAAAAGAAAAAACATTGAATACCTTTGCTTTTCACTTGTATCAGAAGCCAGAGACTTCTTTGTGTAGTCTACAGGATCCAATTCAGTGCGCCCCTGCCTAACTAACCTCATCTAATAGGCCTCCTAGCCTCATCTCTGTCTCAGGTTAATGAACTTCTCATTGGACCATCAGTTTTCTTCAGTTACTAGAACATGCTCAGCTGCTTCCGGCCTTAGAGCATCAACATATTTATGAATGTACAAAATCTCAACAGTCATGATGGTCAACTCCCCACATCGCTTTATGGTAGCTCCATTGTAAGGCTTTCTGTCTTAGATCCACAAACAAACCTTCTCTGAATACCTAATTAACCTCTTTTCCTAATATCTTTCAATTCTAGATTCTTCTAATGAACTTTGTTGCAGTTTTCAAGCTTTGAGAACATCTTTATTTACCTGTTCCTCCACTCTATCCCAGCCCCAAGTAGAATATAAGCTCCATGACAGCTCAGACATCAATTTGATTCAACACGTTAACTGATGCCTGGCATGACACAAGACTCCTATTAATCATAAATTTTTCCTGAAGGAAGACCATCTAGTGGGTTCCTTTCCAACATTTGTCCTTTTCAATGGAAAAGAATCCTCAAGATTTAGGAGTAAGGAACAGATGCCCAATGCTTGGTCTCCCTACCGTTCTACCATGCCTCACTTCCTGCTCCTAAATATGCATGATCTGCTTCGGATATGAGTGTTCAGAAAACTCAACACAGCAAGGTGGAATTCTGTGCCCTGGTACACTTGATACCTACACTTCACAGTCTGGTCACAGTCTCCCAGTTATCCCAACCCGTCAAGAGCAGTGGCACTTCATTCTTGCATAACATAAGGTTGAACAATGCGGCATCGCCATCATTGTCAAAAATGATTGAACACCAGCAATTTGTTATGGTTAAACCTCATAAATATAGAATAGTCCACAGCAGAGAGAACATAGAACCAACCAAAGAACATACACAGATAGTAAAACATACCCAACCAATCGAAGGCTCCCACAGCATACAGATATATTTGAAATTAAAGATGTCAGAAAACACCTCAGAAACTAAACTCTGCTTCAGGATTGGTCTTGTCTACATAGCTCATGAGCGTCCCTCTTTTGTCTATGAGATCACAATAAACCATTATCTGTTTGGCCCCATGTATTTGCAAGCTGGATAAAAGGAGAAGGAAGCAGAGAAAAACGTGTCTATCTGACCCAGGATTCAGGGGCAATCAGCTAAAATATAAGGACAAATTCACACGTGTGTGTCAACAACCATAAGCAAGCCGTTTGGAAGCTTCCAGTGAAAGATGTACGCAGCTTTAATGAGTGCAAATAAAAGCATTTTTTTTTTTTCAGAAAAATGCCGCATAAATTCAGGTATCTTTCCTCACAGTGCAGAATAAATAACTGTCATTGATTTCTGAATTTAGCATTTCAAATTGAGTATTTTTCAATAGTCAAAAACTTAATTAAGAGAGCAAGCTGGACCCTTTGCAAAGTCTAGCATCAATCTTTATGTCAATTTGCCATCTACTGAGATATAACGGGCCTTTGCTCCTGCTCAAGGTGAATTAGAAATAAGTGAATAAATAAATGCATATTTGAGATGAGCAAAAGAAGCAGAGTGGCTGAGAATACTTCTTATCTACCAACACCTAATTGACTACCAGAGAAGGAAATTTGGCTAGGTTACAAAGGTGTCTATTCATCTCTACAAATAAAAAGTAGGGGGAGCCAGCAGTTGGCATAATGGCTATGTCGCTGGACTCCCACGTAGTCGACCGCGGTTCGCATCCCGGACCCGGTGGCTTAAAACTCACGCCGGCCGCATGTGCGTGCGTGCCCAAGATCCCGAGAGGAGAATGGAGGAGAAGGGATTGCAGCGTGACCATCCCCCCTGGGGGGCGATTTCTCGCTTTCTGTCTCTCTGTCTCTCTCTGTCTGTCTGGCGAGCGCATGCGCCCTATAGTGAAAACCTCTAAAAAAAAAAAAAAAAAAAAAAGTAGGGAGGAGCAGCAGTTGGCGTAATGGCTATGTTGCTGGACTCCCATGTAGTCAACCATGGTTTGAGTCCCAGACCCGGTGGCTTAAACCCATGCCGGGTGCGTGTGCATGTGTGCCCAAGATCCCAAGAGGAGAGTGAAGGAGAAGGGACTGCTGCATGGCCATCCTCTTTGGGGGGGGGTGATTTTTCATTCTCTGTTTCTCTGTCTTTCTGGTGAGTACACATGTCTTATAGCAAAAACCTCTCAAAAATAAATAAATAAATAAATAAGAGTAGAATTGAAGAAAGAGGAAAATATCTATAGCAGTTATATTTATGGTTCAAGTTTACAGCTAAACAAGTTCTGACTTGATAGTAAAAGTCTTCATCACCTCTCCCAATACGTTTTGGTAATAACATAGTTGGGGGGCCAGCAGTTAGCATAATGGCTATGTCGCTGGACTCCCACATAGTTGACCACGGTTCGAGTCCCGGATCCGGGGGCTTAAACTCATGCCGGGCGCGTGTGCATGCGTGCCCAAGATCCCGAGAGGAGAATGGAGGAGAAGGGATTGCGGCATGGCCATCCCCCCTGGGGGGTGATTTCTCGCTTTCTGTCTCTCTGTCTCTCTCTGTCTGTCTGGCAAGCGCACGCGCCCTATAGCAAAAACCTCTCCAAAAAAAAGGTAATAACATAGTTGGTAGGCCTCTATGTCACAAATGGTGGGAAAAAGGAAACAAGGAGAGGAGATTGGAGAGTGGCATGTGGAGCGGGTAGGAGTGTGTCTGTGGTAAGACCAGATGTCCTAAGGGTAGGCTGTGATAAAACTTGAAGGGGCAGCACCATCAAAAGATTCTGAAGACGCTCAGGTTTAATCAAAAGCTGTCTCTGTCCGTGTGATGCCAGTCCCTCTTCTGCCTCCTCTCACACTCATTCTGAGTTTTGAATAAAGTAAATTCATTCATACGTGTTATGTAGGTGTCATGTACAGAGAAGCCAGAAACAGGCTGAATTTTTCGTCCAGATCGACTGCGGTGCAGGACAAGCTGTAGAAAGAAGAAACACACCCAAGATAGGAGTGGGGGTGAGAATGCAGCCCTTTGGCCTTCACTCCTCTGCACTCCCAAGAATTCATGAAGGTCTTGGTGAGGACTTTGGACTTGCACCAAAATGCGGTATTGTGGCTCAAGGTTCCCCATGTCCTAAGTGGTCAGGGGCCTCGAATCATCTAGCATTTACTTCTATTAGGTGATTCGTGTCTGTATCTAGCAGATTTAAAATACCCTTTGATGGTCAAGAAGAACCTAATGTATCAAGGTATCAAGTCAACAATGTAAGCTATATTTCATGGCTGGGAAAGCCAAATCTACCAATTTTCAAATCTTTTTTTTTTTTTTTTTTTTTTGGGGGGGGGCAGAGGTTTTTGCTATAGGGTGCGTGCGCTCGCCAGACAGAGAGAGACATAGAGACAGAAAGTGAGAAATCACCCCCCAGGGGGGATGGTCATGCCACAATCCCTTCTCTTCCATTCTCCTCTCGGGATCTTGGGCACGCACGCACTCGCGCCAGGTGTGAGTTTTAAGCCACCAGGTCCGGTACGTGAACCGCGGTTGACTACGTGGGAGTCTAGTGACATAGCCATTATGCTAACTGCTGGTTCCCCAATTTTTTTTTTAATCCAGCTCTCAAACCTTATCTGAGACATATAACTTTCCAACTAATGACTGTAGTCAAGAAGAATAATTAAAAAGGCAAAAATCCTTCCTCCTGCTTGAATTTCCATATGGAAAGGTGATTATTCTTTGAGGTAAGACGCTCTGCATTATGGAGTGGTCAGAACATGTGGGTGTTTGAGATAGATGATTCCCTGTTGGGAAATGCCACAGATGTGAATTCAAGGATACCTGCCCAAATGCACATGCAGCTGATTTTTGTTTTGTTTTGTGTTTTACTAAAAATCATGAACAGACTTGATTTTTCCTTATAGAGCCTGGCCATTTTGATGACTATTTAATCATTTAAATGTTTAGTTTGTCGTTTTGCTGTATTCTTGTAATGTTGTCTTTAGAAATGACAGTTTCCATCATTTCAATTTTTCAGATACTTTAGTCTGTGCTCTACTTAATTATGTGTCTCTGGAGTCTATTATCATATAAATAAACATGTAGAGCTTTCAATTTATGAGTTAGGAGTTACGGTGTCTTCTTTTCAAGTTTACTTTCATATTAAGAAAAGAATCAGCCAATAGACAAGAAGTATAAAGTGTAAAAAAACGAAGATGAACCGTCTATTTTTTTTTTTTAGAGGTTTTTGCTATAGGGCGTATGTGTTTGCCAGAAAGACAGAGAGAGACAGAGAGACAGAAGGTGAGAAATCACCCCCCAGGGGGGATGGCCACACCACAATCCCGTCTCCTCCATTCTCCTCTCAGGATCATGGGCACGCACGCACACACGCCCGGGGTAAGTTTAAGCTACTGGGTCCTGGACTCGAACTACGATCAACTACGTGGAAGTCCAGTGACATAGCCATTATGCCATCTGCTGGTCCCCAGAACCTCCTAATTTTTAAACAGTTACAGCCAAGTGATAGGAAGCATATCTGAGCTGTGTGGCTGAGAGTATAGACGCAAGCTCAGAAAGCCCTGTCCTATGTTTTGCTGTATCACTTCTGGCTCTAGAACTTGAAGGTTTCTTTAATCCCTCATAGCCTCAGGTCCTTTCTCTGCAAAATAGAAGTAAAAACACTATTGCCAGGGCTAGTAGATGGTGTATTGATTATGTTGCTGGACTCCCACATGGCTGAACATAGTTCAATTCCTGGACCTGGTAACCTAAAGTTCACGCAGGGTACATGTGCGTGCATGCCCAAGATCCTGGGAGGAGACAGAAATGGAAGCTCATGCACCCTAAGGCAAAAACTTCTAAAAAATAAAGCAAAACTCTATTGCCCCATAAAGCTGGGAGGACTTAGTAAGATCCTATATGTGAAAAACTTACCACTGTGCCTGGCACAAAATATTCAAGAAATGTAAGGTTTATAAAAAGGATTATTTTCTTCTACATTAAAATTTGTAATAGATTTTATTATTATCAGTCAAGTATGGTGAGGCCCACAGATTAAGTGGAAGGGCAAGTTCAAACTCAAGTTCTCAGCAGGAGGAGGGCACTGCACCATGCAAGGGGCCACACAGGGAAGCGTTTGGGCCACTCTGGAAGCAGGTGCAGCAAGGGGACATCCTGGCAGGAGCTTATGCCGTGTTTTCCATGGGAAAGACAAAGCAGGGTCAGCAGGCTGAGGAATAGCCTTCCAAGGTGTGTCCCATTTTTTATATTTCTGCCATACGGTGCATGAGCACAGCCAGAGAGAGATAGAGACAGAGAGGAAAAGTGAGAAATCAGCATTCCAGGGAATGACCACACTACAATCCCTTCTCCATTCTCTTCTCTTGGGATTTTGGGTATGCTCGCTCATGCACCTGGCATGTTCCTTTAGCAGCAGGGCCTGAGACTTGAACAATGGAAACAGCCACATAGGATCCAGTTTCTTAAGCACCAAGTCACCTCTGGTCCCTCCAACGTGTGTCCTTTACTACCTCTAGGACTAGCTAACTCTAGAGGGGCAGTCCTTCAAGTGTCAGCAGGACCTGCAGATGTCAAAGCACCAGAAAATACAACAAATTAAAACCACGGTTGGGACCAGCAGTTAGCATAATGGCTATGTCATTGGACTCTCACGTAGTCGACCGCAGTTCACGTCCTGGACCCAGTGGCTTAAAACTCACTCTAGGCACGTGTGCGTGCATGCCTAAGATCCTGAGAGGAGAATAGAGGAGAAGGGATTGCAGTGTGGCCATCCCCCCTGGGGGGTGATTTATCGTTTTCTGTCTCTCTGTCTCTCTCTGTCTGTCCGGCGAGCACACGTGCCCTATAGCAAAAAAAAAAAAAAAAAAAAACACATCTCTAAAAAAAAATAAAACCATGGTTAATACATTTTGAGGTACACATTTTAATTCCTACCTGCCATAGATTTTATTTAATGTTTTAAGTGTGTTTGGTTTGTTTTTGACAGAGTGTGTGTGAGAGAGACAAAAGCCTACTCTGAATGGGCCTCGTTACAAAGCAATCCTTTTCTCTACTGTCCAGCTTGACTGGATCTTGGGCACACAGGCATGCACTTCTCATGTTGTCACCTCTGCCGTGTGGCTTCCAGTCCTGCAGTTCAGCTTGCTACCAGTTGTCTGCTGGGGCTAGCCTGCTACAGATTTTAGTTACAGTTTGAACAGTAGCCAAGACATTGCCTATGTAAACTGACGTACAATATTTCTGTTCATTAATGTCAAATCACCTGTCTACTCTGTGATCAGTAATCTTTGCCAAATATGTGAAGTTTCCCACAGAAGGTGAAGAAGAAGGAAAAGAAGGAGAATATGGGGAAGGGGAGAGAAAAGGGGAAGGGAAAAAAAGGAAAGAAGAAAGGAGCATATAGGTAATTCAAATTTCAACTTTCATTTTCTTTTTTTTTCTTTTTTTTTTTTTTTGAGAGGTTTTTGCTATAGGGCACATGCCAGAAAGACAGAGAGAGACAGAGAGATAGAAAGCGAGAAATCACCCCTGGGGGGATGGCCATGCCACAATCCCTTTTCCTCCATTCTCCTCTCAGGATCTTGGGCACTCACGCACATGCGCCCAGCTTGAGTCTAAGTCACCGGGTCCAGGACTTGAACCACAGTTGACTACATGGGAGTCCAGTGACATAGCCATTATGCTAACTGTTGGTCCCCAAATTTCAACTTTGAATGTTCAATTTTAAGACTTCATCTACCCAAAATGTACCTTACCTATGGGAAATGATCTCCTGTTAAAACAGAATATTTGCACATATGTATCATTTAAAATATCTGTAAATGATATCCAAAAACAAAATGCATTTGTTCAACAAACTATAAAAACAGCTACCAACTGAACAAGGTAAGAAACTGGGAACTAATGCCAAATGAAGGAAAAGCAAACAGGAAGTAGGGTATCCGGTAACCACTGGATTATC
The DNA here is from genome assembly GCF_000334495.1 of Tupaia belangeri chinensis. Classification (NCBI taxonomy): domain Eukaryota; kingdom Metazoa; phylum Chordata; class Mammalia; order Scandentia; family Tupaiidae; genus Tupaia; species Tupaia belangeri. The sequence goes on from NW_006203669.1 coordinate 88,820, forward strand.
ATCAAGGTGCTGGTCCCACTGTGAGGGAAGAGATACAGAAGAGTATGCATACGTATTGTAGCAAAGTCACATTTTATTAATATGTCTGTTATTTAGAAAATAAAATATTAGCTTATAAAATTTACAGTATTTTTTTTGAGTTTACATTTTTATACAGGCAGTGGTATCTTATCATCTTTTATAGTTGAGATGTTGAGGGTACACGACAGAATCCTCATCCAAACATGATAATTAAGGATAACAACTCTCTACAATAAATCCGAACTTGGAAGATGTATGGCTTCGCCATATAAATTCAGAAGGAAATAAATACTTGACAGTTTTGAAAGCCAAGATAAAACTCGGTCAGGGGAAAATCTATTGTTTTACTAGAGTGACATAATATATCTTCCACATGCCTAGATTCCTAGGCCAGATTTCTTCATCGCACAAACCCAAAAGCCCACATATCTAAAAGCACAAGCTGGAAAAATTAAGATGATTGATTCTCAGAGTGACTTTACTTCCAAGTTAAAGATGACTTATTAGGGTTATAAAATAGCACTGGGTGTAGTAAATATGTCTTTGCTTTGATCCCTGTCACTCTGTAACCAGAGCTATTTCTATCTGCCATAACGTGCATTTTTAACCACACAGTATTAGCCACAGCAGAGCAAAGCGCAAGTCACAAGGTCAGATGACAGCAACTCTGTTTTAGAGAGAGTATGACATTTAAAGCAGTTTACACAGCAAATTCATTTTTTCCTATTAATTCGACTTCTAAGAAAATCACTTTGATCTCTAGATTTTATCTTTAAAGCACATTTGAAAAAATGTCATTTTTTTGCATGCGTCTACAGTAACAATAGCCTGCAAAAAATATCTGCTCTGTATTGATTAAATGCTATCTATGATAAAGTAGCATAATAAAGGAGCCTGAACGCTTGAGGGTGTTTATATCTGAGGTGTTCTCCGGTTAGACTCAGGGAAGTAGATTAAATCTTTTGCCTGGCATTACTCTGTGCGAGTACTCCAGAGCTTTGCTTTAAACAACTTCTACGTCCTCAGCTTAAGGAGACTTTGTCCTGCACGGAACAGGTAGGTTTTCAAATTCGTCAACGATGATATTCTGTTTATTCTGTTTGGAGCAAAATAATGCTACTTCCATAACATGCTGTTGCTTACCTTAGCAAAGAAAAACTATTAAACATTTCAAATTCCATTGCCTAAGTTATCAATTCATTTTATTTTACTTAAAAAATGGCAGACATATACAGTATGTTTTCTAAAGGCAGCAAATGTGTTTACATTTTAATAAGATTTGCACCCATGTGCTCTGCCTCGAGCCACCCAGTTCAGCAGTGCATGGATGGTACGCACAAGCTCCTTGCTGTGAGGATGTGGTGACCTAGCGCCTTCTAGTGGTTGGTTCGCGATGGTGCAAACCTATTTCCAGCAGAGTCAAAATGATTTTGTAAAGGAATATATACTCTTTTCTTTCCCTTTCTTCTTTCACTTTTACCAGAAATATTTTTTAAAAGAATCCTATCTACATATTAAAAGAATGTATGTGTATAAACAAACATTTTAAAAACCCTTTTTAATAACAAATACATTGTACGTTGTCCTAAGCTGGAACGCTAAAATGTACTAGTGAATATTGCTGAAATACAACTAAAGTTCCCTACTCTCATTTCCTAATTTTTTTTCTAGGAACATAATTCAACAGGGACAAAAATCTATATTTTTTTATAGTTTTCTATGCAAAAATGTGTCATGACTTTTCTGACGACCAAACATATACATACACAAATCCTAACACTGGAAATACTCATTTCCAACAAGAAGGAAATATTCTAACAAATTCAAATGTGTTGCCATGATGATACATAACGAATGATTATACAATAAAATAATTTGCAATGTTTAATTTTAAGTGCCATCAAAAAATAAATCAACACATTTTTGATAGAATGTTAGGGTTTCACACCAGAGTAAACATGGTTCATTTCTTGTGAACATCACTATAAAAAACATGCTTGCGTGTAATACAAGCTGAGAGGCAATTTTAGAAAATAGCACGTGGTTGTATTAAGGTACTAATATTAGGTATTTTTTTAATATTTTAATTTTATTTATTTATTCATTCATTTATTTTAATTTGACCAGATTGAGACAGAAAGCGAGAGAGAGATGGAAAGCGAGACAGCAAGCCACCAGGTCTGGGACTCGAACCATGGTCGGCCATATGGGAATATCCAGCACCTTAACCACCATGCCATCCTCTGGTTCCAATATTAGGTATTTTTGATGTGAAAAAAAAAAAAATCCTTCAACTTGAGACCAGCAGATAGTGTAGTGGTTATGTCACTGGACTCCCGCATGGACCACCAGAGTTTGAGTCCTAGAACCCGTGGCTTGAAAATCATGCCAAGCACATGTGTGTGCATGCCCAGATCCCAAGAAGAGAATGGAGGAGAAGGGATTGCAGCATGGCCCAGTGGGTGGGTGACTTCTCACTTTCCCTCTCATAGTGCCTCTCTCTCTCTCTCTCTCTCTCTCTCTCTCTCTGGTGAGTGCATGTGTCTTAAGGCAAAAACCCTCTTTAAAAAAATCCTTCATCTTTAAAAAATTTTAAAGAAAACTCTGCATTGCAAATCTATTTTAGAGTTAAAGCATGAGGATAAACTAACAGTGAACTTTCCAAAATTCAAGTCCAATCAGCTCTTCTCCAACTTTGTATTCACCTTGTTAGCTCACCTCCTGCTACTACCTTAGGAAAGTGTTCTGTAACCCTCGACCGTGGATCAAGACAGTACTTGTCTGTCACTTGTGATTGTATGCTTATTAAGGTGATTTCTAAGGTTTGTTTCATACACTACAGTATGAGAGAAAGGCTACACATAGGAGAGACTCAATTATATTTGTGAAGTAAACTAAATTACAGCACTTACTCAATGAGACAATTCCTGTCCCACTACCACAGGATCTGGAGCAGAGCAAAGCGTGGGTAGAGTCTTTCATTCAACTGGAAATTTTTCACAAATCTACATAAGAATTTTTGCATTGTTTTTAAACACATTTTAAGTATTAAAATCTGTGTGTTTTCCAAAGTTTATTTTACCATCATTTTTTTTTTTTACATTTAAAAAGTGTACATTTAATGGGAACCAGCAGTTAGCGTAATGGCTATGTCACTGGACTCCCACGTAGTCGACTGCGGTTCGTGTTCCAGACCCGGTGGCTTAAAACTCACGCCAGGCGCGTGTGCGTGCGTGCCCAAGATCCCAAGAGGAGAATGGAGGAGAAGGAATTGCAGCGTGGCCATCCCCACTGGGCGGTGATTTCTCGCTTTCTGTCTCTCTGTCTCTCTCTGTCTGTCTGGCGAGCACACATGCCCTATAGCGAAAACCTCTCCCCCCCCCAAAAAAAAAGTGTACATTTAATCACTGTACATCCTTACTCTGTACAACATGTTTTTTCCAGCATGACTACAGTGCATACTAGTCGAGTCAAAGATATTGTCATACACGTTATCATCAAAAGATAACTTCTCATTTTTGTGTCTGTTGGATGTCTTGTTTATTTTTCCTCTGACTCCCTCCCACCTACCCCATTTCCCACTTCTTCCTATACTGTCTCTAGTAGCTACAGTTGCCCTCTCTGCTGTTACATCTCCCAGTCTTTCAGTTTCTGCTAGAGTGCAGACATTCAGTATATATTAAGTGGGGATATACAATGCCAGTCTTTCATAGTCTGGTTTGCTTCATTTGACATTAAGTTTTTCATATTTGTCCACTTTGTATCAAATATCAGGGTCTCATAGTTTTTGTTTTGTTTTGTTTTGTTTTGTTTTGTGGCTGAGTAGTACTTCATAGAGGACATTTGCCATACTTTTTCAATCCACTCATCTGTTCTTGAACACCTGAGTTGATTCCATGTCCTAGTAATTGTGAATGATGCTGTAATAAATATGCACGTGCAAGTGTTTTTCCAAATGAGTGTTTTCCTATCCTCAGGGTAGATAGCCAAGAGTGGAATTACAGTCTTAGAACTACCTAGCACTCTATGGTAAAGTTAAGCAGACTCTCAGTCTCTTCATTTCATCTAATTTATTAGGTCCTTATAAACATCTTGAAAGAGAGACACTGGAGGACTGATGTCTTCCAGCTGGGCCCTCCCTTGTCCTTATCTCCTACAGCTGTTTCTTCTATCTGCTTTTGTACATGGCTTATGCCCTAAGTGGTCTTCCCCATACTTTTGATACAATCTAAGTTGATCAACAGTTATCACGCATCAGCAATAATATTCTCACTTTCAAAGAATAGTCTTTGGCCAATTATTCCTTACACCTGGCAAACTTCTGTTGTCCTACACATGCTGCAACCCCGTAAAACACTTTGCCCTCCTTTCTCCAGTAGGAAACTCCAAGCCTCCTCATGTTGACACTAATGAAGACATATGCTCAAATTGCTCTGATGGATTTTCTTCCACACTTGCTTATTTATGAAAAAACTGGAGAGGAAACAGCATGCCTCTTCACTCTTCAGAATGCACATGGCATCCGACACTAACAGTGATACCTAATTGTAGTCCAGTATTTCTTAGTTGAAAGGAAGTACTTGAAAACGACCTTATGAAAAGTTGACACAAGAGGCTAAAGTTCAAAATCTGGTTCTTCACAATACTTTCTCATTTTTTTTCAGCTCAAGGCAGAAATCGATAGGGTCCAAGAAAAGCAAGAAGGAAACAAATAAAGAAGATACAGGAAGTGCATTAAACTTAATGTAAATAAATCTAATTTTTAATCTTTTCCATACTTACGTTGGAGTTCTAAGCAAGGAAATTGTAACAAGAGAAAAACATTAAAAAAAGGTCTTGATCAGGAAGACAGAGTCCACCGTGAGAGCTGAGATACAGTGATTTCAGTGATAAAGCAATGAAGATGTTCTACTGAGAATTTACCCTGACAGAGCCCCTGGGTAAAAACACAATGCCAAAGAGTTTGCGGATCACGCCCTCCTGTGCACCTCTGATCGCTTGGATTGATCTTCTAGAAATTAGGAAGAAACGAATAACCCATCAGATGACTAGAAATCACCACAGTAGCACAAGAAATATGTGAAACCAAGAAACTACCTCACCACCGGGACCAGAAGGTGGCATGGTGGTTGAGGCACTGGAATTCCCACATGGCTGACAGCGGTTCAAGTCTCAAACCTGGCAGCTGGCTTTCTCAGTCTTCCTCTCTGTCTTTCCCTGGCAAAACTCATGTGAAAATAATAATAATAAATAAATAATTCTCAAAAAAAAAACCTCACCCCCAAGGGAAAAGAACAACTCCTCTTCATCCACAGATACTACAATGGAACTCATGGGAATGTCTGATAAAGAATTTAGAGTATTTATAGTGGCAAAACTAACAGAGATGAAAGAGAAGAGAGACAATGAACACCAGAAGAAAAAAGCCAATGAGTTCCAGGAGGTGAGGAAATACTTGCAAGAGCTGAAAGAGGAAAGACACACCATAAAAAAGAATCAAATGGAGCTGTTGGAGATGAAGGCCATAATACAGGAAGTCAAAAATCTCCTTTGAAATTATTAAAAGCAGACTAGAGCACACAGAAAATCGAATCTTAGATGTAGAAGACAGGATTGCTGGACTAGTAAAAGCCACCATGAAGACTGAAAATAGCCCCCCAAATAATGAGAATCAAGGAAGGCCAAAATGTAATTAATTATAAGTCCAGAAAGAAGAGAAAAAAAATTTTCAAAGAAATAATAATAAAAAACATTCCTCAGATTTAAGGAGATCAAAAAATGTCTCAATACAATGAGAAATTGTGGGTGTGCAGACACACTCACATAAAAAACATTATCATGAATTTTAGAATGCTAGAAATAGAGCAAAATCTCTGAAGTTTCTATGGAAGGAGGAAAAAGATCAGGAATAATATTTACATCAGGCTTTATAACATCAATGTCTGAAGGTAGAATATACTGTACAAAGGATATCCCATCAGGCTAACATCAGACCTCTCATGAGAAAAAATGCAAGCAAGGAAAGAATGGGAAAATATATTCAAAGTGTTGAGTGAAAAACAAGTTCAACTAAGAATACTATACCCAGCAAGATTATCCTTCATATGGAAACAGAAGACAAGAACATTCTCAGATAAACAAAAAATGAAAGAATTTAGCAACACAAGACCAGATCTCCAAGAAGTTCTGAAGGGAGTGCTATCCCAGGAAAACTAAAATCAGACACACAGAAATAAGAGTTCTAAAACAACTAAGAAAATGGCCAGCTTAATGGTAGGGACAAGTCCAGAGATGAATATTATCTTCCAGAATTTTAACAGAAAGATTGAACCACAACAGAAAATAAAAGCACATGAGTTTGAACTGGTGAGATAGAATTCTATGACTTTTGACTAAAACTACTGACATTCTATGCTTTGTTTTCCAGTGTTAAGGAATTTTGTCCTCTCGAGTTGTGGACAGGTCCATGTACCTACTATTCGTACAGAATCCTAACCTATTTCCTGGCTTTAAGTATTAAGTGAAGTTCTCTTAATATATTTTGATTTTGATTTATTAAAGCTAAAACTGCCTTACTTGAAATTTAAAAATATATTAAAAAAAATACTTATTTAGTAACCACAGTAAGTTATATAGCCTCAGCTAGGTGCTATTTTATAGTATATTCATTCTACCCACAGAGTTTCATGCCTAAAGTCAACTTATTTTTCACAGATATGTATATATCAGCTGAACTTACTATTGAAAGTATTCAGATTAATTAAGATATTTTGTGAATCAGATGTATTCTGGCTGGAAAATTGCATTTCGTTGCTGTGGTGATGTTCAGTGAAAGTATGTGAAATAAATTAATTAATTAAAAAAAGAAAAGACTACACATGGATTTCAAAATTTTTTGCACCAAGGGACCAGCAGTTCGCATAATGGCTATGTCGCTGGACTCCCATGTTGTCGACTGCGGTTCAAGTCCTGGATCCTACAGCTTAAACTTACTCTGGACACATGTGTGTGTGCCCAAGATGTCAAGAGGAGAATGGAGAAGAAGGGATTGCAGCATGGCCATCCTCCATGGTGGGTGATTTCTCACTTTCTTTGTCTCTTTCTGGCGAGCGCACGTGCCCTATAGCAAAAACCTTTCCAAAAAAAAAAAAAAAATTTATGCACCAAAATAAACTTGCATTATTTGAAGTTAAAAAAAAAAGGTCTTGATTATAAAATATTGGCTACCTTCAGAGGCAGAAATAAATATCTCTTGGAATTACATACCTCACATTATAATATATAAAAGAATAAAATCACATTAAGTTATCATCTGTTCTAATTAATATGCAGAGTGACTTTTGGTATACAGAGTAGTTGACATTCCAATAGAATTATTATCACAGGCCCTTAAAGTTTACAAAAATTTATTATAAATTAGAATATAAAGAAAATATAATGAATAGTTAAGTATAGAACAAAGCTACTCAATTTCTTAAAAATTAATAAATTCCCCATGAACTATTGTGTCTAAGAGGGAAATCTGAAATTATCCCCTACTCTAACTACAAAAAAAATTTCAAATGTTACGAATCAAACTTATGTATCTATGAAAATTATTTTAAGAGAGAAGTTTATATTCGTTCTTTAGGACAAAAATTAAAATAAATTAATATTTGCACATACAGAGGTAGGAGTAAGTTCATGGAAACCATACGACGGTCTTTGCATTGTTATAAGCTACTATGAAAACAAGGTGCTCCCCACAAAGTCATGAGGTACGCCCTAACACTACATGTGACTGGTTTGGGAGTTAAAGTCTTTAATGAGGTCATTCAAATTAAATGAGGTCATAAGGACAAGGAAACGTCATGTGAGGACTCAGAGAAAAGTCAGCTGTGTACTAAGGGTGAGATAGAGACACCTAGTCCAAGGTGTTTTGTACGGCAGCCTGAGCAAACTAATACAAGAGCCATGAAATAGTACATTTAGAGTCATGTTTAACCAGAGAGCCAAGATGTCAGGGCAGAGAACAGCAACAGCTCAAGAAGTCCTGATTGTTAACATGTTCATGACCTCCCTCCCAATCTACGTTAAAACATCCACACCCTGGGACCAGCAGTTAGCCTAATGGCTATATCGCTGGATTTTCATGTAGTAGACCACAGTTAGAGTCCCGGCTTAAAACTCACACCAGGCACATGTGCGTGTGTGCCCAAGATCCCAAGAGGAGAATGGAGAAAAAGGGATTGAGGGGGTGGCCATGGCCCCTCGTGGGTGATTTCTCGCTTTCTGTCTATCTCTCTGTCTGGCAAGCACATGTGCCCTATAGCAAAAACCTCTAAAAAATAAATAAATAAAATAAAAAACAAAAACCACACCCTGGGATCAGCAGTTAGTGTAATGGCTATGTCACTGGACTCCCATGTAGTCTACTGCATTTCAAGTCCCGGATCCAGCAGCTTAAACTCATGCCGGGCACGTGTATGTGTGTGCCCAAGATACTGAGAAGAGAATGGAGGAGAAGGGATTGCGGTGTGGCCATCCCCCCTGGGGCGTGATTTCTCGCTTTCTGTCTCTCTGTCTTTCTCTGTCTTTCTGGTGAGCGCACGCGCCCTATAGCAAAAACCTCTCCAAAAATAAAAATAAAATCCACACCCTTGACTTTAGTCATCTCACTTTCAGACACTTCCCCCCAAAAGCTGTTTATCGTAGTACTTTATAATGCAGTGAGCCTAAATTCTCAATGATAGGAGAATGACTAATAAAACAATGGTCTGATCTCCTTTGTCAGAGATTCACAGTGTTGATGAAAAGTAGAGGTTGTTTCCTGACATAGTTTCCCACCACGGCCTGGCTCTGGAAGCCCATACAAAAAGCCAACCAGCATAACTTACGATTGTTTCCCCTTTATACATGTAAGAATCGAGGTGCAGAGTGTTAAAACAACATGCTCAAGTCTCACCTAGTCAGAAAGCGGAGTTAGATCTATGAAGGGATGAACGAAGGAAGACTGAAATTCTCCTGGTTCCAAGAAGTTTCTCCTGATAATTCTAAATCTCATTAATCATGTTCTTCTCTGATAATATACCACTTACAGTCTGATAAAAAGTCATATAGTACATCGGCATTTTATATATACTCTCTTTTCATCTTCTCAGTCGTAGGGTGAGTTTCCGATGGGCAAAGATCACCGAATATCTGGTTACTGAATCTTCCCAAAAACCCATGTAGCAAAGCCCTCAATAGATTCTCATTTATTTATTAATTAGCTATGTCAAAAATAGTAAACAATTAAATGATGAAAAAAACGTTAGGCAAAGGTACCAAGTTTTTTTTTTTCTTCTACAAAAGAAAACGTGTTGAACATTTAAATCTACCTTTGATCCTAATTTTCTAATAATTTATTATATGGAGAATAGAAGTATGTTTTGAAATATATGCTTTTGGACCTAGGAAAGAGGTGACATTGCAAGACTATTTGTTGTGAATAATCTCACTTTAGCCTGAGGCCCATTCTTTCCAAAATGAAAGAGTAGATTATAAGTCAGTTGGTGGCATGGTGATTAAGGCACAAGATCCTACATGGCCAAGTCTGCTATTTGAATCCCGAACCCAGAGGCTTGGAAAGCATTCTGGAAGCAGGGTGTGCACAAAGTCCCAAGAGGAGAGTGGAAGAGAGGATATAGGGGTTAGCCATCATCCCTGGGGAGTGATTTCTCACTTTCCACTCTGTCTCTCTGTCTCTCTCTCTCACTCTGACAAGCTCAGGTGCCCCATAGGAAAAAAAAATTTAAAAATAAAAATAAACTAAAAAGAAGAAAGAGTAGACTGAATTTAGCAGTTTTTAGGACATATCATATTTTTATTTTTATTGCATTTTTTGCCTGAGAAGTGACTGAGACTTGGTGTCATTCTGCATCTGTGTTCTCCATCAGTGACAGAGAGCATTGATTTGGAGACTTGCAAAAAAAATCTAAAAATGTAGGTCTTGCCCCATTTTTCCTAGGGACAAAACACACTAGACAGAATGGAGCCAGGATTCTCAGCAAAGCTCCCTGCTGTGAAGACAGCAAGCCTTCTGCACAGCTCAGATTGCTTCTCACAAGCTGTAAAATCATCCGAGGGTAAAGCAGGAGCAAAACTCAAGCTCAGGTCCCATTACACTCCAGAGCACGGTGACCTCCAGAACATGTGTGACAGTTGAGGACCCCAAGGAAAAGAACAAGGAGGGCCTGCCCTGCCCTTGATGCAATCTGGCACTCTCTGGCCTTGGGTTTAGCAGCCTCAGTAGGAAGTATAGAGAAGGGAAGTGGGTTACACTCCATTTTGAACTAAGCCCTCTGAAGGACAAGACTAATGAAACCTTTTTCTTAGGTGCTGACATTTGTAGAGCTCTAAATAAATCCGGATTCCTCCAGGGATACTCACTGGGTTCTCAGAGTTTTTTCTTTTCTTTCTTTTTTTTTTTTTTTTTTTGAAGAGGATTTGCTATAGGGTGTGTGCGCTCACCAGAAAGACAGAGAGAGAGAGATAGAAAGTGAGAAATCACCCTCCAGGGGCGATGGCCACACCACAATCCCTTCTCCTCCATTCTCCTCTCAGGATCTTGGGCATGCACGCACACGCGCCCGGTGTGAGTTTAAGCCACTGGGTCCAGGATTCAAACCATGGTTGACTACATGGGAGTCCAGCGACATAGCCATTACGCTAACTGCTGGTCCCAGAGCTTTTCTACCTTGTATTTCATCACCTAGAACAGTCCCAGCACTGAACTGATAGGATGACCATCTTCCACCTTGGAAAAACAATATAACCTAAGAAACTCAATTCATATAAAAGTGCTCAAAAGAACTTGAGAGCATTGGTTTCAGTGCCTCCCCCAAAGTTGTTCAGCTGAATGTTATTGTTTACTTTAAATCTTTCACCGGAAGCCATCATGGAATGCAATAAATGTGTAAGTGACAGGTATAGCTTAGCCTTCAGAGTAGGATTTAAAATTCCTGTCACTCACACCACTCATCAGCTCCCCTTATGGAAACATTAAGGGGACCTCAAGGGTACCACAGAGATTAATTTGAAAACCATGAATTCTATTCACGCCTCCTCAGTGTCTCACATGGGCACCATCTGAGACATGAGTCAGAGAGAGCGACCGAAAATGAAAACAAATGGATGAGCGTTGGCTGCCCCTAGAGCCCACTAATCTTGCTGGTATTCTCCTCACCTGATGGAGGTTACACCCAAAGAAGAGGCCCACAAGAAGCCCCTCACTTCAGCATTTCAGGGCTTTTATTTTTCTGAACCAAGTGGTTGGCTTCATTTTGTTCATTACATTCATTCTTTGACTCTAACCCAGAGAATAAACACCATCAGGACTCAACATATGGTCAGGTCTTTAGCTTCATTTTTGTTTTCAGAGAGAGAGGCATCTTGGATGGAGCTCAGCCAAGCTGGGAATGCAAGAAGTGATTAAAAAGCAAACTAGAAACCACAACACAATGTGTCATAATCCTACCTGAGTTTAAGGAAACCTGCAACTTGGCTCGGGAGCTATTTACATGGTGGAATCCCTGCGTGAGCTGTTTGCTCAACCATAATCCCATACAACATCATGGCAACAAATGGATGTTTATACAAAATAGTTCTCCCGGGCCAGAAACTCTCAGAGAAAATACACACCTACGTCTTTTCATTTTTTCTAGTCAAAATATCAATGACTGATATAGAAGATTGGATCTTAAATAGTCAAATAGTTTTTGTATTTATTTAAAATATTGGAACAGTACAGCTAAAATCGTTCTTCCTATTTCTTTCTTTGCGTAAAAGGACTGGACTTGAAGCATTGTTTGAAATCTCTGTATTTAAGACATTGAAATTTAATCAGACTGTGAAAGAGTATATAAGAATGAGGGACCAGCAGTTAGTGTCATGGCTATGTCGCTGGACTCCCACGTAGTCGACCGCGGTTCACGTCCCGGACCTGGTGGCTTAAAACTCACGCCGGGCGCGTGTGCGTGCGTGCCCAAGATCCCGAGAGGAGAATGGAGGAGAAGGGATTGCGGCGTGACCATCCCCCCTGGGGGGTGATTTCTCACTTTCTGTCTCTGTCTCTCTCTGTCTGGCTGGCGAGTGCACACGCCCTATAGCGGAAACCTCCAAAAAAAAGGAAAAAAAAAGTATATAAGAATGAGGGACCAGCAGTTAGCGTAATGGCTATGTCGCTGGACTCCCACGTAGTCGACCGCGGTTCACGTCCCGGACCTGGTGGCTTAAAACTCACGCCGGGCGCGTGTGCGTGCGTGCCCAAGATCCCGAGAGGAGAATGGAGGAGAAGGGATTGCGGCGTGACCATCCCCCCTGGGGGGTGATTTCTCACTTTCTGTCTCTGTCTCTCTCTGTCTGGCTGGCGAGTGCACACGCCCTATAGCGGAAACCTCCAAAAAAAAGGAAAAAAAAAGTATATAAGAATGAGGGACCAGCAGTTAGCGTAATGGCTATGTCGCTGGACTCCCACGTAGTCGACCGCGGTTCACGTCCCGGACCTGGTGGCTTAAAACTCACGCCGGGCGCGTGTGCGTGCGTGCCCAAGATCCCGAGAGGAGAATGGAGGAGAAGGGATTGCGGCGTGACCATCCCCCCTGGGGGGTGATTTCTCGCTATCTGTCTCTATGTCTCTCTCTGTCTGTCTGGCGAACGCACGTGCCCTATAGCAAAAACCTCTCCAAAAAAAAGGAAAAAAAAAGTATATAAGAATGATTTCTCCTTTTTTCACTTATTTTCTTAGATATTTCATATATTTTCTTATATTGTGAGAGCCCTCTGGTGGTTGAGAGGACACTACATCTTTATGCTCATAAGAACAGAAAGAGAGTTCACTATCCCAGCAAAGTTTTTCTTTACTGAGATACTGATTTCAAGTTCTATTAGAAATGGATGCATTTTTAAATTTCTGTTCATTTTCATGTATTCATATAATGGCACATTGATTTATTTCTAGAATTATTTTAAGGGAAAGATTGTACGTGCTTATGATACATCTTTTCATTCTTTTTTTTTTTTTGGAGAGATTTTCACTGTAGGGGCGGTGCGCCCGCCA
>NW_006203669.1:101997-134371 GCF_000334495.1 Tupaia belangeri chinensis
TTCTCCTCTCGGGATCTTGGGCACGCACGCACACGCGCCCGGCGTGAGTTTTAAGCCACCAGGTCCGGGACGTGAACCGCGGTCGACTACGTGGGAGTCCAGCGACATAGCCATTACGCTAACTGCTGGTTCCCCTTATGATACATCTTTAAAACCAAATGAGATAAGATTGATTATACACAAATACATTTTTTGTTCAGTAAGATTCAGGATGATTAATGATCAGGACCAGCAGTTAGTGTAATGGCTATCTCGCTGGACTCCCACGTAGTCGACTGTGGTTCAAGTCCCAGACCCAGTGACTTAAGCTCACGCCAGGCGCATGTGCGTGCATGCCCAAGATCCCGAGAGGAGAATGGAGGAGAAGGGATTGCGGCGTGGCCATCCCCCCTGGGGGGTGATTTCTCACTTTCTGTCTCTCTGTCTCTTTCTGTCTTTCTGGCGAGATGCGCCCTATAGCAAAACCTCTCCAAAAATAAAAATAAAAAAGAATAGCTAATGATCTACATCTAAATTGAAAGGTAAGAGGGAGAACCAGGGGAAGACAGCACATTATGACTCTCTAGCAATTTCCTCTTGACACAAATACCAATTTGAACAGCAATACCTATGCAAAAACAAACAAATAAAACCTTCACCAAAGCTAAGGAAATCATCTAAAAGGGTAGGAAAAGCAGTTTTATATTACCTGTATCAATCCTGCTTAGAGGAAAGATAGGAAGGTGAACAGAACTTCACCTCGGACCCCAACACTGAGCCTGACACAGTAAAACCGAGAACTAGCCAGCCCCTGTGGCCCACAGTCCAGGTCAGCGCCTGCAGACTGAACCTCCAGGGCTGCCACGGAGTCAGGCAGGACCCCACATCCCTACTCGGGCTTATAAGGCAGACTCAATTTCCACCCCATACCACCATCTGGTAAATTCAGTGGTCTGGGACTTCAGACAGTTCTCCTCTGTCAGCAGGTCTCAGCAGACCCTGGCTTCTGGTGTGCCCCAGAACCTCGTCACCCACAGCAGCCATCGATTTAGGCAAACCCTAGGGCTTTGCTGATCCCAAGGACCCCAGGCTTCAGAATCACACCACATAGCCTGCCATGAATCTCTGTAAGGGTGGATGGACTTTTGATGTATTTTCTCATGCAAAGCCAGTCTGCAGAGACTTGAATAAGAACTGACTTCTTGAAATGCATCGACGTCATTGTATAAACACAGGAATCAAGATCAGAAAAACATGTCATCACCAAAGGGACAAAATAAAGGGCCAAACACAAACCTTCAAGAAGTAGAGATGCAAAAATTGCTTACCAAAGACTTCATTCCAAGTTCAGCAAAGTGCAAGAAAAGTGAAAAATAATTCAATGAAATAGGAAAAACAATAATCAACCAGAATAAGAAACTTAACAGAGAGAGTGAAATAATTTTTAAAAATAAAACAGAAATCCTAGGGCTAAAAAATATAATGAAATGGAACCATCAGTTGGCATGATGGGTATGTCATTGGACTCCTATGTAGTTGACTGTGTTTCAAGTCCTGGACCCGGTAGCTTAAACTCATGCCAGGTGCATGTGCGTGCATGCCCAAGATCCCGAGAGGAGAATGGAGGTGAAGGGATTGTGGTGTGGTCATCCCCCCTTGGGGGTAATTTTTCACTTCCTGACTCTCTGCCTCTGTCTTCCTGGTGGGCACACGTGGCCTATAGCAAAAATCTCTCCAAAAAAAAAAAAAAAACTCTCAAAAAAAAAAAAAAGGAAATCATCTAAAAGGGTAGGAAAAGCAGTTTTATATTACCTGTATCAATCCTGCTTAGAGGAAAGATAGGAAGGTGAACAGAACTTCACCTCGGACCCCAACACTGAGCCTGACACAGTAAAACCGAGAACTAGCCAGCCCCTGTGGCCCACAGTCCAGGTCAGCGCCTGCAGACTGAACCTCCAGGGCTGCCACGGAGTCAGGCAGGACCCCACATCCCTACTCGGGCTTATAAGGCAGACTCAATTTCCACCCCATACCACCATCTGGTAAATTCAGTGGTCTGGGACTTCAGACAGTTCTCCTCTGTCAGCAGGTCTCAGCAGACCCTGGCTTCTGGTGTGCCCCAGAACCTCGTCACCCACAGCAGCCATCGATTTAGGCAAACCCTAGGGCTTTGCTGATCCCAAGGACCCCAGGCTTCAGAATCACACCACATAGCCTGCCATGAATCTCTGTAAGGGTGGATGGACTTTTGATGTATTTTCTCATGCAAAGCCAGTCTGCAGAGACTTGAATAAGAACTGACTTCTTGAAATGCATCGACGTCATTGTATAAACACAGGAATCAAGATCAGAAAAACATGTCATCACCAAAGGGACAAAATAAAGGGCCAAACACAAACCTTCAAGAAGTAGAGATGCAAAAATTGCTTACCAAAGACTTCATTCCAAGTTCAGCAAAGTGCAAGAAAAGTGAAAAATAATTCAATGAAATAGGAAAAACAATAATCAACCAGAATAAGAAACTTAACAGAGAGAGTGAAATAATTTTTAAAAATAAAACAGAAATCCTAGGGCTAAAAAATATAATGAAATGGAACCATCAGTTGGCATGATGGGTATGTCATTGGACTCCTATGTAGTTGACTGTGTTTCAAGTCCTGGACCCGGTAGCTTAAACTCATGCCAGGTGCATGTGCGTGCATGCCCAAGATCCCGAGAGGAGAATGGAGGTGAAGGGATTGTGGTGTGGTCATCCCCCCTTGGGGGTAATTTTTCACTTCCTGACTCTCTGCCTCTGTCTTCCTGGTGGGCACACGTGGCCTATAGCAAAAATCTCTCCAAAAAAAAAAAAAAAAACTCTCAAAAAAAAAAAAAAGGTAAAAACAAAATAAAGAAAAAGAGATAGAAAGCTTATTTTTAAAATAATAGCAGAATACTTTTGAACCTAGGAAACATATAAATATCCAGGCACAGGAAGCTCAAAGGCTCCAGGCAGATTCATTCCAAACAAACTTATCTCAAGATTTTTAATAAAACTGTCAAAAGAAAAAGAGGATCCGAAAGCAGCAAGAGAAAAGAAGCTAATAACATATAAAGGAATTCTATTAAAGTTAGCAGCAGATTTCTCAACAGAAACTTTACAGAAGAAAACGAAATGACATGTTCGAAGTACTAGAGGAAAAAAAAATTTGCCGACCAAGAGTACTGTACCTAACAAAGCTGTCATTCAAAAATGAAAAAGAAGACAGATTTCCTTTTACACAGAAAAGCTTAGGGAGTTCATCACCCTAGATCCATTTTATGAGAAATGCTAAAAAAGAGTTAAAGTTGAAAGAAAAGTATTAATAACACAAAAGAAACCTTTAAAAATAAAACACTCACTCTTAAATGTATGTACACAAATTCAGAAAATATAAAGTGTGAAATGATGGCATGTAAATCTTAACATTTTTAGTATAAAGTTAAAATACAGACTATTAAAAATTACTATCTTTCATAATTTGTTTTGAAATGCAATGACAAAATATGTAAATTGTGACATTAAAAATTTTAGGGGACCAGCAGTTAGCATAATGTCTATGTCGCTGGGCTCCCATGTAGTTGACCGCGGTTCTAGTCCCAGACCCGATGGTTTAAACTCATGCCGGGCACGTGTGCATGCGTGCCCAAGATCCCGAGAGGAGAATGGAGAAGGGATTGTGACGTGGCCATCACCCTAGGGGGGAGGGGGTGATTTCTCACTTTCTGTCTCTCTGTCTCTGTCTTTCTGGTGAGGGCACATGCCCTATAGCAAAAATCTCTCAAAAAAAAAAAAAAGGAGTTGAAAACATTGTGAGCCTAAAATGCATTTAGTACACCTAACCTACTGAGTATCACGGCTTAGTGTAGCATACGTTAAACCTGCTCAGGCAAGAGTTGGAAAAAAATCATCTGACTCAAAGCCTATTTTATAAAAAATTAAAAGTATAGAATATTTCCAAATTCAAAGTACAGTTTCTGGGGAACCAGCAGTTAGTGTAATGGCTATGTCGCTGGACTCCCACGTAGTCGACCGCAGTTCGCGTCCCAGACCCGGTGGCTTAAAACTCACGCCGAGCGCGTGTGCATGCGTGCCCAAGATCCCGAGAGGAGAATGGAGGAGAAGGGATTGCAGCGTGACCATCACCCCTGGGGGGTGATTTCTCGCTTTCTGTCTCTCTGTCTCTCTCTCTCTCTCTGTCTGGCGAGCGCATGTGCCCTATAGTGAAAACCTCTCAAAAAAAAAAAAAATACAGTTTCTGCTGAATGGATTTTGCTGTCTTATCATCATAAACATAAGGATTGTATATAGCACTTTTTTTTATTTGATAGCAGAGGTAGATACTAAGTATTTAGTGGTGGAGTAGCATATAAAGTGTGAAAAATTCAAATGATATAGTTAAATGATAAATTGTTCATTTCTGGAATTTCCCATTTAATATTTTCAGATCTCAATTAATGGCAAGTAACTGAAAGCTTTTATTTATTTTTATTTTTTTTTTTGAGAGATTTTCACTATAGGGCGCGTGCGCTCGCCAGACAGACAGAGAGAGACATTAGAGACAGAAAGCAAGAAATCACCCCCCAGGGGGGATGGTCACGCCGCAATCCCTTCTCCTCCATTCTCCTCTCGGGATCTTGGGCACGCACGCACACGCGCTCGGCGTGAGTTTTAAGCCACCGGGTCCGGGACGCGAACCGCGGTCAACTACGTGGGAGTCCAGCGACATAGCCATTACGCTAACTGCTGGTTCCCGTAATAGAAAGCTTTTAAAGAGAAACCAAAGAGAAGAGTGGCCTAGAGCTTTCTCTTGTGACTAGATCTGTCTGTCTCCACTTTTCTTTGCTATTCCTGCTTTCTAGAAGGGGTTATTAAAAGGTAAAATAAAAAATCTAGATTCCTTAGGATATTACACAAATCTTGACAAGTTGCTAAATATGAAACTAAAGAAGGAAGGTGGGGGTCTAAGAAAACTGGGTAAGTGGGAAAATTGACTGAAATGGGTAATTGGGTAAGTGGGTCATTGACCAAAAGTGGAATATTAGAATAAAAATTTGAGAAGAAAATCTGCAAGATCAAAAATAATTAAAATAGAAGTTGGATCTGTGAATAGAGCGAAAGACTAGAAAAAGAGAAATAGAGGTGACCCAGGTAACATGGTGATTAAGGGGGCTGGCTCCCACATAGCTGACTGCACCAAGTCCACATGCTCACCAAAGGTTCAAGTCCTTGAAAATTGCGTTGGGCTTGTGTGTATGCGTATGCTCAAACTTCTGAGAGTAGAATGGAGGAGAAGGGGTTGTAGCCATTCTCCCCGGGGATGTTTCTCATTTCTCTCTCTTTATCTCTGTTTTTCTCTAGCAAGTGCATGCACCCTGCAGCAAAAACTAATTAAAATGAAATAAAATTTAAAAAGAGTACTATAATAATGTAGAACTACTTTTTTTTTTAAGAGAGATTTTTGCTATAGAGCACGTGCGCTCACCAGAGAGACAGAGTTAGAGAGACAGGAAGTGAAAGGTCACCCACCAGGGGGGATGGCCATGCCACAATCCCTTCTACTCTTGGGATCTTGGGTATGTGTGTGTGTGTGTGTGTGTGTGTGTGTGTGTGCGTGCGCACACACACACACACAAAGTGTGAGTTTTAAGCTGCTGGGTCTGAGACTAGAACTGCAATTGACTACGTGGGAGTCCAGTGACATAACTATATGCCATCTGCGGTCCTAGGCAATAGAACTTCTGTTTGAGGAAATTAGAAAAGATTTAGAGTGCTCATTTATATGAATGACAAAAAACTCCAAGGTATTAATAGGAATATTAGATAGTGTACCTAGATGATGTTGATAACTCAACTTTGTTGTAGACCTCTTTGTTACAGTTTGAGGATTTTCTCTAACATTGCCTTTAGAGTGCTAGAGCAAGAAAGAAAAAACAAACAAAAGAGCCACGGGAGTTACAGGGCACTGGGACCTAGCTAATTTGGAAAGTCTACAGAACTCCAGCAAGTGATTATAGACTGGCAGTTATTATATTCCCAAATACTGCAGGAGAGAGAGTGAAGAGAAAACAAACTATGGAACCAGCAGTTAGCGTAATAGTTATGTCACTGGACTCCCATGTAGTCGACCATGGTTCGAGTCCTGGACCTGGTGGCTTAAACTCACACAGGGTGCTTGTGCGTGCGTGCCCAAGATCCCGAGAGGAGAATGGAGGAGAAGGGATTGCGGCGTGGCCATCCTCCCTGGGGAGGGGGGGCTGATTTCTTGCTTTCTGTCTCTCTGTCTCTGGCGAGCTCACGCACCCTGTAGGAAAAAAAAAAAAAAAAACTCCCCAAACAAAAAACAAATTGTGACTATTAAGCTAAGAGAAATGAAAAGATG
The DNA here is from genome assembly GCF_000334495.1 of Tupaia belangeri chinensis. Lineage (NCBI taxonomy): Eukaryota > Metazoa > Chordata > Mammalia > Scandentia > Tupaiidae > Tupaia > Tupaia belangeri. Next base: position 108,378 of record NW_006203669.1, read on the forward strand.
GAAAAGATAAAGAATACTGAAAATGAGAGAGGAGGTTCAAAATGGCAAAAATGAGAAAGAAGTACATTCCTGTGTTAAAGGTCCTGAATGTGGGGCTGGCCCTATAATCTGGGGATTAAGGGAGGTGGGTCCCACATGGTCAATGACAGTTCAAATCCTGAGCCTGGGGGCTTGAACAAATGCATGTGCACATATGCATGCATGCAGAAAATCCTAATAGAATGGAGTCACAGAGGAGAAGAAATTGCAGAGCTACAGTGCCCCATTAGGGTAGACTTTCTCCCTCTCTCTCTGTGGAGAGTGCTTGTGGCTTCTGGCAATTAAAACAAACAAACAAACAAACAAACAAACACCAGAACAAGGTCTTGAATGTGGAATGGTTTCAAGCAATAAAGTATCTCAAGACATGAATATGCTGCTAGCGTATGGAATTGACGGCCATTGTTAATTTACTGACATTTTGAGTGCACAATTTTAGAGTTCCAATTCTAGTCAGACGCCTACATTTAAACCCTGAATATACCATTTATGACCCGAAGTTATGTCCTAATATCTCTAAGCTTTAATTTTTCGGGTACAAATTTGGGGTTTGGAAGGAGGTAATAGTATCGCTCGAGGTATTATTTTCAAGGATAAAAGAGAATATGCATGTAAATGACAGCAAAGTACAACGTTCAAATTAGCTTTGACTGTCGTCATTGTCATCGGCACTGTCATTGCTTTCCAGAACCATCCTCAATAACTCAGAAAAAAAAAAAAAGGCATAAAAACAATCTCACAAGATTTTATTGCAAAATCTAAATGACAAAAGCCTGACTTTAAGCCTAAATTGTCAACTTCTCCATCACTGTCCTTACTGTCTGAAACATGAGAATGAATAAACCAGGATCAAACACTTCATGACTTTAAACAAGAATTGTAGGTTAAACAGTTTGTCTATTACCAAATAAGATTCAAGAAAACAGGGTTAGATTTGGATGCGATAAATTTGCTCACCATCAAGGGCATGACCAAAAAAATAAGTGATGATGACTTCCAAGGAAAAAAAGAAAAAATAAAGAGTGCTAAAAATCTAAAACGCATCAGTTCCATAATTAAATACTAAAAAATAAAAGCTGGCCGTGATAGTCCTTGTTATGAAGTGGGTCGCATTACTAGATAAAATGATCAAAGAAAAGCAAAAAGGGGAATTATACACTCCTCTAGGAGTGTATAAGCTCTCCTAAGCACTCCTTTAATGAGAAGTTAGTTATCTAGGGATAATCTTTCTAAAAAAAACTCCGACATTATAAAAAGAATTAGAGGCATGATGAAGAAGTCGGCAGCTTTCATCAGATTTTCAAAGACGTGTATGACCCCAAAATTTAAAAGCCACTTCTCACATGTACTTTATAAATATCTTCAGGACTTTCAAAACAGAATCATTTCAGAAATCTGAGAAAATACTTAACTTCCCAGTGATGGTTTATGATGTGGACAGAAGTTTGACTACTTTGCCTATTTTTCCAAAATCTTTTCAAAAGGGACTGGAAAAGTCATGCCACAAACATTAACAGACCATTTATTTTCTATTAACAGGATTCTTCCTACCTCCTGTTCCTGGCATAGTATCTTTGTGGTGTATATTTCAACCTATTGCAGTATATTCTTTTGCTTATGTCTTCCCAAGACACAGAACTTCTCTTTTCCTTGAGATGTAGATTAAACCTGTCTTTAACTAAGACACAGATCTTCCCTTCCAATCACCAATCGAAGGATTGTGGAACCCACCTATAACCTACAAGCCCCCCCCCTCCCACCCCTTCTACATGTCCCGCCTTTTTGGGCCAGACCAAGGAAAATGTTGTCTGTCAATCTCAAAAACAAATAAAAGGAACCCCTGTACATGATCACTCCGAGAAAGGTGTATGCCTCTTCTCCGGGCCTAGGTCACTCACAGTTGGCTTAGAAATAAACCACATTAATTATTAATTATTAATTTTACAGTTGATTATTTTTTTCATCGACAATGATACTACTCAGTAATTATAATACATCCTGATATTGAAATACCAAATTCACCAAAGACTCCCTGTCAGTTCTCTGGCCATCTCTGCAGCCATTATTAACAGAGTAGATACTAGGGAACCTTTGGGTATAAGGAAAGCATTTGTGAGAAACACACACAACTTGAAGGAAATTACTTAAGTTAACCACTCCACAAGTGCTTTGTTCAACTTGACAAAACTAATTACCCACCCAATACCCACGATCTCTCTTTTCTACACTAAAAATAAAAAAATAAAATAAAACTAACATTTTTTAGCATATCACATTAACATCCCGATTTGCAACTAAAGATGAAAAATAAAAGGCAAAGGACACTCGGGTATGTTTTCTGAAAGGCTTCTCCCTCAAATACGATGCACTCTGTTTTAGTCTTTTTCTTGCTTATTCCCTTCATGCCTGGAAAATAGACAGGAGGGCAAAAGTTTCAGCAGCTGTCTTGAATCATTGAGATTTGAGAACTCTGAGGCTGGCGGAACTAAAAATTAGAAAGTATGGGACCAGCAGTTGGCATAATGGCTATGTCGCTGGATTCCCATGTAGTCAACTGTGGTTCAAGTCCCGGACCCGGTGGCTTAAACTCATGCCAGGCTCATGTACATGCGTGCCCAAGATCCCAAGAGGAGAATGGAGGAGAAGGGATTACGGTGTGGCCATCTCCCTGGGGGGGTGATTTCTCGCTTTCTATCTCTCTATGTCTCTCTGGCAAGCACATGTGCCCTATAGCAAAAACCTCTCCAAAAAAAAAAAAAATTAGAAAGTAGTCTTAGATGATATCATGAAGTTTATATTGTCTCTGGAGTACTTTCTTATACTTTTTTTTAAGTTCACTCATATATTCCCCTCACCCCTAAGTCTTCCAGCCAACTAGGACTACAAGTGACTGGCACGTTTAGGCTGCCGGAATCTGAATTCCAGCCTTCCATCTGGTCTATGATCACATTATCACTCTACAGCTTGGGCAATTGTGGCTGGGATCTCTACATTTTTATGTGTGAGTAAAAAAAATAAAATCCCTAGTAGTTAAGACTTCAAGTTTGGTTGTTTTCTTTTATTTCTTTTAGTTTATTTTTTTGGAGAATGGAAATTTTATTTAGAAATAAATGTAAGTCATAATTGACCTAGTCATCTAGCCTGAAAATTATACTTTACTTTGTTTTATCGCCCCAAAGAAGATCAATTGATGATTCATTTTTGAGGAATAATAACATTTTTAAAATTATTTTCCTCATATTAGTCTTTATTACGATCTCGAGATGCAAGGAGTAGTTAGACGAGCTCTAGAGGTGCCCAAACTTATTGCCATGACAACTTTTTGAAGTTGTATACAGGAAAAAGATACCAAACAGAAACTAGTGGATTCCATGAGTTGGGAAAACAGACCTGAGAGTCCAGGAGACCAAGATGATGAGAGTTCATAGAATCAAGTACTGGAGAGGGAAGAGCTTCAAGCAGAACCATGGAGATGAGCATAGCCCAGTTTCGGTACTCAGAAAATAACCAAAAATATGGCTAATAAAGTGGCAGGGATAGGTCCACAAATATTAATAACAGCATTGAATGTGAACAGATAAAATTTTTCAATTAAAAGATACAGACTGGGAGCCAGCAAGTGACATGGTGGCTAAGGTGTTGGACTCCCATGTGGCTGACCATGGTTTGAGTCCTGGACATGGCTTGCTCTCTCTCTCTCTCTCTCTCTCTCTCTCTCTCTCTCTATCTCTGTGGTGAGTATATGTAACCTATGGCAAATTTAAAAAAATAATAATAAATTAAATTAGATAATTAATTCTACCCAAAATAAAAGACACAGAATGGCTGAAATGCATCTCACTGAAAGTAAAGGACTTAAAAAAGATATTCTATTCAAATGGAAATCAAAAAAGGTTGAAGTTATGATACTGATATCAGATGAAATAGATTTTAACACAAAAACCATAAGAAGAGATAAAGAAAGGCATTATATATTAAAAGGGTTAATACACCAAGAAAATATGAGACATAAATATCTATGCACCCAACGTTGGTACACCCAGATATGCAAAGGAAAGACTATTAAGTTTAAAGGGAGAAATAGACTGCAACACACTAATTGTTGAAGATCTCAACAGCCTTCTGTCTCCTCTGGACAGATCATCTAGATAATAAAATAAATAAAGAAGTACAGCATCTAAAGAATGCCGTATTATCAAATAAACCTAAGAGACAGCCATAGACCCTTCCACCCAACAAACACAAAGTTCACATTCTTCTAACCCCCACATGGAACATTTTCAAAGATCTTCTCTTGGGATCTTGGGCACACATGCACACGTGGCTGGCGTGAGTTTTAAGCCACCAGCTCCGGGACGCGAACCACAGTTGACTACATGGGAGTCCAGCGACATAGTCATTATGTTAACTGCTGGTCCCTTTATGCATGTCTTTGAAGTTCCCTTGTACAATAAGGAAGCTGTTCCTCTGTCCCATCTCATTGTCTTCCACAAGCTGCCACCATATGCTCTTCTTTCTGAGTCTGTATCTCTTATTCTCTGTCTGGTTCTCTCTCTGTGTTCCTCCCTCTTAAAACCATTGGACTGTGCAGATGACTCACACATCTTGCTTTCTCTCACCCATCTAAAATTAAACTACATCACACTGTTTCATATGACAGTTTAAAACACCACAGATGTTACAGAAACGACCAATATCAGCTTCTTTTCTTCCCTGAAAATTATGTTTCACTGTGTGCCAAAACCCAGCAGAGGGCATCCTTCCATCTCAGATGCGTGAACAGTACAGGGGAAAGATTCTACAATCCGGGCAGTGTTTTCCATTTACAATGGCACGTGGAAATTTGAATAAAGGGGCTCTTGCCCTAGGAGGGGAATTTGTCATGTAAGTTGTCATGGAGTTACACAATTACAGATTTAGAAGTAATCCTTGCTTTATAAGAAAAAAAAAAAAAAGGTGGGGTGAGAATCTCTGTTTCTGGACTCTGTCCAAGGCTGAAGCATTATTTTGAATTACAGGAGCAGCAAAGTTGCTACTTTATGATATTTCCTTCTCTAGGCTACCCCGAGTTTAAATAGTAATCACAGAGATAAAGCCATTCAGAAGAAAATATGTTCCCTGTCTCATTTATCTATTGTGTTCTCAAACTAGAAGACAAATAATAGGGCAGGCATTACACCTGCTAAATTGTCTTGAAAACAGGAAGAAGATACAAGGCTCCATCTATTGGGTCAGAACAGGAGTGGTCAAGAGTAGTTCATGGAGGGAAGCCAACCTCATTGTACCTGTGTAAGCAGGTGGTTGCCATCTCTTCTTTTTTTTGTTGTTCACTTTTTTTAATTTTTTATATATATTCAGTCATATTATTTAGCTTACAAAGTGAACTTTTCAGTATGTGAACATTTCTCCCCAGTCCAGTTGATCAGAGTATCTTCCACCAATAACAACACACCTCCCCATCCCATCAATGCTCTGTCTCCGTATCCCTCCTCCAAATGTCCTTCCTTAGGTCCCTCTTCTCCACACACTCCACTTCTGGCACTAACCCCCATCTCTTGTATTTGTACAACCTTAGGTCAATCAGTTTCAATTATGGAGTGCAGACACTTGGTATGTATTAAGTGGGGACATACAGTGTCTCTCCTTCATAACCTACTCTTGATTATAGATTCTTACAGAAATTAGAATTCCACGAGAGTAATAATTTACATTGCCAGTATTTTCTGAGTTACAGGGCAAATGTCCAGAACCCTTAAAAGTCTCTTTCTTTCGTGCATGGTTGAGTTAATCAGATCCTCTCTCTCTTTTTTTTTTTTTTTTTGGAGAGATTTTAGCTATAGGGCATGTGCGTTTGCTAGACAGACAGAGAGAGACAGAGAGATAGAAAGCGAGAAATCACCCCCCAGGGGGAATGACCAAACCACAATCCCTTCTCCTCCATTCTCCTCTCGGGATCTTGGGCACGCACGCACACGCACCCGGCGTGAGTTTTAACCCACCGGGTCCGGGACACAAACTGCAGTTGACTACATGGGAGTCCAGCAACATAGCAATTACGCTAACTGCTGGTCCCATCACCAGATCCTCTCTTTACAAAAGGATGTTTTAGGAGGAGCAGGACAGAAGATAAGGAGGCAATAGAATTCATATAGCCAATCCATGGAGGTTTAGTTGAGGACCTACTTCATGCTAAGCTCTGTTCTAGGTGCTAAGGCTATTTAAGCAGACAGTCCAAGATCCCCTTCCTTGACATGATGTGTCTGGGAGCAAGAGTTTAAGGAGTAGTAACAGAAAGACCTAACCTTGAGTCCTGGCCTTGCTACTTGGTCAAGTATATCCCTGAGAACAAAGGAATTAATATTCTCTTCTGCAAAACAGTGATATTAGTATTTATTTTAAAACATGTTTTGTTCCAGACATAAAAAATAAGCACTTCTATATATTACCTCATAGAATCCTCTTAAGGAGCATGCCATACCAGAGTTGATTTCTAAGGCTATCCTGAGGATTAAACAAGATGCAGGCATCAAATTCAGTGTAGTCTAGTGTTATTACTAATATTTTTATCACCATTATTACTGCTGTTGTTATAGTTTTTTGGGATCAAAGGGTTTATTTTTATTTATTTATTTATTTATTTATTTATTTATTTATTTATTTCCTCCATTATCCTCTCGGGGTCTTGGGCACTCACGCACACGCACCCTGCGTGAGTTTAAGCCACCGGGCCAGGGACTCAAACCATGGTTGACTACTTGGGAGTTCAGCGACATAGCCATTACGCTAACTGCAGGTCCCAAAGGGTTTTATGTTGAAATACACTAACAAGTGGATCAAGACTTCAGATCACAGGGAACCAGCAGTTAGCATAATGGCTATGTAGCTGGACTCCCACGTAGTCGACCATGGTTTGTGGCCCGGACCCGGTGGCTTAAAACTCACGCCGGGCACATGTGCATGCGTGCCCAAGATCCCAAGAGGAGAATGGAGGAGAAGGGATTGCGGTGTGACCATCCCCCCTGGGGGGGTGATTTCTCGCTTTCTATCTCTCTGTCTCTGTCTGGCGAGCGCACGTGCCCTATAGCAAAAAATCTCTCCAAAAAAAAGAAAAGACTTCAGATCACAGTTCCTATACTTCAGAATGTACTATCTGCCCAGTTCTGGTGAAAAATAAGATTGTATAATATCAGAGCTATTGAATTACAGCTTCTCTGTATCTATCTTGCCATAAGAAGACAGACTGCCTCTAAAAAATACACCTGTAGACTGGATATGAGAAAATAGATTCCCTAAAACAAAACATGAGCATCTCTTGCTCTACATTTTTCTAACTTCCCCCTGAAAGCTGAAGGTTAATACCATATGCTAAACAAAACCAAGACCCTGGGTCTTCTTGGTGGTTTCAATCACTTCCTTTGTCTGTGATAAGTGATTAGATGGTCAGCTCCAACCCTTCAATGCTGTTGCCCTCTGGCTCTCTGCTCTCATTTTTCCTCAAGTGCACTCTCGAGAAGCCTCTTCTTGGGCTTCTTGTACATCAATGGGTGTTAATTATGCTAACAATATTATTCAACGAGAAACAAAACAGGCATGTTTAAGTGCTGTGCTGGGCATTCTCTGTTGACTGTAAGTCTGGGCATTCTCTCTGTTTACTGTAAGTCTGAATTTATGTCTCCCACTACTGCACTACCAATATCAAGAATAATTACAAACAAGAAACAGATACAATTCTGACTCCTGGCCCCGTTTCTTGTTGATTTCATTTCAGGGCTGTCATTTTAGGTTCATGATGTAGGAAACCGAGTGTTCAGGAATGGGGTATAAGTGAATTCATATACGTAGACACAGATATATTTTATAAATATTCCATTTTTCTTGCACTAAAAAATAAATATTTTAATCCCACATGTCAAGTGTCACCATGCAAGGCTCAAGTCAATTGAACATTAAAAAATTCATTCGTGTTCAAAAAGGCAGTTTCATGCTGACTTTATCTTACCGTACTTCTGTGGGGATGAACACTGTAGTGACACATTGTTTGAGATAGAAATAAGTGCTTCCCTTTGGTTGGAGCTCCAAAAGAAGAGCAAGCACTCTGGTAGTTGTGTTGCAAGTTACCTGGTCATAGAGGCTTGTAGATTTCTGCCAACACTAGTCGGACGCCATGGAAAGGGAGATTTTCCTTTGCAGAGTACTTACCCCAAGATAATGGCCATCGATGAACACCACAGGGAGGGAGGGTGCTTCGGAAACTCGTCGACATCGTTCATCTAACTCTTTCCATATTCACCATTCAGAGCGATGTTCTTCTCTTCAAATTTGACACGATGGTTCTGGAAGATCTTTCTAACCAGTTCGCATCTTTCAAAGGTTGTCCTGACCACACGAAGGCAAGTGGTATAAATCACTACGCGGTCAAATTCTAGGTCAGCTGAGGGTTGCTGAAGGGAAAACATCACAGCATAAATATGCGTGCTCTTTTTCTTACGTCTTAACTAGTGTAAGACAATCAATGTGCTTTAGCGAGTGTCTTATACATGAAAGACGTGCAATAAAAGTTGAATGAGCCTCTTATTTGTCTATTATGAGACATGACTTTTTATTTTATTTATTTTTTTGAGAGTTTTTTTCATCATATGCTGGGTGTGCTTGCCAGACAGACAGAGAGAGACATAGAGACAGAAAGCGAGAAATCACCCCCCAGGGGAGATGGTCACACCGCAATCACTTCTCCATTCTCCTCTCGGGATCTTGGGCACGCACGCACATGCACCCGGCGTGTTTTAAGCCACCGGGTCTGGGACGCGAACTGCGGTCGACTACATGGGAATCCAGCGACATAGCCATTACGCTAACTGCTGGTCCCTCTATCTGCCTCTTGATCCCACAGTAAAATGTGCCAGAGAATAGTCAAGGTTAGTATTGAATCAGTTGAAAATCCTTCCACCTTTCAGTTTACCAAGTTTCATGGTCTTTTGCTCCATGATAACAAGACCTATGTCGTAGGATTATTCTGAGTTTGCATAGCATGGACTCCTTCAAATGACACTGCACCAACATGCGGTAGGAAGACTCTGCCACAAAAAAAGGAAAGATTGAATGGTTCCGAATGGGAATGTGCAGAAGCCAACACCGAAGTGAGCAATGGGTCAAAGCCAGGCTTAAAGAGAGAACAAGGAGTCAGACACGTGGAGCAGAAGCAAGACTGAAAACCAAAATGAAGACTGTCCTTTGTGAGGCTCTTTTCCTAGGTTTCCTGCTAAATCAGAAATCAGTGACAGCTTTCCAGGAAGACCCTACCAGCACTTCTAGAATGAGCTCAAGGGCCATGCCAGTCAGGTCCTGACAAGACAGGAAAATTCCTCCCTCTTACTTAAAGGAGATTGAACAGAATACAACTAGACCCTAAGACCAAGGGATACTTGAGTCTTCCTGGGGCTACAGTGTTAAAGACACTACCATACAACTTGCAAAACCTCTGTGAAGTCAAAGCATTAATTATAAACCATTCCAGGGCATTAAATACTAAAGTTAGTCAGTAGAACACTAAACTCCATCACTTTGAACTAAGATCAGAAGGATTAGGAGGAATTAACTGTTTGAGACTCTTCAATGGTCATGTCTTGAAACCCGAAGAAGGAAAAAAATCAAACAGAACGAAGTGATTCTAAATAGGGATGCAGGGTTGATGTATTTTGTGGCCACTTTAAAGATCTAGGGACTTTAACCTGAAAGCAATGGGAAATCTCTGAAGGTTTTAAAGAGGGTGGGAGGGCTTGCATTGAGTCATGCTTACGTTTAACAGAGATGGGTGAAGACCAGCGAACGCAGATGCTCAATGTACAAACCCAGGCAGCGTCACTAGCAGCAGAGTTTAAATAAGTGTTTCCCCAGGGTTGTGCAGTACATGCTTCAGCAATCCCACTCAGTCTCACTGCCAATTCTCAGCCTGGGGACTGAGACTGAATACGAGCAAATTCCAGGTTGGAAGTATGACTATATTCTATTCAGTAAAATGTTCTTTAAAAGATCTTATTACAAAAGTTTTTGGCATGGTTTGGAAGTCGTTTTCCTAGAGATGGTGGTAGGTTGAATGACTTTTCAAGGTCTTCACTAGTTTTGTGATATGAGTTTTTCAAGTTTATTCACTTACTTCTTGGTGGATGGGTGGGGAGAAAGAGAATCCCCTACAAGGTTTTTATGCTACAATCAACCCCCAATCCCCCCAGCCCAGATCATGGGTCCAAGCGAACACCTGGTCCACTCAGGGAGCACACAAACCCAGGGCCTTCTTCATGTGGGTCCAGTTATGTTACTACTGCCTTACCACTTGGCCTCTATAATACAAATTTTAACATACAGTGCCTTCGGCCAAAATAAATAAATCCTCTTCTACATTTGTTTCATTTTATTTCTCCCCATAGATTTGTCAAAGTATCTCACCAGAAACCTAAAACTAGCCTCTAAATGGTTCACTGTCCCTTCTCTCCCTTAAAGAGCGTTACCATGGGAAGAGAGTCGAAGGATAGAGGCGTCTGAGAGAACAGAGACGTCATTGTGATTGTCGGAGCCTGCTGGATCCTGTGTAGCCTGCTGGTTCTGAGAGAGCCCGCCGAGGAGGTAACAATGGCTGACAAGTTCTTCCATTCTGTTGATAAACAAGATGGGGCTTAGGGGATGCCTGGAAGCCTTACAACAACTTGCAGTAGATGCAGATGGAATGGAAATTGCTATGAACATGACCAGGGGACAGCCAACCAGCCTGTGCTCTCAACTTGCACTTGGTTCTGCAATAGCCACTGTGAGACAATTAGAACTTCAGTCACCTGGCCATCTCGGTACAGTTCTGGAGCCTCTACACTCCCTGGAACCTCTAGAGTTCAGGCCAAGAATTAGTCCCCAACGCTGCTCTGTGTATAATCCTCATGGAGCAGGCCCAGCTAATCATGTGGGAGTGAATCCAACAGGCTATTTCCACTTTCCTCTTTGCCCAGCCTTGCACTGGTTTGAAAAGGCTTCCTGCAAGAGTCCTTCTAACCTTGCCCCAGTGTTTCCAAATCATCAAGAAATTAACAGCTTCCTAGAAAACCCCAGGAATTCAGGTTTTAAGCAACTTTTTTTTTTTTCAAACAAACAAAACATAATGTTTTGAACATCAGTGGCAGGCACAACGCTAATAACTTTATATTCATTTCATCTTCACAGTAACTTATGTGATGTTACTGTCTTTATTGATTAAGCAAGAAAACTAGGTTCAAAAGGAGGAGTATCTTAGAAAAGGAAACAGAATTAAAATTCAGCAAAGTTGGCCCTGCTCATAGGCTGTTTGCTAAGAGAGTTGGATAGCCAGCCAGGGCTGGAATCCCAGCTCAGTGGTGAGACACACTCTGGGTGTACATGCATCATATCTGCCCCAAATGCCAACAGAATGCAGAAGATGAAGGACTGGGATTGTGATATGACCATCAATGGTATGACCTTGACAGGGGAGTGCTTTCTCCCTCTCCCTCTTGCTCTGTCTCTCTGTCTCTCTCTGGTAGGTGTGTTCACCCTCTGGCAATTACAAAACATTTTTTTTTTTTTTTGCTATAGGGTGCGTGCGCTCACCAGAGAGACAGAGAGACAGAAAGCGGGAAATCCCCCCCCAAGGGGGATGGCCACACTGCAATCCCTTCTCCTCCATTCTCCTCTCGGGATCTTGGGCACACACACACACACACACGCACCCAGCATGAGTTTAAGCCACCGGGTCCGGGACTCGAACCGCTGTTGACTACATGGGAGTCCAGCAATATTGCCACTAAACTAACTGCTGGTCCCAAAAAACATTCATTAAAGTTAAAAAACTAGAACCCAAGTGCACACCCTTCCTAAAGTCATGCTTCCCACTGAGCAGAGCAGAACCACTGAAGCACACTGTGCTCTTTCTTGGTACTCCCTCCTCAGGATAGTGGTTGAATCACACACTGCTGTAGACCTAGTTTATTTCCCTTAAAAAAACGACTGTAATTTAAAAGGTGTGCCCGTTTAAGTAAATGATGCCCCTACATTTTTAACAGTAAGTTAAACAAGGGACATTTTAAACAATCCTTTTATTTTTTTCAGTCTAAGGAGGTTTCTTTGAGATAAACAAGAAGCAGAGATCTGTTTTCCCACTTCCTGAAGGCAAAGGCGCAAATCGATTGGCTCAGAACCATCCAAATGTCAAAAGGCAAACTGGGACGAGGTCCAGATTCTCCAATGATCAGGCTGTCCAGCCTGGCCCCAGGAGCAGTAACATTAAATGACAGGAATACGTGGTGGAAGCAGGTCTTTCAAAAAGGGCAAGAATGTTATATATATGACTCTCCCCTTCATGCTACTCTATAAACCTTTGTAGTTAAATGTGGGTTATTTGATGCTTCTTAATATTAAATGTAAATGAATTCGTCAATCATTGTTCACTTTGTTCTCAAATAACCTCTTGAATTTTCATTTTTTCACTTAAAGTGATGGGTAAACCCCCTTTCTTCCCACCAGATTCCTTTCTGAGCTTATTTCTTACATCCATTTCCATTCTAACCACATACGCTGTTCTGTTCCAAAGGTGAATGATGATTCTTTGTCTTGTTTTTCCTTCTTTTTTTTTTTTTCATTGCCAGAGAGCATTGTCCAGAGAGACAGAGAGAATGCATCTCCACCCCATGAGGCATGGTCATGCTATGACCTTCCTTCCTCCATTCTTCCTTTGCATCAGGATTTGGGGCCTATATACACACATTCAAGGGTGTTTTTCAAGCCGTCAGGACTGGGATCGAAACCCCAGTTGGCCATATGGGATCTGATTCCCTGTGTTCAATACTTCACCACAACACGGAGGGGCACCTCATGAGTGGATATTTCTACATCGCATCCTCCTCCCCACACATTAACCACAAAACCCCAAGGGAAACTTCTCTATGTCCTTCTATAAGAGCCAACTTACAAGAATAATTGTGGCATTATTTATCACATGACTAGTACATATTTATGTGCAATTCTAGGGATCTGCAAAAGAGAGTTTACATGTGAAATTTTCACTTATCATAAATGATAAAGATTATTATGCAGACAAGGAATTGAAGGCATAGAAATAAACTTAAGGTATTCAAATAACTTGGCAGGGGTGGGGGGACAGAACAGAACCTGAGGTTGACCCTAGATTAACCTCCAAAATACTTAACCTTTCCTTAGAAAAATCCTTAAATACAAATGGCCAAAGGGCCACACTGTTCTAAAACTAATGAATTGCACCATGAAGGGATAGACATAAAAATTCCTTTGCTTATCTCTGCACTTCATACTAATTTCTGGTTAAGGTGCCAGCAGGTGATGTAGAAGTTAAGGTGGTAGACTCTCACATGGTGAACCATGGGTCGAATCCCAGACCTGGTGTCTTGAAACACACTAGGCATGTGTGCATGCATCCCAAAATCCCAAGAGGAGAATGGAGAGGATGGTATTGAGGCATGGCCATCCCCCCAAGAGGTAATTTCTTGCTTTCTGTCTCTCCTGCGAGCACACATGCCCTGCAGCAAAAACCACACAGAAAAAAAAGTCCTTGGGTTAAATGTCACCCTTTTAGGAAGTCCTTCCCTTGTCACCATATGGAATGGCCCCTCTGTCCTCTTTGCCAAGTCATTTCCTTTAGAGTATGTAGCACCATTGGGCATTATATTGTGTATGTTCATTGTTTCATTGCCTACCCACAGAATTAAAATATAACCTTCCTGAAACAGGGATTTTGTTTTGTTCACTAGAACTAAGAATCCATAATATACCCTGGTATATAGAAGATGTTCCATAAGTCACTTTTGCTTTCTTTTCCATACATTTAATTAGAACTTGGTTCAAAATTCTCTGTCAGTGATTGAATAATCTATTTTACAGATTTAACATCTTTACATCTTAGTTTTCTAGTCTGTAAAATAAAGACACTATGCCTAGTACATGGTGATTCGTGAGGAAGAAATGATTCGATAAATAGAAAAACCCTTAACATGGGTCCTGATACATCATCAACACTCAATAAACGGGTTGTGTCATTATAAATATCATTGTTACTATAAAATATTAACACGTCCCAGAACCATCACCACTATCACTGTCACCAAAACGCCTGGACCCACAGATGTCATCAACCTCAGAAGCTTGAAAGGCAAAGTTTAAACTCATCATGACACCAATGACTACTGCTAAGGCTCCCACCAAGGCAGCACCCAAGCAAAAGATTGTAAAGCCTGTGAAGGTGTCTACTCCCAGAGTTGGTGGAAAGCACTAATTTAGCAGATCAGATTTTACAATGAAGATCTAACTATAAAAAAATAAAAAACTCATCATGATACATTTATAAAAAAATAAATCTTATATTGAGGTAAACCACTACTGACATTTGTTTGGAGTATGCCATCAACTCTGAAAGTGAAAACAACAGAATCAAGCAGATACCGCAAATCTGAAAAAGCCTGCCTTTTTTCCAAGTGCATCTTCTGCAACATGAAAGAAGGCATGAGCACAATCTTTGCACGCAAATACTTCTGTAGAGAGTGTTCTTTGTTTTTTAACGCCAATAAATGAATTCCAGTTATTTCCTTAAGAGTTATCTATTGGTCCAAATCAATGATCAAAGAAGCCTTGACATTCATCAAAAAGTCAATGAAGCTAACTAATCCTCCACACTAACAAATAAAAATTAAAAAAAGAAAGGTGAGAGAGCGAGGCGTTTGTTTTTTGTTTTTGTTTTTGCTTTTGCTTTTGTTTTTGTTTTTGTTTTTGTTTTTTTTCCCCAGAACATTGAACTGAGACAATGTTGCTTCCATAGCCTCTATAAATTAATGGAAATAAGGTGCTTCACTCCCCAACCAGTTCTGCCGATTCAACATCAATCAAGCACAGGGGTTTCACACAGAAATCTACATTTTTGTCTACTTGGGGGAAAACCAGGAAATGTAATAGCAACACTAGTTTCGTTGCACTCCTGCACGGAAGCGGTACCTGGAGCCAGGCAGTGGCTCTCCCCTGTGGGTGCCACACACGCCTCTTGATGGACCATTCCATTCTATTCTCTGACAGCCAGTCGATTTCACTTGCTCACGACTCCTGAGTTGTCCCTGTAGATTTGAGTGTATGATGTGGCATCTAGGTAGCACCTCTATGCATATACTTCACCTGGCAGGAAACTGAAACTTAGGCAGCTTAATAATTTGAAAATAACTTCAATAAACAAAATGTTGCAGGGAAAAGGAAATCTGTCTTGAGTCATTGCTTTGGCACTTTGTAGCTGCAGTGGTCACATTTTATATGTCAAACTCAGCTGAGCCATTGTGGCTCTTCTGACCAACAGAGTCATCTGAAATGCACATGGAATAACTACTCAAGACACAGAGACTTGAGTCAAGAGGGAGAGGGAGAGGCCATACCACATAAGCACCCTCTAAGCCTCTCTCATCCTCTGTAAAGGAGGAAGGAAAGTTATTTTTTAGAGAAAGTTGTTTTTTAGGGAATCAGAAAAATAAGGAGATTTCCAGAACAGGTTGGTTTCGGTATCAATTGGGGGGGTAAGACTTAATGATGCCAGAGGCTGGAGAGAGCACATTGGAGTGGGGGGGAATATATTTATCAGACCACACACCCGTCTAATGGCCTTCTGTTGTTTGCAGGCAGGAAGGCCAACTTCCCTGAACATGCATTCACTCATTCACTCAGAGTCCATAGATCCATGGTGTTCCAGAAGCATGGCGTTTCTGCTGTTCTCTAACAAGCCATCGGATGCCCAGATATCTGATTAAGTGTTATTTCTGGGCGCGTCTGTGCAGGTGTTTCTGGAAGAGATTCGCTTTTGAAATGACAGTAGCATTCCAAAGCAGATGTCCACTCAACACAGGTAGCCTCATCCATCCTGCCAAGGGCTTGAGTAAAACCAAGTATCAGAAATGTCTGGACTTGTCCCCTCTCTACTTGACTGCTTAAGCTGAAGCATCAGTCTTCTCCTGCCCTTGGCACTTCCGGTTCTGAGGCTTTCAGACCCAGACTTGAATCGACACCATCCAGTCTCCAACTTAGGCCTTCCAACTATCCCATCAGCTTTCCTGCTTGAAGTGCAGATAAAGAAATTCTCGGTCTCTTCAATTTCTGTGAGCCAGTATCATATAATGAATCTCTTCCTAGATGTAGATATCTCTTAATAGATAGATAAAAATAAATTAGATGTCGGGATCAGCGGTTGGCGTAATGGCTATGTTGTTGGACTCCCACATAGTCGACTGCGGTTCAAGTCCCGGACCCAGTGGCTTAAACTCACGCCGGGCACGTGTGTGTGCATGCCCAGGATCCCGAGAGGAGAATGGAAGAGAAGGGATTGTGGCGTGGCCATCCCCCTGGGCAGTGATTTCTCGCTTTCTGTCTCTCTGTCTCTCTCTGTCTGTCTGGCGAGCGCACGTGCCCTATAGCAAAAACCTCTCAAAAAAAAAAAAAAAAGAAAGAAAGAAAAGAAAACAATTCTCTTTAAGGGGCTGAATATCCAGATCTCATCTCAGTCTGCTGCTTTCATAAATTCCAGGGTGATCCAGAGACGTGATCTCAGTCTCTGTAGAATTCCCAGAATAGACTGAGAAACAAACAAACAAACAAAGCCAGTGAAAATGCAGCCGCTGGGAAAATTGAACCAAGCCTCAGGCAAATCCTTTATATCTGTCTCCTCTTCAGGCTTCCGGGTTTAACGCATGTCCCTCTGCTTAAACCGATGACAGTCTTAACCCCCTCAGTGTGCTCTGCAGATTCTAAACGCGGCACTTGGGAAGTCTCTGCCCAGAGCAGGTATGGAAAGCCTGGAGGCAGATGCAAAAAGTGAACGTCTGTTTTATGAGTAGTGGTCCTGCAGCTGTATAGCATAGGTACTATTATTTTCACTTTATAAGTAACAAACTGAGACACAGAATATGTATGTATGTACGTAACAAGCCTAAAGTCAGACGACAGCAAACGATGAAGCAAGTATTTGATCAAAGGAAATCATAAAACTCATTTTATTCAATTTGCTTAATGAGAGAGGAAGAGAGAGAACACAGAAAAGGGAAAGAAAAAAAAAAAGAAGGGTTTTTTTTTTAAATAATTATTTTTAATTTTATTTATTAATTCATTTACTTTAAATTGAGCAGAGAGAGAGACAGACAGAAAGAGAGAGGAGAAAGTGAGAAAGCAAGCCACCAACCAGGTCTGGGACTCGAACTATGGTTAGCCATGTGGGAGTGTCCAGTGCCTTAACCACCATGCCACCTGCTGGTCCCCGGGAGAAGGGTTTTGACGATGTCTCACCACATCAACATTCGTCCTGCCCCAGCCTCCCAGTAGGCAGGACTGGAGGTACATGCTAACCTCCACAGCCTGTTTACGTTGGGCCGGGAATGTAATCCTGACGGCTCCATGGCCTCAGTTCTCAGGCAGGGGAGCTCTCCCACATATGCCACCACGGCTGGGCCAAAAGTCAGAGTTTTTTTTCTTGCCATAGGGCATGTCTACTGGAGAGAGACAGACAGAGAGAGAAAGTGAAAACTTACTCCCCAGAGGGTTAAACATGCCATAATCCCTTCTTCTCCATTCTCCTCCTAAGATTTTGCATGCACATGTAGAATTTTGAGCATGCATGCACATGTACCTGGAGTGATTTTCAAGGCTCCAGGTCAGGGTCTCCAACCATGGTTTGCCATGTGGGAGTCCAACACCTTAACCACCACGTCACCTGCTGGCCCCACAACTAAGACCTCGATGTGACCTTATTAGCTGGATACTGACTCTCACTCTATAACTCATCTCATTTGGTAAAGAACAATACATTAGAGGGACTTATATAGGATTTATGAATCTGAAAGTTTCATAAACATATAAATATTTTAAGTACATAGAATTCTTTCCTTTTGCTGCTAGAACAAAGTTACAGAAATTTAGATATATCATTTTTGATTCTAAAAGTCAGGTGTCGCAGGTGGGTCAATAGGCAGAATCCAGGTGTGAGCAGCGCCATGTTCCTTTCAAAATCTGGAGGAGACGGGGAACGTGTTACCTGTCCTTCCCACCTTCTAGAGGTTACCTGCATGCCTTGCATCATGGCCCTGCCTTGCATCTTCAGAGTTCTCACCTATAACCTGCTCCTATTTCCACATCTCTTCTCTGACTCTGACCTGTAAGAACCTTATGATGACTCTGGGCCCATCCAATCATCTAGGAGCATCGTCCCATCTAGGCCCCTAACTTAATTTTATCTACAATATCCCTTGTAAGGTAACATACTGATGGGCTGCAGGGAGTAGTCATGGCAGACTTTGGTTAGGCAGGGGATGGGTATTATTCAGCGGCCTGCAATAAACAGACCAATTCTACAGTACCAGATCATCAACGGAAAGAATACAGGACTTCAAGTTGCACAATCTTTTTTTTTTATTTTTATTTTTTGGAAAGGTTTTTGTTATAGGGCATGTGCGCTCGCCAGGAAGACAAAGAGAGACAGAGAGACAGAAAGCGAGAAGTCATCCCCCAGGGGGGATGGCCACGCTGCAATCCCTTCTTCTCCATTCTCCTCTCAGGATCTTGGGCACGCACACACACACACCCGGCATCAGTTTTAAGCCACTGGGTCCGGGACTCAAACTGCAGTCGACTACATGGGAGTTCAGCGACATAGCCATTACGCTAACTGCTGGTCCCAAGTTGCCCAATCTTAACACAGAAAGGAAACTAGGAGATCACTTAATACAACTTGGACAAACAAAACGCAGAGCCAAGAATACACGCGAACTTCTGTTCATGGGACTCGATCTTCCTTGTTATGCTTAGTTTGCTTTAGAAACACCGCTGAGGGTTAATTCTCAGAGTAAGCGTGAACCACAGTGTTCTTCCAAGGCTTGTCATACAGCCACACGAGAGAAGGACTTTCCTTCCAGGCTCTACTTAGGACATAGAGTATAAAAGAGAAACAAGTACTTTAAAGGGATAAAAAGGATTTACTTGTTCTCTATCAATCTGGGGTGTCTCATCCCTCCTTTCTGTTCTTTTTTGCTCCAACTCTGCAGTAAACTCTGCCTCCAACTGTCAAATCCACTTTAGAAATTTCTGTGAAAAACCCACACGCAGCATGACAAAACGAGGGAGGTACTTTGTGCTACATGAAAAGGAAGACACAAATGAAAATGTTTGAAATTTCCACATAAAAGCCAGAGGTTGAATCTGCCTACATGTGCCACAAAGGAATCCGGGTAATTTTCAGCTCCGCTTCAAAGAGAACAAACACATAACCATAACATTTCAAAGGCAAGAAAATGTTGCCTCTCCATCTCTTCTGAAATTTCCCCAAATTAGGTTACCTGAATAAAAGCATATAAATTGTGAGGTACAAGAAGCCTTCAAAGCAGATGAGAGGATTATTCCCAAAATTTAAAAGTCATATTTTTTTTCAAATGTATACTGTACCATTTTGAGATGACTGATAGAATTTTGTAAAAAAAAAGTTCTATTTGCAAATTCAAATAAGGCAGGAATGTAGGTGTTTTCACAGCAAGATGGATCAGGCTGTCATTATCTGAAGGAAGAAAACACAATTATTTCTAGAATTTCCTTTTGGTTCGTTTTCCTCAAACTCTTCATCAGACTCTATTACAGAGTTCCCTACTGAAATCAATTATTAGATTTTTGAGATCCAGCTGCTAGTAAATTGATTTAACTAAATCATTGAACAAAACACTAAGTCTTACTAAGTGGTAGATTATATTGTGTACAAGCTTCCCCATAGCCCAAAAACATTCAAAAAAGAAAGAATAGTCAATGAATGTATTCCATATTCTAGGTATGTTATTTATTTATTTGTTTATTTGGGGAGAGGTTTTCGCTATAGGGCGCAGGCGCTTGCCACAAAGACAGAGACAGACAGAGAGACAGAAAGCGAGAAATTACACCCCAGGGCGGATGGTCACACCGCAATCCCTTCTCCTCCATTCTCCTCTCGGGATCTTGGGCACGCACGTACACACACACGCCCAGCGTGAGTTTTAAGCCACCCAGTCCGGGACGCGTACCGCGGTCGACTACGTGGGAGTCCAGCGACAGCCATTACGCTAACTGCTGGTCCCCTAGGTATGTTATTAACAGAATGTATTTTATTTATTCTCACAATTCTCACAGCAGGCCATACAACAGAATTATCCATGACCGTCTTAATAGGAAAATGAATTATAGGTAAAGTGCTAACTTGCTCAAGGTCAAAAACCACCTCTTTCCCCATGGCATATGTAACACCCCCATCCTTCATGTTCTTCTACATGTCTGGCTGTTCCTCATCTGTGTTCATCTATAGTCATATTTTTTCCTGAAACAGGCTGGTTTCCATGGGCACTTTGCTTGGTTCGCTCATCACCTGCTTATCTCCAGTCACCTCATCCAAAATGTCAACAGCTGTTGGAAGGCTGATGGACCCCCATGTGCATAATCAAAGCTCAGACTCCTTTCTTGCGATCCAGTCCATCTATCTATGGAACATCTCCACTTAGGTACCGTCCCTAAGCATGCAATTCAGATGCTTCAAGAGAGCATCATCCTGGGACCAGTAGTTAGTCTAATGGCTATGTTGCTGGACTCCCCCGTAGTCGACCACAGTTCGCATCCTGGATCCCGTGGCTTAAAACTCACACTGGACGCATGTGCATGCATGCCCAAGATCCTGAGAGGAGAATGGAGGAGAAAGGATTGTGGCGTGGCCATCCCCCCCACCCCGGGGGGGGATTTCTCACTTTCTGTCTCTCTGTCTCTCTCTGTCTGTCTGGCAAGTGCACGCGCCCTATAGCAAAAAAACTCTCCAAAATAAAAAATAGCATCATCCTCACGCTAAAGCTATTCAACCAGTTGTCTGAAATTTAGGCGTCATTCTGATTCCTCCAGAGCTTTTCCTCACCGCCCACCATGTTCTATAAATCAAGTAGTCCCATCAAGCTAACTTTCTTAGGCACTTTGCGTTTTCAGTTTTTGCCAGAATGTCCATGTGCTCGCTGTCAAGACAGACAGAGAAAGACAGACAGAGGGAAAATAAGAAAGCACACCCTCTGAGGCATGATGACACCACAATCCCTTCTCCTCAAATCCCCTTTCAGGACTTTGGCCATGCACACACACTTGCCTGGTATGTCTTTCAAGTCACCAGGTCCAGAACTCGAACCACATAGTCTGCACTATGGGATCCAGCTGCCTTAACCACCAGACCATGAGTCAGCCCAAATTTTACTTTCTTTGCATATTTCAACCCTGTCACCCTCCCTCTGCCCCACTGCTACAGCCTGAACTCACATCCTCATAACTTCTCACTTATATTACCGTGGTCTCTGAACTGGTCTCCGTGCCTCCAAAATAGGTCCTTTATAATCCATTTTCCAGAGTACTTGAAGTTTTATTTTTAAGGGAAAAATATGATTATGTTATTCTTTGACATAAAGTAATTGCTTCCCATAGCTTTCTTTTCTCTCTCTCTCTCTCTCTTTTTTTTTTTTTTAGAGATTTTTGCCATAGGGCATGGGTGCTGACCAGAAAGACAGAGAGAGACAGAGAGACAGAAAGCATCTCCCCAGGGGAGATGGCCACTCTGCAATCCCTTCTACTCCTTTCTCTGCTTGGTATCTTGGGCATGCACACACATGTACCCATGTGAGTTTAAGCCACCAGGTCTAACCATGGTCAACTACATGGGAGTCCAGCGACATAGCTATTACACCACCTGCTGGTCCTCTTCCTATAGCTTTAAATATGAAAGCACAAAGCACTTAACCAGGTTCTAGCAGTGGTGGTGCCCAGGTAATGTCTGTGCATGGGAATCTAAAGCTGCGTGGGAGGCTCATATTCTGCTCCCACAGCAACTTGAACACGTTAGGCATGGTTATGCGTAACTGTCACCCCAGATAATCTGGAGGCTGGGCTGGGAGGATAGTCACCTGGACTATCAAAAATAGATTAAAAAAATAGAATAGATATCAAAAATATCTATCTTTGTCTCTCTGCTTTTCCTCTCTCTGTCTCTCTCTTCCATATAGAAAAAAAAAAATGAGGACCAGCAGATGACGAGTGGTTACGTCCTTGGACTGCCACGTAGTCAACTGCAGTTCGAGCCCTGGACCCTCCGACTTAAACTCATGCTGGGCACGTGTCCACGCATGCCCAAAATCCCAAGAGGAGAATGGAGGAGAAGGGATTGCAGCATGGCCACCAGCCCCAGGGGTGATTTCTCGCTTTCTGTCTCTCTGTCTCTGTCTCTCTGGAGAGCACAAGAACCCTATAGTAAAAATCTCTCAATAAATAAATAAGTAAATAGCTTATCCAGAGTACCCTCTTTGATGTGGCTCTTGACGTCTTTCCCAGCCTTGTTCCTCATAGCACTCTCCTTCAAACACTTACTATTATTTGACTGACATCTATTAAGTTCCAACTCTGTGAAAAATTTTCCAGACACATAAACTGCTTGCAGTTGTCTAAAACATGCCCTATCTTCTAGTCCCTCTGAATTTCCCTTATGGGATCCGTATGCCCGGAACCACCTTCCCCTACATGGCTTATGTAACCTCCTCCTTGTCCACAGATGAAACAAGGCCCAGCACTGCCTCTGTGTCATTACAGACTTCCTGAGATCACAAGGTTGGGTGACATCATGTGTATCCTCCAGGCTTAGTAGAATGACAGAGATCAAATTATATATGCTATGGTCGGAATGCTCTGTGCTCACCCAAATGCACATACTGAAACAATAATATTAAGAGATGGGGCCTTTGAGAGGTAAGTTGGGTCATGAGAGCAGAGTCTTCATGAATGGGATGAATGTCCTTATAAAACAGGCCAGAAAGAGCTGGTGTATCCCTCCCATGATGTCTGGAAGCAGCAAAATGGTGTCACTTAGAAGGAATAAGCCCTCATCAGACATCAAATTTGTGGGCACCATGATCTCGAACCCTCAAGCCCCTGGAATGGTGAAAAATGAATTTCTGGGACCAGCAGCTAGCGTAATGGTTATGTCGCTGGACTCCCATGTAGTCAACCGCGGTTTGCGTCTTGGACCCGGTGGCTTAAAACTCACGCGGGGCGCGTGTGCGTGCATGCCCAAGATCCCAAGAGGATAATGGAGGAGAAGGGATTGCGGTGTGGCCATCCCCCCTGGAGGGTGATTTCTCGCTTTCTGTCTCTCTGTCTCT
The DNA here is from genome assembly GCF_000334495.1 of Tupaia belangeri chinensis. Lineage (NCBI taxonomy): Eukaryota > Metazoa > Chordata > Mammalia > Scandentia > Tupaiidae > Tupaia > Tupaia belangeri. The sequence continues at coordinate 131,645 of NW_006203669.1, forward strand.
GTCTGTCTGGCAAGTGCACACACCCTATAGCAAAAACCTCTCAAAAAAAAAAAAAAAAGAATTTCTGTTGTTTATAAATTACCCAGTCTAAGGCATCATTTTTTATAGCAGCTTGACAAGACTAAGACGCTATGAAGCACATGTTTGTTGAGTAAAGAGTAAACCAAAATTTGAATCTAAGATCCTAAAATTTATCTATTTTCTACTGTAATATAATAACAAATATGGCATGATATAGGGGCAAGCAAGAAAAAAGTGAAAAGTCTCCAAAATGTTTTTAATCCAAAACAATCAAACCAAAATGTCTGACTAGCATAACAACAGTGACTATCACTTAAGGAAACATTTACAGTGGACTTTCTAAAGGTCTCATTAACAAATTTTTCCTACAATGATGAGGTTTTATTGGCTCCGAGATGGAAATGCAGCTTCTCCAATGGGGGCATAGCATTCTGAACTGGATCATTTTACAACACTTGTCTGATTTCTTTGAAGCCACATTGCCAAGCCAAGAGCTGCAGACTGGGTGCTGCCGAGAAGCCAACTGCTTACCCTGAACAAAGTGATACATTCACACAAATCACCCACAGGGCTCTTTCACTTGTCCTTGTTTTATCACTTTAATAACACCTGAGGAAGATGAAGGCCAAAAACTTTCATTAAAAAGAGGTAGTGTGATTTTTTCATTCAAGTTAATGGTTCCAGAACAAGACTGTGAATGAAGTAGTACTTAAAAATATGTATTTGTGAGGTGAAGGAGTGGGAGGGGTTAAAAACAGGCTAACCACCCCATACTATGAAGGAGAGACATTGTATGTCCCCACTTAATGTATACCAAGTGTCTGCACTCTAGGACTGCAACTAATTGAATAAGGATATAGAAACACAGTATATATATATAAATACCAGATATAGTGTATATGAAAGAGGAGAGTGTGAGGAAGGACATTTGGGGGAGGGACAGGGAGGCAAAGCATTAATGGCACAAAGAGGTGTGGTATTATCTGTTGAAGATATTTTGTAGTTTTATCAACAGTACTAGGGAGAAATGTTCACCTGTTGAAATATCCATTTTGTAAGACAAATAATAATGTGATTGAATGTATGGAAGAAAATGAAATGAAAAAAATAAATAAATAAAAATGTAAAAAAAACAAATGAAGGGAGAATTTAAACCTCCCTGTTTATTCTCAACAGTTTTAGAAACTTCCATAGATTGATAGTGGGATATGAAGATGAGGCTTTGTAGCTCCTGTAATATAACAGAATTTAAATGGATGCTCAAACTATTAGGAGAATAAAAAATAATCCCTATGCTACTAGTAAAATCTGAATAATTTAACTTACCAAGATTCACAGCAATACCTCTTTCCAATATTTCAACATTCAAATCAGTTAGTTCCAAAGCGCTCAAAAAAAAAAAAATCGGTACCAAAAAAACAAAATCAGGCTAACCACCTTTGGACAGAATAGAGACCACTGATGTTCTCCATTAACATGTGGTTAGGTCCTTACACAGACAAAGGCCATGTCTGAGGAGAGCCTCGCCTGTCACCCGTTAGCACCACCGTTCATTTGGTAGATGGCGATGTCCATTAAGAACCACTGAAATGGCACTTAACAAAATCAGTAAGAGGGGGCCAGCAGGTGGCCTTGGACTTCCACATGGCTTCCACGTGGTTTGATTCCCAGACCTGGTGGCTTGCTTCCTCACTTTCTCTCTCTCTCTGATGAGCACATATACCCTGTAGCAAATTAAATAATAATAATAATTAAAAATTGAATAAACTCATTTTTTTTTAAATCTATAAGAGAATAACCTCTGTAGGAGACAAGTTACAATCCAAACCTACATGCCATCGCCACTTTTTTCTCAGACTCCAGAGGGAGAAAACATCTTTTGTCCTAATTCCAAAGCTACCAGGGTAGAAACACGAAAGGTTTCAAACACATTATTCCCATCACCCCGAAAGGTGGGAGAGAATGAACAAAGGCAGAAAGGAAAGAGAAAACAGGTCATGGTAGTATTTCCATGTTTGTTGTCTATTTCCATCCTTATCAAGGCCATGCTTTGTTCACGAGGGTCAACAAATAAGTTACTCTTTCTGTGTTGTTGTTTTTGAGTGTTTCGTGTTGTAGTTAAATGATTTCCTGCTGTCAGGAGCAACTATCTGAGTTTGTTCAGGCTGCTATAACAAAATACTGTAGATTTGATGGCTTGTAAATAACAGAGATTTATTTCCACAGTTCTGGAGGCTGGAAGGCCCAAGATCAAAGCAGTGGCAGAGTCTGTATCTCCTGAGGCCCCTTCCTTTCTGTATCCTCAGACAGCGTGCATCCCAATAAAGCTTCCAGGCTTTTCTGTAAGAGCATTTATACTATTCATTAGGGTTGAGCACAAATGGCTTCTATCCAATAGCTATTAGTAGCATCCCCCAAGTTATAAAACAAACAAACAAAAAAGTCTCTAAATATTGACAAAAGTCCAATAGGAGTCAAATTTATCTCAGTTGAGAATCTCAGGGCTAGAGCAATGGCTGGAACATGGTAGGTGTAGTATTGTTTGAATGAGTAAGAGGATGTACCTCTGCTTTAGTGATTCTCATGCTCTGGTTTTTTTTTTTTTTTGGAGAGATTTTCACTGTAGGGCGCGGGTGCTCACCAGACAGACAGAGAGAGACATAGAGACAGAAAGCGAGAAATCACCCCCCAGGGGGGATGGTCACG
>NW_006203669.1:134785-140385 GCF_000334495.1 Tupaia belangeri chinensis
ACGCACACGCGCCCGGCGTGAGTTTTAAGCCACCGGGTCCAGGACACAAACTGCAGTCGACTACGTGGGAATCCAGCGACATAGCCATTACGCTAACTGCTGGTTCCCTCATGCTCTGGTTTTCTATAAATCTTTTGTTGTGATTGTTTCCCTCTCTATGGCATTCGCTTGGTTGTTTTCCATTCCTAAGAAGCTCTCTGATTGGTGTCTAATCTAAGAGTCTCAGGAGGTGCTCATTAAAACTGAGTGTCCAAGCCTCTGCCCAAGTGACTCTGATTCAGAATCTCTGTAACTGATCCCAGGATTTTTTTACTCCCAAATACTTCCAGTGATTTGTATGACTTTCCACATTCAGGAATGAATGCTGAACTTGAAGCCAAAACACTGAAGTTCCTTTCCTAAGACCACCACACTACATGGTCACAGAGAACTCAACTTTTCAAGTATCACTGTTGGAGTATTTCCTTGTTTCTACGTCCAACTGTTCTTTCAACGACAATAAAAATAGGCATTTATTGAGCAACTACTATGTCCTAGACACTATTTCAAGTGATTTCTCGTGTTATTACAACTCCATAGTGTGTTTAATTTTTTTAGAAAGATAAGGAAGCTGAGACTCAGATAAAACATGACTTGTTCTCAATCACACAGTTATTACATGGAAAGATAGAATTAAACTCCGGTACCTCTACCTCCCAAATCAATAACGTGGCACTTTCCACTAACTTGTCAGATACTGACCCTTCCCCTGAAGACTTTGTGGCTCTTTTCTGCTCTCAAACATCCTCCTATTCTCCCCTTACTCTTTAACCTACACTTTCAAATGTCATTTGTTAATGGCATCATGTCTACCAAGCTGAGTATGAGCACCATAAAGGCAAGGTCTTTCAAGTTTCTTTCATCATTATTATTATTATTATTATTAATCATTTGTATATTTTTTTTGCTTCTAAAATAAAGCCGAGCCAAGTGAGGAGAGGTGAGGGAGAAGAAAATGAAACTTAAGATTATTCTAGGGCCCAGGCATACACTGGAAGCTGCTGCTTGGCAAACTGAGACCACATGGGAGGTCTGGGTTTGGTTCCCCGCCCACCTTACAGAAGTAGACCTAGTGGTGTGTACTTTTAGTCCCAGCTACCCAGGAAGCCAGGTCAAGAGAATAGAGACATAGCACGACCATTATTATTATTTTTTTTTTTTAAAAAAGGTGAGGGCCAACTATGCCCTAGTTTAAGGGAGTTGGATCCTACTGTACGTGCTAACCATGTAGTTTGGGTCTTTGACTTAAAGGCCCAAATCCCAACAGGAGGAAGCGACGGAGGAGAAGGGGATTGCAGCATGATCATCCCCAATGGGGTGGGGAGTGCTTTGTTTCCTTCCTCTCTCCCTCTCTCCTTCTGTCTCTCTGTCTCTCTCTGGCAAGTGCCTGTGCCCTCTAGCACAAAAAAAAAAAAGAGAGAGAGAGAGAAGGAAAGAAAGAAGAGAAAAAGAAAAAGAAAGAAATGAGAGAGAAAAGAAAAGAAAACCATGCTGGGTGCATGTGCGTGCATGTCCAAAATCCAGATAGGATGGGGAAATGGGAGAGAAGAAATTGCAACAAGACCTTCCCCCATTGGGGATGCTTTCCTCCTCCCCTTCTGTCTGTCTATCTCTCTCTGGCAAATGTATGTGCCCTCTGGCACACACATAGAAAAAGGCAAAACAAACAAACAAGCAAGAAACAAACACACAGAGAGAAATAAAAATAAATTTCTGTAAGAGAGAGGATGTATTATGCAGGTAAATGGGCTATAGCCCCCCAGCCTGTGACCTCCTAGGACGCAGGTCCCAGATCCTGCCCCTGGTCCTGCGCTAAGGGCCCTGAGTGATTTATTGCACACCACAGATCGCAAATCATGAAACTAGGAGTTTCTCAATGTTCTTGCCCTAAGACTACATTTTTAAGCAGGACAATCTATCTGTGCTCCAGCGAGAGTAAATAAACAATCTGCAGGAAGTCTGCCTGTTCCCGTGACTGTCAAGGGATGGGACTGTCACCATCTTTCTCCTTTCTTACTCCAACTAAAAGAAGAGCTGCTAATTAAAACCTCCCACTAAGCTGACAGTGAATCAGGTTCAGGGCCCTGCACTGTCTTCGTGTATTTTCTTTCTTGATTTGGTGAAGGAAATGTGAAAGACCAGAGTAAAATCTTACACGGAAATCCAATTCATCTCTACATCTCGTTTTAAATAAACCTCAGCTTCCCAGTGCTAGTAATATACGCTCCACGTTGCGGCCAATGTACCAGATCTAGAATATTCACAATTACCTACATCCCGTTTCTCCCTCTTACACTTTGCAGAGATGATTCTGTTGTTACCATGCCTACGACCAGAATAGTTTCCTAGTACGATGCTCCAGTCTCACGCAAATTGTTTTAACTTTACTCCCTCTTTCAAAGACAGCACAAGAGCCAACTGAAAAACCTTCATGAAAACATTTCCTAAGTACGTGCTCAAGTTGCTGCCTTAGTTTTGAGCGTATGCCAAAATAATTAGGGGGAAAAAAACCTTGATAATTTTCTATTTTCAACTATTGCATATTATGATTTTTTTTCTTTTTTTTTTTTCTTTTTTGGAGAGGTTTTTGCTATAGGGCATGTGCGCTCGCCAGAGAGAGAGACAGAGAGATAGAAAGCGAGAAATCACCCCCCTGAGGGGATGGCCACATCACAATCCCTTCTCCTCCATTCTCCTCTTGGGATCTTGGGCATGCACTCACATGCACCCAGTGTGAGTTTAAGCCACCGGGTCCGGGACTCAAACCGCAGTCGACTACGTGGGAGTCCAGCGACATAGCCATTACACTAACTGCTGGTCCCCCATGATTTTTTTTTTTTGGAAAGGTTTTTGCTATAGTACGTGTGTGTTCGCCAGAAAGAGAGAGACAGAGAGACAGAAGAGAGAAATCATCCCCCAAGGGGGATGGCCACACTGCAGTCCCTTCTCCTCCATTCTCCTCTTGGGATCTTGGGCACACATGCACATGCGCCTGGTGTGAGTTTAAGCCACCGGGTCCGGGACTTGAACCATGGTTGACCACATGAAAGTCCAGCAACATAGCCATTACGCCAACTTCTGGTCCTGCATACTACTATTTTTAAAAATGGGAGAGAGAGTGATATTACCATGGACCTTAAGTATGTTTGTTTGATTTCCAATAATGAGGATAATTTTGTCCTCAGGAATTTACATACTCTTTCTACTGACAGCATTATAAGATGACAGGTGGATTGTCAATCCATTGTCATTAAAGAGAAATTTGATCTAAGCAATTCCAACTACAGCAGACACTGTAGTAGAGTGGGGATAATATGAGTCTAGGAATCAGAAGCCCCGCATCCTAATTGCAGATTGGTCCCAACATTGGGTCCTCTATACAATCCCACTGGAACTCATTTGCCTCCTTGCTGCTGGAGAGAGGTGTTCTAAATCAGGTGTCACACATCGCAAGTCGTCTGGGGAGCTAAGCAGGTGAAGCGAATGTGAGAGGCCACATCATATTGCAATTCAGTGGGGGCTGAGTGGACTATGCGGAACTGGACTTTCAAAAAGCACTCAAATTAAAAATGATGTTAAAACACTCATAACCAAATCCCTGAAAGCCAAATTAAGCCTTCAGGCTACTTGTGGTTCCTAAACTGAATAGTTTTTTTTTGTTTTATTTTGTTTTGGGGAGAGGTTTTGTTTTGTTTTGTTTTGTTTTTGCTTTTGTTTCTGTTTTTGATTTTGATTTTGTTATAGGGCACGTGTGCTCACCAGAAAGACAGAGACACAGAAAGAGAGAAATCACCCCCAGGGCGGATGGCCATGCTGCAATCCCTTCTCTTCCATTCTCCTCTCGGGATCTTGGGCATGCACGCACACGCACCCGGCATGAGTTTAAGCCACTGGGTCCAGGACTCGAACCACGGTTGACTTCATGGAAGTCCAGCAACATAGCCATTATGCCAACAGCTGGTCTCAGCTAAACTGAATAGTTTTTTAAGTATCTTCCAGCTTTAACCATGTAGTATGAAAAAATTAGGACATAATGGTAATCAGATCCCCAGAAGGTAATGATAATAATAATAAAAATAATAGCTAACATTCATTTAGTGCTTATCTATTCCAGGCTCTCAGCTAGACTTTATTCACATAACTCATTGTAATCCTCACGCACCTCAGTGAGGTAGGTTTATTGTTAAAATTCTTCCTGCCCAGAGGAAGAAATTGACATACAGAGAATTTAACTAATTTGACCAAGTCAATTCACTCACATTTTTGCATGTACCAGAATTATAATAGCTCACTTAAGAGCACATCAAGCTTAATCAATTTCATAATTGATTAAAAATTCATGTAATAAATCTTAATCAAAAGACTTAATGGAGGATAAAAGTATATTTGAAAGTTAAATAATTTATACAGCAACATTATTTAATGTTCTACCCCATTAAAAGTAATAAATAATCAAAATTATTTTGATGCCTCTATATTAACAAAATAGCATATGTGCTTGGAGAACTGATTGTTATTATAAACTAGAGAGTGTGATCAGGGGTAAGTTTTATAAAAAGTGAGTTATCTAAAAATGCTGATTTTTTTTTAATTTAAAGTTTTTATTAACATTATTTGCAAGGTAATACAAGAAATCTTCCAAAAGTTCTTGGGAAAATAGTATTAAAATACATTGTTCTGGTACAAAAAATATTTCGAAATCTCTGCATAGTTTTTTGGTAATACACGTTTTTCATGAACTTTTAAAGACCCCCCCCAATAGGAACCAGGAGATTGCATAGAGGTTACATCACTAGACTCCCACATAGTCAACCACGGTTTGAGTCCTGGGCCCAGAGGCTTAAAACTCACACCAGACACATATGCATGCATGCCCAAAATCCCAAGAAGAGAATGGAGAAGAAGGAATTGCAATGTGACCACTTCCCTGGGGAGAGGAGTGGTGTTTTCTCACTTTCTGTCTCTCTTTCTCTCTGTCTCTCCAGTGAGCACAAGCACTCTGTAGCAAAAATCTCTCTTAAAATTTCTTTTTAAATAATAAATATATAAAGATCCCTAGCCATAGAGTCAGAATAATAAAACCAGAATAGGTTCCTAGAAGTCAATTAGTACTCATTTCTTGAAATATATTATTTGTGCAATCCGATCACAGGTACTAATACTATATTTTTACCTAAAATGCCAAATAGGATCATAATTATAAAAAGCAATCAGTACGGGACCAGCAGTTAGCGTAATGGCTATGTCACTGGACTCCCATGTAGTCAACCGTGGTTTGAGGCCCGGACTCGGGGGCTTAAAGTCACGCTGGGCGCGTGTGTGCATGCGTGCCCAAGATCCCGAGAGGAGAATGGAGGAGAAGGGATTGCAGCATGGCCATCCCCCTGGGGGGTGATTTCTCGCTTTCTGTCTCTCTCTGTCTGTCTGGGGAGCACACGTGCCCGATAGCAAAAACCTCTCCAAAAAAAAAAAAAGCAATCAGTATAGATTTTGGTTTCAACTACAAAATATAAAGAGCATGGAGGGCGTTATCCCATCCTTATGGCAAGAAAAGGCCGGAC
>NW_006203670.1:0-944 GCF_000334495.1 Tupaia belangeri chinensis
CCAGAGTAGAAGTCAGAGGCTGAAGAGGGACTGTGACTACCCAGAGCCCCACAGGACGGGCCAGCTCCTCCCTGCAGCTGGAAACCTTGCCCCAGCTGCCTTCACGCCTCAGCCCAGCAGCTCCACTGGCCAGGCCTCCATGTGTGGACTGTTGTGTCCAGAAGGCAGCCAGAGCCAGAGTCACTCTGCTGCCCATGACATGATAGGTTCTGGGGTCAGATCATGATGGATCCAGGATCCATGTGTGAGCCACCAGATCCTGCACCTAAGTTGTCTGGGGTGAGTGTCATCCTTCATTGGGGCCGTGAGTAAGGCCCTGTGACTGATTCAGTGGTCTGTCTGTGAGGAGGTCGAGCAGGGAGCAACAGCAAACACACACTTCTGTCCCCATGTACCCAATGGGACCCAGCACTGAGCAGTAAGCCACCTGCTGTGGGATACTCCTGAGTGCCTCTCTATGGGGCAGGGAGGTGGCTGTCCCTATGGAGGTGACACAGAGACAGATGCAGTCACAGAGGCCTGGCTCCTGGGGACAGCCTGGAGGAGGCTGCTTGTGACAGGATGCATGCCCTGGAGTCCTGCCAACATGGCAGCTACCCCTTCCTCATGGTTCCACCCGCCCTGCACACGCATGCACAGGTGCTGGTACCAGGGGAGTCTCGGAACTCTTCCTGTTGCTCTAGACATAACCTGGCAGGAAGATGTCCAGTAAATGTCTCCACACGTCTGACCACTCCCCGTCCCTACCTTGTACCTTTTCTGGACTCTAAACACGAGTGCCCATCTTCCTGTCTCCCCTTACCTGTATGATCAGATCCTGGTTCAGCGAATGGCCCTTGGTACAAAGGCAGTGGAATGTTTTGGAGGCTTTTCTGCCAAAAGGGGTAAAAGGAAGGAGAAATTTGGGAATAAAGGACAGGGTGTGAGTTCATATTTATTCAAAA
>NW_006203670.1:1323-1530 GCF_000334495.1 Tupaia belangeri chinensis
GCCATTAAGCTTACATCGCCCCTCATGGATGAGACAGATGCCCAGGGAGCTGCAGGAGGGCACCCCTGGGCCCCAGTGAGCAATACCGAGGGGGAGGATTTCAGCTTAACACAGAGAGGAACTCAGGGGGGAGTGAACATCACCCTGGGGCAAAGGGGTGATGGTCAGCCTGCCCTTGAAGAAAGGGCCTAGGGAGTGTGCAGGGCC
>NW_006203671.1:0-764 GCF_000334495.1 Tupaia belangeri chinensis
GTTATAAAGCTAAGAGAAAAATATTAAAGGGCAATTATCAGGCCCTGTAATTTGAAATGTAATGTTTTGTTCTTTAATGATCTTATACTTATTTTTCTATGCATCTACCTAATTATGTTAATAATATTATCATATGAAATTTTATTAAGTCAATGTATTTTATCTAATAAGTTTTCATCTCTGTACATTTACATTTTTCCTTATTATTTCAGGTGAATTGGCATTATATATTTTTTTCATTCGGAATGTTTCAGTATGGTAACTTCTCAAGATTAGACTTACTTAGCCCTAATGTATGACATCTTAATCATTTTGATTTTCATTTTAAAAATTGCTTCTCTGAATGCAGCAATGTTTTTAGTTTGTTTGCTTGTTTTTTTTGGGAGGGGGTGTTTAGAGGTTTTTGCTATAGGGCACATGTGCTCACCAGAAAGACAGAAAGAGACAAAGAGACAGAAAGCAAGAAATCATCCTCCAGGGAGGTTGACCACACTGCAATCCCTTCTCCTTTATTCTCCTCTCGGGATCTTGGGCACACACTCATACGTACTCTGCATGAGTTTAAGTTACCGGGTCTGGAACTCGAACCGTAGTCAACTACATGGGAGTCCAGCGGCATAGCCATTATGCCATCTGCTGGTCCCTGCAGCAGTATTGTAAATCCCTGCATGAATCATGCTGCTTTATTACTCTCTACTTGCATGGATTTTTCTCCCTTTTCCTCTTTATTATTATTATTATTATTATTATTATTATTTTTGGAG
>NW_006203671.1:944-2509 GCF_000334495.1 Tupaia belangeri chinensis
GGACATGAACCGTGGTCGACTACATGGGAGTCCAGCGACATAGCCATTACGCTAACTGCTGGTCCCCTCTTTATTATTTTTAAAAATTGTTTTCAAAGTTGATTTTCTTTAAGATTTAATTTACAGTTTCTATCCCAATTGTATTATACGTTTTTAATATCTCTCCGCATTTTGTAACAAACAGTCCTCTTCTGTTCTGTCATATAATACTGTGAGTTCCTTTTACATTGCAATAATCACCTTGAAAGTGGAATCAGTGTCTTATTTGACTTATAACCTCAGCTCTCACCGCTGTACAAAGCCCAGAACACTCAGTATACACTTGTTGAACGCCTACACAAACCAGTAATTGCCAGTATCATGTAAATGTCGCAAGGTTTCTATAGCTTAGTTAGTGTGTGATTTGGGTCCCAGAATGCTCTGTGATGCGGGGCCCACATGGGAAGACCTTAGGATTGCTTCTAAGGTCTCTTTGTATACGTCATCTTATGAGAATAAGGTCACACTTTCGCAGAGGAATTTTGACAGGTAAGAAAGTAGTACATTGCATTTCAGAGAGGGAGACCCACCCCACGGTTTGATAGAGTGGGTTCGGGAAATAACAGACAGTGGTGATTGTGGAGTACAAGGACTGATGGGAAAAGTAGACGTGGACGTGAGGTTGGGCAAGCAGGTGGAGCCAGATGATAAAGATCATTTGTGTCGCATTTACAGTTTGTGCTCACGCTCAGTCAGTGGGTAGACATACATGATTTTTAAAGTATAGAAATATAATCAAAAGATATATTTTCACATGATGTATAAAGTCACTTTTAAATCATTATTTTATTTAATTATATTTTTTATTATTATTGACCGCAGAAAGAGAGAGAGACAGCAAGTAGCCAGGTCTAGTACTTGAACCATGGTCAGCCATTTGGGAGTCCAACACCTTAACATCCACACCACCTGCCTGCCCCAGATAAAGCCACTTTTTAAAAGTATTGATACTTAGTTTTATTTGGAAGCCTTAAGATTTAGATAGGCTGGCCCCATGGCACAGCAGGTGTGATATGCAAGGTGAGCTGTATCCCACATGGTCAACGTAGGTTTTAATCCTGGCCCTGGAAGCTCAGAAAACATGCTGTGTGCATGTGCACCTAGAAATCCTGGGCCAATCCTGGCTTTGTGATTAAGGGAGTTGGTTCCCACATGGCTGACCATGGTTCCCATTCCAGCACCAGTGACTTGAAAAACATGCCACGTGCATATGTGTGCATGCTCCAAAAATCCCAACAGGTTGAAGACCTTGAGGATAAGGGATTGTGATGGGTACATGTCTCATGGTTGCTTTTTCCCTCTCCTCTTTTCTCTTTGTCTCCCTCTGGCAACTAAAAAACTGTAAAGAGGACATTTTATCAAATTATAACAATCACACCTTACACTGTATTTTTAAAAATTTTATATCAGAAGAAATGCTCATAATCCAACTAATTGAGGTAACTCTTTTTAACATTATTGTTCACTATTGGTTTACGCTTTTTTAAAAACCTTTACTGTGGTAATGATCATCTTTGTGCACAAAT
>NW_006203672.1:0-272 GCF_000334495.1 Tupaia belangeri chinensis
GGAGCTCCTTCTGCTACTGTACCTTGTACAATGCAAGGATCTGTTCATATTGGTCTTTAGCCTTTCTTTTACCAAATCAATTTTATTTTGTAGAATTAAAATATGCTTCAGTTTCATAATTTCTATAGCAGCCAGATGCTCAGAGGTCTGAGGCTGTGGACAAGATTCATTACCAGCTATCAACAGAAGTGCTGCATCCATCACTGCTGCACCGTTCAGCATAGTAGCCATCACAATATCGTGGCTGGGGCAGTCAAACAAAAAAACATGTC
>NW_006203672.1:583-953 GCF_000334495.1 Tupaia belangeri chinensis
TCCGGGCGAGAAAGATGAGGCTGGCCCAGAGTCACCCCAGCTTCCTATGTATACAATCTGGACATCTGCAAATACACTTTCACCTTTTCTTTTCCCATTTAATGGCTATTGTTTTTTCTTCTTTTCTGATTGTGTTGGCAAGGACTTCCAGTATATATTCAAAAGGAGTGGAGAAAATGAGCATCCTTGTCTTTTACCAGGTTTTAGTGGAAAAGCTTTCAACTTTCCTCCATTGAGGATGATGTTTGCTATGTTTTTTTTTTTTTTACTTTATTAAAGTACTGAGTTTATTTCACGTGTATGTTTTTGTCTCCCCACCATTTCTATGTCTGACCACTACTACTACTGTGTCCTATCATAACATTCCATA
>NW_006203672.1:1147-2454 GCF_000334495.1 Tupaia belangeri chinensis
GGTGTTTTAGGTGTTTTTTCCTGTTTTTTGAATGATTTTTGACCTTTTGATCTTGGTGTTGATGGTTTTGAGTCTTTTCCGTTCTGGTTTGATTTTTGAACATTTTTGCCAGGAGTATCTCATATAGATTTCTTCACTGGAGCTTTTTTTCTGTTTCCTCATCTTCAAAATCATCATCATCATCATCATCTTCATCGTCATCATCTTCGTCAGCAGCAGGTTTTACTTTTTTCTGTGGAACCTTGCTTCCACCTCCAGGGGCAGATCGCTTTCCAGATATACTTAAGAGTTTTATGTCCTCTTCCTCTTCTTCTTCTGATTCTGCATCTTCCTCCACAGCTACTAAGTGCTGTCCACTAATATGCACAGGCCCTGAACCACACTTCAACCTTAAGACCACAGGTGGTGTTATTTCAAAGCCCCCAAGGGAAACTGTTGGCTGTACAGATATTTTCAGTGTTGTCAGTGTTACTTTAATTGGACTGCCTTCATAATTCATTGTGTCTGCTTCAACAATATGCAATTCATCCTTTGCTCCAGCCCCTAAACTAACCGTTCTTAAAGATAACTGGTGTTCATTTTCATCTTTATCCACTTTAAATTGATAATCTTTGTCAGCCTTTAGTTCACAACCGAAAAGATAGTTCTGGGGCCTCAGGGGACTCATGTCCATGTCCATCGAATCTTCCATGGGGTGATGGCACGCACTTGGGTGGCGAGAAGGCAGATGGAGGTAAATGACTACAGCTACCGAAAACAGCCGCGCAGGACGGAATCACTCCTGCTATGGGTTTTTCATAGATAGCTTCAATTGTGTTGAGAAATGACCTTTCTATACCAATATTGCTGAAAGTCTTGATCATGAAGGGATGTTATATCTTATCAAATTCTTTTTCTGTATCAATTGATATGACCACAAATGGTTTTTATCTTTTTTTCCTGTTAATATGATGTATTACATTTATGGTTTTGCATATGTTGAACCAACCTTGCATTCTTGGAATAAAGCCTACCTGATCATGATGTATAATCTTTTTTATAAATTGTTGGATATGATTTGCTAGTATCTTATTGAGAATCTTTGTGTCTATATTCATCAAAGATATTGGTCTGTAGTTTTCCTTCCTTGTCCTGTCCTTGTCTATTTTAAGGATAAGGGTGATGGAGGTTTCATAGAATGAATTAGGGAGAGATTCACCCTTTTGGATCTTTTGAAATAATTTGAGAAAAATGGAGGTTAACTCTTTGAAAGTTTTGTAGAATTCAGAGGTGAAGCCATCAGGACTAGGTTTTTTTTTTTTTTTTTT
>NW_006203672.1:2464-8484 GCF_000334495.1 Tupaia belangeri chinensis
TTTTTTTTTTTTTTTTTTTTTAACGTTATTTATTACTGATTCAATCTCCTGGCTTGTTATGGGCCTATTCAGACTTTCTGTGTCCTCTGGGCTCAATCTTGGTAGATGATATATGTCCAGGAATTTGTCCATCTCATCCAGATTGTCTTGTTTCTTGGCATATAGTTGTTCATAGTATCCTCTAATGATGTTTTGTATTTCTACTATGTTTGTTATTATATTGCCTGCTTCTTTGCAGATTTGATTTATCTGGTTCATCTCTCTTCTTGATAAGTGTTACTAGTAGTGTATCGATTTTATCTTTTCAAAGAACCAGCTTTTGCTTTAATTTATTTTCTGTATAGTTTATTGTCTATTTCATTTCTTTCTGCTCATATCTTTATTATTTCCTTTCTCCTGGAGTTTTCTTTTCCTTTTTTTTTTTTTTTTTTTTTTTTTTTTTTAAATTCTTTTCCCAGGGCATGTACACTTGCTGGAGAGACAGTGAGACAGAGAGAAAGGAAAGTGAGAAATCACTCTTGGGTGGGGTGGAGGATGGAGAGGGTGACCATGCTGCGTTTCCTTCTCCTTTCGGGATTGTGGACATGCATGCAAATGTACCCGGTATGTTTTTCAAGCTGCTGGGCTCAGTACCCAAACCATGGAGTTGGCCATGTGGGAGTCAGTGCCTTAACCATAATGCCACCTGTTGGTCCAAAGTCTGCTACATTTTTTAAAAAGTTAACGCAGAGAAGATGCTGGACATAGTTTCTGTGCCTTTGAATTTGTAGAGGCTTGCCTTGTGCCCTATCATGTGGTCAGTCTTTGAAAAGTTTCCATGTAGGGGTGAGACAAAAGTTGTTCTTGTGGTTTTTGGATGAAAGTTCTATAGATATATGTTAAGTCCATTAGATTTATGGCATAGTTTAGATCCTTTATCTCTTTACCTATTTTTTGTTTGTTTGTTTGTTTAGATGATCTGTCCAGAGGGGATAGTGCAGTGTTGAAGTCTCTACCAATTAGCATACTGCAGTCCATCTCCCCTTTTAGATCTAACAGTTTTCCTTCACATATTTGGGTACTCCTGTGTTAGGTGCATAGATGTTTATATATCTTATTGATCAATTGACATTTTTACTACAATATAGTGCCCTTTGTCTCTTTGAATAGTTTTTGTTTTAACGGCTATTTTGTCAAAAATTAGTATCATGTCTCCAGCTCTTTTTTGATTCCCATTTGCAAGGAAAACCTTTCTTCCAACCACTTTCAGTTTATGCATGTCTTTATCCATGAGGTGGGTTTCCTATAGGCAATAGAGGGTTTCTGGTTTTTTTTTTTTTAATTTTTTTAAATACATTCAGCCAGTCTGTGTTTCTTGATTGTAGAATTTAATCCATTAATGTTCAATGTTATTACCAATGTTACTGGACCCGTCCCAACATTTAAGTTGCCCATTGTCTTGGTTGCTTTTTATTACTTTATTTCTGGCTGTTCATTCTTTTTTTTTTCACTTTTTTGGGGAGGTTTTCACTATAGGGTGTGTGTGCTCACCAGAAGGAGAGACAGAAAGTAAGAAATCACCCCCATTCAGGGGAGATGGCCATGCTGCAATCACTTTTCCTCCTCTTGGGATCTTGGGCACACAAGCACACGTGCCTGGCGGGAGTTTAAGCCACCAAGTCTGGGACTTGAACCACAGTTGACTACATGGGAGTCCATCGACATAGCTATTACACCAATTGCTGGTCCCCTGGTGGTTCATTCTTTAGTTTTCCTTGAACAGTACTTTCTTCAGGCTTTCTTGAAGAGCTGGTCTGGTGTTGGCAAATTCTTTCAGGTTTTGGCTGAGAAGATTTTAATCTTTTTTTCCAATATGAAGGATAATCTTGCAGGATATAATAATCTTGGTTGAAATTGATTCTCTCTTAACACTTTCAAAACATGTTCCTATTCTTTTCTTGCTTGTGTTGTTTCTGTTGAGAAGTCCGGTGTTAGTCTGATGGGGTGACCTTTGTAAGTCACTTGTTGGTTCTCTCTTGCCAGTTGTAGTATCTTATCTTTATCTGTGTTTTTTTGTCAGTCTAGCTAAGATGTGCCTTGGGGAAGATCTTCTTGGCTTGATTCTATTTGGGGTCCTTTGTATTTCTTGGGTCTGGATGTTTGAGTGCCTCTCTAGACTTGGGAAATTTTCTTCCAGGGTTTCATGGAATAGATTTTCCATGCCTTTATTAGTTTCTTCACCTTCTGGGATACCAATTATTCGGATGTTAGGACATCTAATAGAATCTAGTATTTCTCATATATTATCCTTGTTTTTTTCTGGTCATTGATGCTATTTTCTCTATCTTTTTTGTGGTTTTCTCCAGGTCAGAGGTTTTATCTTCTACATCAGAGATTCTATCTTTAGCATGGTCTAATCAACTTTTAATACTTTCAAGAGTTTTTGATTTCCTGTATTACAAATTTTGTTGCAGAAAACCAGATGTCTGAGGAACGAAAAGGCAGCACTCTGGAGAGATAGGAGTAACTCTTTAATATGTCAGCAGGCCAGAGGAGTTAACATTCAGAATCTCTGGCCCTGCTTGTGGGTTGAGCACAGTCTTTTATCGGGAAGTTTAGGGAGGAGCGGTTTCCAGCGGGCTAAGGGGTAGCCTATCAGGAAGAAGCAGCCCATTGGGAAGATGCAGCCCAGAGTTTGTTCTCGGGGGGGAAAAAGGGTCAGATAAGCAGGGTGTTTAGCTTCTCAATGTCTCAGTTTATTTTTTATCACTTCAGAGGGGGAGAGGCAGAGGCAGTGAATTCACAGAGGCCTAGGATGGCAATGGTTGGCCTTGGGCTATTGTGAATTCTGGGCCCATCCACATCAACTTCATCTCTAATAGTTCCATCTGATTCTTTCTAAGCGTGTCCATTTCTTCTTCTTCTTCTTTTTTTTTTTTTTGGAGAGGTTTTTCATATCATGGAAGGACTTCCTAATCTCCTGTAGTTCATTCTCTCTTTTTTGTTCCAACTCATAGAATTTGGTCATCATGAATGTTCTAAGTTCTTTCTCTGACATTTTGGTAACTTCTGTTTTTTTGAGAAATGTAAGGGAGGTACTGTGTTCTTTTGATGGAGACATATTTCCTGGCTTATTCATACCTGAGGCTCTTCTTCTACTTCTAGCCCTTGGGGGTTGTATTCACATTGGAATACCTTTTAGGAGAATGTTTCTTCAACTAGGAGCAAGTGTGTTTCCCTTTTGCTGTAGACTGATGTGTGCCGAAGTCTCTCTTCTGTTGTGTTTTGCAATGTGGTCCGAAGAGGAGTATTCTATTCAGGTGTCTGAAGAGCTGAATCTCCTTTTTTCACAGGTTGTTCAGTAAAAGGGAGGATACCAGGGAGTCTTACAATACTAGGGTATTTCAGAACTGTGATTCTAGACCTATCTAGTCCCTCTGGGAGGGTAGAAAAAGACGTAGAGAGGACAATGCTGGCATCCGCCCCAGGTCTTGGGTCTAGCTGAATCATGATCAGAGGCTGCTGGTGAGGAAGAGAAAGAGGATGAGAACGAGAAAGCCCTCCATCTTGCGAGGACTGGAGAATTGGAAAGAATGAGACAAAGAGACAGAGTAGAAGTGGACACAGGCAGCCTGAGCCTAGGTAGCACAAGCAACTTGTGCCACGGCTGAGCTGCTGCTTGAGCTGCTTGAGCCACCCAGACAAACTGGGCCTCTTTATTTATAGTACAAGGAGACATTACACAGGTATGTTTCATGACACTTCATAGATTCGTTGCCAGGTTACAGACAATAAGAAGCAGTTAGCAAATCTGTAAGGGCTCAGTCATATTGGGCCAGGTGTATCCCTTGGTGATAATCACATCAAGAGAAAGTCTCATCTTCTTTTCTAATGCAGAGAAACCTAGCTGTAGGTGTGGGGCAGAAGCTAAAGAATTTCTCCATAAGGAGTGTACCACCACACCCAGAGAAGGCTAAAGAACCTTTCAAATGCAGAGCAGGGATTGGACTTTACTAATTGGGGTCAAGATGTTTCTTGAAGTCCATCAGATGTGTCTGTTGGCATGCCCCTAACAATTTCCACCCTTGCTCTGTCTGCAGCAAAGGTCAAGGAAAGGACAAGTTATAAGGTTCTGCCAAACCCTAAAAGGACAGGTGGTGTTTGCTCAGAGCATATCCCCACACCTCAGGTTCTATCTCTAACTGTGTCCCTAAAGGACAATATAAGAGGGAAGAAAGTAAGACGGAGAATAAAGAACAGGGGTCTGGAGTTGGAAGTGTGGTCTGCTGTAGAGCTGAGGGTGGTCCTGTGTGGTAAGGAAAAGTGTGAAATTAACAAATGAAAGAAGAGAAGGAAAAAAAAAAAACCTACCTTCTGACAGAGATAGCGGGTTGCTGGGTTTAGGGGAGCCAGAGATGAAGCTGGGATGGGTGGCCCTGCCTCAGTGTCTCTTAGGCCAGGGGTCTGGAGATGGAAGTCCAGTCTCTGTCTCTTAATTTTGAAATATTGTAGACCATTTACATTTAGAGTAATTACTGATATGTTAGGACTTAAGTCTACTATTTTATTATGGTCATTTGCCACATAGTGATATTTCAGTCACTGAAAGATTACATGCAATATAGTAGTTCTATGAGATTATAAAGGGTACACTATATATCCTAATTAGGCTGTACCATCTGAATTTGTGTAAGTGTGTTCTATGATGTTTGCAGAAAGACTTAAGTCTCCAAATGATTAATTTCTCTGAATATATCCTCACTGTTAAGCAACAGACATCTGTATCGATTTTGTTTATTTCTTCTTTTATCTTTTGTTTCTCTTTTTTTGCTTTCCTGTGGGTTTCTTGAAAATTTTTGAATCTGTCTTGATATACTATTGATGTATTTTTCTGGTTTTGTTTGCTTGTTCATTTAGGTTTAAATGCAGTTTATTTTCAGGCAATGAACATGATGAGTTTTTCCTTAAATTGAATGCCCCTTTTCTAAAAAAGTAATGGTTAAAATAAATGAAGAGCTCAAGATAACCTTATTACCATTTGCCTTAAGTACTGGTATTATATGGCTAACAAGCAATAACAGTTAGGATGACATGTGATAGATGGAAGGTAATTGCTAAATTTGATAATATGTTTTTTATTTCTGAACCATCCTTAAAGAAAATCATATATGAGATTATACTGTCCTCCCAGTAGTACAATAGAGCAACCATGCCACTTACATTCATGTCTATATACACAAAAGAACGGGTAGGATTTTTTTTTCTTTTTCTTTTTTTTTCGTTGAGAGGTTTTTGCTATAGGGTGCATGAGCTTGCCAGAAAGACAGAGAGACAGAAAGTGAGAAATCATCCCCCAGGGGGGATGGCCACACCGCAATCCCTTCTCCTCCATTCTCCTCTTGGGACCTTGGGCACGCACGCACACATGCCTGGCATCAGTTTAAGCCACCAGGTCTGGGACTCGAGCCGTGGTTGACTACTTGGGAGTCCAGTGACATAGCCATTACGCCAACTGATGGTCCCAAAGAACTGGTAGTTTTTGAAATTAAGATTATGCTTACATTTTTTTTCCCTGTAGTTCCTATCCTAAAAGGTTTTACTCTGGGCCGGCAGGTGGCATAGTAGTTAAGGTGCTAGATTCCCACATGACCAACTGCGATTTGAGTCCCAGACCTGGAGCCTTGCTTTGTCACTTTCCCTTTCTCTCTCTCTCTCTTTGGTCAAATTAAAAAATTAATAACAAATTAAATAAAATAAATATTTTTAAAGAGAGCTTTTACTCTTTTCTCTGTTCTTTAAGTTTACCTTTGCCTTCAGTGAAGGTATTTTCACCAATGAGCAAGTCGTCAATGCTACCCTCTGTCATTTCTATCACCTCTAGACAAAACCTATTTGTGATCTCTTGGATCTTGTAAATGTTGGCGAACGTTTCATGGTGTTTGATGAGGTCCTGGTACATAATCATAATGGTAGCTAGAGGTAGACAACTGAGGTGCTAAGCTTAGCAGGAGCCCAGAGCTTGGAGCAAGCAGGGTTCAGCA
>NW_006203672.1:8515-18124 GCF_000334495.1 Tupaia belangeri chinensis
TACTCTACGGAACTGAGGAGGAGGAAGAAAAGTTTATGGTGTATACTGAGTATATTTCCTTCTTATATTTTCTTATTGGTTTGTCTGGGTATTACAAAATATGTGTGGCTTATCACATTATAATACTGTCACACTTTACCACTTTGAATGATGTATAGGAACCTTACTTCCATTTAGATTTACTCTCCCTTTTATTTATTTATTTATTTTTTGGAGAGATTTTTCGCCATAGGGCGTGTGTGCTTGCCAGACAGGCAGAGAGAGACATAGAGACAGAAAGTGAGAAATCACCCCCCAGGGGGGATGGTCACGCTGCAATCCCTTCTCCTCCTTTCTCTTCTTGGGATCTTGGGCACGCATGCACGGCCCGGGCTTGAGTTTTTAAGCCACTAGGTCCAGGATGCGAACCGCGGTCAACTACGTGGGAGTCCAGCGACATAGCCATTACGCTAACTGCTGGTTCCCTACTCTCCCATTTTTAAATATCATTGTCTTCATGTTATCTAAGACAATAAAAGACTTAGATCTAAGTCACGTAGTGTTATGACTTTTGTTTGAATCATTGCATATGATTTAGATTAGTCTTAGGATAGTCTTTGGTGTTTATTCTTATTTCTGTTCTTTCCATTGTTAGTCTTTTCTGATGCTCTAAGACTTCTTTGTCTTTTTAAAAATTATTTCCTTTTGAAATATATCCTTTAGTCATTCTTCAAGATTTTGTCTTTTAGGGACCAGTAGTTAGCATAATGGCTATGTCGATGGACTCCCACATAGTCGACTGCAGCTCAAGTCCTGGACCTGGTGGCTTAAACTCACACCAGGTGTGTGTGGGTGTGTCCAAGATCCCGAGAGGAGAACAGAGGAGAAGGGATTGCAGCGTGGCCATCCTCCCCCCGGGGGGTGATTTCTCACTTTCTGTCTCTCTCTTTCTCTCTGGCAAGTGCACACACCCTATAGCAAAAAAATCCTCTCAAAAAAAACTCCCAACCAAAAAAAAGATGATGTCTTCTACTGACAGATTCTTTTAGTTTTCCTTTATCTAGAATATCTCAATTTCACCTTTGCTCTTTACGAATACTTTTGCCAGATAAGGAATTTGTGGTCTGAAGTTTCTTACCATTGTCGATTGAAAAATGTGGTAATTTCTTATGGTTTCCATGTGATTCATGTTTGGTTGTACTTTTTCGTTTAAGTTGTTATTTTCATGGTTCTTTGTATGATAAGAAATTTGTATTATATCCTAGACACTTTTGCTGTTATTGTAATAGATTCTGGGTTCTATTAAAATTTTAACATTAGTAGGTAGTCACCCTGTTTAGATTTAACCCAGAAGTCCTAGAGTACTTTTTGAACTGTGCTTCTGGGCCTCCAGTGTTTCCGCTGATGATTCTCAAGAGAGTGAAAAGGGGAACCAGCAGTTAGCGTAATGTCTATGTCACTGGATTCCCACGTAGTTGACCGCGGTTCGTGTCCCGGACCCAGTGGCTTAAAATTCATGCCAGGTGCGTGTGCGTGCGTGCCCAAGATCCTGAGAAGAGAATGGAGGAGAAGGGATTGCAACGTGACCCTTGCCCCTGGGGGGCGATTTCTCGCTTTCTGTCTCTATGTTTCTCTCTGTCTGGCGAGCGCATGTGCCCTATAGCAAAAACAAAAACAAAAACAAAACAAAACAAAAAACAAAGAGAAAAAAAGAGAGTGAAAAGAGCTTCCCAATCCTGAATTACAGGGGGCCTCACAATATGAGAATGGAGTTTCTGGTCTACAGCATGAAGCTTTCTGAGTAGGGTGCTTTTTGTGGCAGGATCTTTCCCCTGGCCCTTCTTTTTCCTTCACCATTTTCTATAACAGATGGAAAGTTGTTCATTATGGTGAGATCTCTCTGCTTATGAGGGTCAGAGTGCAATTACACTGGACCAGCTGATTTTACTGTGAATTTCCTTCATTGGTGTCTCTGGCTTTGTGGAGTCTCAGTTTAGGAAAGATTGTGTTACTGCTGAGGATGTGAGTAATTTTCCTGGCTGATTATTGACCATAATATTTCCAATTGAACCCCCTTGATATTTCTCCCATGCTAACCTGGATGTGTTCATGGCAATCTTACTAAATTTAGAAGAATGAATCTACCCAGGCTGCTTTCTGCTGCTAGCTTGGGGTTTGGAAAATACCAGACCTGGGTCACTTTCTTTTTCAGTTGTATATGGAGTGTATCATAAGACATCCTATGTTGTTCTTCCAATCAGGGGTCTCTAACCAGTTTGACTTCTCCTTTTGAACTTTCAGGGATTTCCTTGGTTATATTTTATGTTATTTCTAGGCTTTATGGTTGTACCTAGAAGAGAATAGCAGAAAGAAGTTAAAAAAGAAAAAAATCCCTGCTCATTTTATTATTATTAATTTTCATTACTATGCTTATTTTTTAAACCTTCAATCGCTATACATCACTTGGCTTATAAAGAGAATTTACTCAATATGAAATACACCTCAGGCCAATCTAGTTGAGAGTACTATACATGTTATCATCAACAGGTAATAAGCCATTTCAATAAACAAATGTCTTGCCTTTCTATTTTTAAGCCTGGCTCATTTTAAAATGATAATTTATGTAACTAATTTGGATCTAGATTTAAACTTTAAAAAAATTATATTTATGAAATGATTCAAAAATTGAAAACTGGGTGCTTGATATTAAACTTATTTTAAATAACAGCACTGTGATTGTGCAAAAATAAGAGCATTTATCTTATAGTGATAGATATAAAAATACTTACAGATAAAATCAGGAAGTGAATAGGTTTTGCCTCAAAAATAATATGTATTAGGGGCTGAGCAGTGATGCAGTAGTAAAATGCAATACTCTGTGAGGCTGACTCACATGGGAAGATTTTGGATTCATGTATAAAAATCTCCCCGAGTACACCAGACACCCCTATGCCCATGATATAGGACTGGCAGAAGCTGGGGTGGATCATGGTGTCAAGACCTAGTTGGGGATGCTGTCTCTTTCTCTTTTAAATAAAAAAAAAAAAAAATAATACATGGGACTCAGGATACCTTTATGTATATAATAAATTCTACATTTAATAATTTTTAAAAGTTTAGCTTATATTTCTTGAACACAGGTTTTAGGGTTGAAGGAAACTTGCCTGACCTTTATGTATGTAATACATTCTTCATGTATAATAGTTAAAGGTTTAGCTTGTTTCTTGAACATAGGTTCAGTTTTAGGGTGGAAAGAAACCTGCCTGATTTAATTTCTTCGTACCTAATTTTTGGAGTTTTTACGAAGCCACCATGTGTATCTACTAAGTTTTAACACATTTGCTTGAAGATGAAGAAGTATTAAAATATTTATAGTGTGCACATCAACTCTGATTGATATTTTAGGAGCCTTAGGAACAGTTTAGTTGCTTGTGAACAGTAGTTATTATGAAAGTGTTTTTGCCTCGTAAGAATTAATGTACTTTCTTTAAGTGAAGAGTCCCAGAATTGACTGCTGTGTAAGCTCAGTATTTTGATACATTCTGAATTTATTCATTTTCATTTTCTTTACAGCTTTCTGTTCAAAATCAGGAAATTGAGACAAATGAAGATGGAACCCCGAAAGTAGATCAGGTTCATTTGGTATGTGATCATTTTTGTCATTGTTTGAAACATGTTGTAATGTAATCTTACATTTAAGATTAAGTATTTGCCTGACAATATCCTCTATTTTTTGTGAGAATCTGCAGTAGCATTTCCAATAAAGAACTATTAAAAATAATTTAAATCTCCTGTCATATCACTGCCAGAAAATTAATGTCTCTCAGTTTTGTGTTTGTCAAAAAGATTATATAAGCAATCTAAGAATAACGAAAGGAAAACATTGCTTACTATCCATTCCAAGATCATATTATATTAAAATTAATGTTTTGGGGATGGCAGTTGGCATGGTGGTTAAGGGCACTGGACTCCCACATGGCTGACTGTGGTTCGAGTCATAGACCTGGCCGCTTGCTTTCTCATTTTCTCTCTCCCTCTTTCTCTCTCTCTGTCTGTTGCTTTCTGGTCAAATTTAAATAAATAAATAAATAAATAAAGTTAAGTAATATAATTCTTAAAAAAATTAATATTTTACTATAACTTAGTTTATTAAGTACATAACTGTATCTTTTCTTTGTTATTCATCTGTGTAATTGAAATTGCTTTGTCAAGCTAGCAGGTGGCATGGTGGTTAAAGCAACTGGATCCTCTGGGATTAGCATTCTGGACTTTGTGACTTGAAACACATGCTAGGTGTATGTGTATATGTGTGCCCCAAATCCCCAAAATGGGAGAAATGGAGGAGAATGAATTGCAGCATGACCATTTCCTATGTTGGGATACTTTCTCACTTTCTCTCTTGATCTCTCTTAGGTGGGTGCACGTGCCCTTTGGCAAGCAAAAAAAGAACAAAAGAAATTGCTTTTTCATTTGTATATGTATTCAATCATATTTGTTTATTTGAAAATATTTTACTATGCCTGAGGACATGTGTTCGTACACGAGAGAGAGGGGGGAATGAAACAGAGAGGAATGAGAGAGAAAGAAAAAGCCACTGTCAACGAGGCCTGGTCATGCTGCAGTCCCTTTCTTCTAATTCTCCATCCTGTCAGAATGCTGGATAACGTGTGTGTGCCCAGTATGTAACCACTGAGGCTGGGACTTGAAACCTCGTTGGCTGTATGGGTCTAGCTTCCTCTGCAGAGAGCTTACACTGTGCTATGAAGCTGGCCCCAACCAGCATATTTTGAGTACCTATTCTATACCAGGAATTGAACCAGGTGCTAGAATGATAAGGATTACATAATTGAAAATGAAATTATGAGGCCAGATAGTGGTGTAGAGGTAACACAACTCTGCAATCCTGGAAACCCATGGAAAGATCCCAGGTTTGCAGCCCATAGTCTCCATGTACACTCCAGGCATGTGTGTGTGCCCATGATTAGGGCTGGCTGAGGTTTGGAGTAGATTATGGCGTGAAGACCCTGTTGAATGGTGCCTGTATTTTTCTAAAAAAATAAGTAAACTTAAAAAAAGATGAAGTTTGGGGACCAGCAGTTGGCGTAATGGCTATATCACTGGACTCCCACGTAGTCGACTGTGGTTCGCGTCCCGGACCTGGTGGCTTAAACTCACACCCGGCATGTGTGTGTGCGTGCCCAAGATCCTGAGAGGAGAATGGAGGAGAAGGGAATGTGGCATGACCATCCCCCCTGGGGGATGATTTCTTGCTTTCTATTTCTCTGTCTGTCTCTCTGTCTGGCGAGCGCACGCGCCCTATAGCAAAAACCTCTAAAAAAAAAAAGATGAAGTTAATAATTTAGAGATATGAATAAGTAAACAACCAAGATCTATAAATAGAGTTTTAAGAAAGTACTTTTGGGAAGCTAACTTTTAGTTCTGCAGAGAAAGGGGGAATCAGTGTGATTAGATTTTAACAGGTTAATGAGTAAATAAATGACTCTATAAAAGTATAATGATCAGGTTCTGAAACTCCTTAAGCTATTTTATTAGTTTGGACTGCAGTGAAGGAACACATATAATTTTATTTAACTTCATAGTTTCTTCATTTGACTACAGGAATATTTTGTCTCATAATACCTAGTAATATTTCATGAATTTGTTTTTAAAAAGCACACCTTAGGGCCTTACTAATATTACATGAATTTGTTTTTAAAAAGGACACTTGGCATGGTGGTTAAGGTAGCTGGATCACACATGGCTGACTTCATGATTTGAGTCCTGGACCTGCCAGCTTGAAAAACATGCTGGGTGTGTATGCTTGCATACCCAAAATCATAGGAAGAGAATGGAGGAACAGGGATTGCTTGGTCATCTGCACTATAGGAGGTGGAGAGTGATTTCTCAGGTTCTCTTCTCTTTTTCCCTGGAGAGTACACGGACTCTGTAGCTAAAACTAAACTAAAAAATAAAAACAAAACCTTAGAATTGATATTTAGGGGGTAGCCAGCGAGTGGCATGGTAGTTAAGGGTGCTGGACTTTCACATGGCTGACCGTAGTTTGAGTCCTAGACCTGACGGCTTCCTTTCTCTCTCTCTTTCTCTCTTGTCAAATTAAAATAAATAAATAAATAAATAAATAAATAAATAAAATAAATAAATACATACATAAATAAATAAATTTAAATTAAAAAAAAGAAATTATATTTAGACTCTTTGCCGCACTTCTTGGGTAGTAGTAGTAAAATACATTTGAGAATTTGGGAGACTGTGGAACTGTGTTACACTTCTGGCTGTCTCTGTAGATTGAGATAACCAAGAAGGTTGATGATGGATTATAATTTTGAAAAGCCTATGAAAAAATTACTTGCTATATGATAGAAAAATTTCAGTAAGGCTACATTAGAAGTTCTGCTTTTCCCAAAGTAAGTACCCAGGACCCCTATTATTTTAGGTCTGATAGAAAAATTACCTTGTATCAAGGTATCTGAAATTTAGCATCTTATAATACATTATCTTACAGTTTCGTAAGACAGAAATCTGAGCATAGCTAATTGGGATCCTCTATGACAAGGTTTTCAATAGCCTGTAGTTATGGTGTTGACTTGGTTGTATTCATATTGAAGCATGTCTGGGGAAGGATATGCTTATAAGCTCAAATGTTTCCTCACAGGATTTTCTTTTAGAGTTACTGGATGAAGGACCTTAGTTCTCTAATTTTTGGCCAGAGGTTGCCCTCGGTTCTTTGCGATATTTCCATTCCAGCAGCTTGTTTCATCCAAGTCTATAAAACAGAAAAGGCAAATAGTCCATTGACTAACCAAAAGTCAGTTTTTCATAATCAAATCACAGAAGTGATATATATTACTTTTACTGTTTTATATTAGTTAGAAATAATTTTCTAGGTCCAGCCTTCATTGAAAGGGAAGGGACTACATAAAGGAATGCATGCTAGGAGATTGGGATTACTGGGGCCATTCTTAGATGTCTGCCTACTGTAAAGTGTAATCTGTATAGGTGTGTGTATATGAGGGTGAATAAACACATAGTCCTTGTTTAAAATGGGTCGCTACTCATGGACATCAAATTGTATGAATTCTTGGCTTCTAGCTATTAATACTGAAAAGGGGTTGCCTTTACTTACATTTTGTGATCACAAATAGTTATTAATTGAGTCAAGACACTGTACAGAGGCCATACTGCAAGTGGAGAAGAATATAGATTCTTAGAATCATGTAGCTAAAAGAGTTACTAGAAGAGAATTAATTTACCATTTCTATCTCTCAGAAGAATTCCTTCAATAACATCCCCAATAAATAGCCTTCAGCCTCTGCTTAAATACTTCAAAGTTCAGGGAAAACCATTTCACTATTAGTGTATGATTCTGTTTATTTTAATAAATTACTTTTAATAGAAAATGTGTATGATGTAAAATTCAGAAGTTACAAAAGAAAGCACAAGCTATGAAAAGTAATCTATCAGTATGTCCATCAGCTACCTAATTCCCTTCCCCAGAAACATCAGTGCTATTTCTAGTTTCTCATAAAATTTTCCAGAAAAGTCCATATATGTATTTGTACTTTTACTTTAAAATTAATTTTAATTAATATATAATTGTACATTTTTGTAGGAAATGTAATGTGATTTTTCATCAAATGAATAGAACATATAATTATTAAACCAGAGTAATTAGTATACCCATCATCTCAACCATTTTTCATTATTTTGTGTTGGGAACATTAAAAATTAGACAACTTTACCTTATATTTAATCCTGAAAAAAATTTTGTGTATCCTTTAAAAATTAGTGATTATTGGGGCCGGCAGGTGGCATGATGGTTAAAGGTGCTGGACTCAGTTTGAATTCCAGACCTAGCAGTCTTTCTCACTTTCTCACTTTCTCTCTCTCTCTCACTCCATCCCTCTATGGTCAAATAAAAATAAATAAATAAATCAATGATTATTTCAAATTTTTTCTAAAAAAACTTATGGCATTTATATGAGACTTGTTGCTATCTGAGATCAGGAACTTTATATTATGCATCATTGTATTCCCTGTGTCGACAGCAGTGCCTGACATATTTATTGTAGAACCTTAGCAAATATTTGTTAAATGAATGACTGAATTAATCTTGCTTCATTACATTTTTTTCTGATATATTTGTGATATTCTTCATCTGCTACTTCTTTTTTTTCCTGATATGTATGTATTTTTCTTTATACATGATAGAGTATGTACATGCATGTGTATGCGAGGGTTGGAAGAAAGAGAGGAGCACTCTCCACAGGTTCGGTCACACCATGACCCCCTTGTTCTATTCTTCTAGCCCATCAGGTCTTGGGCACTCACACATATACCTGGTATGTTTCTGGCTGACCAGTCCAGGGATTCAGACTACATTTGCTTTGTGGGATCTGGGTTCTCCTGAGCAGTGTATTACTGCTGTGCCATGGAGTTGGCCCTTTGACATTTCTTGGACCTACTCTTTTCCTCTATTTCTTCTCCCTTCTACCTTTTTAATCCCTTTGAAATTAATTTCTGCACATGGTATGAAGTACCTATTTCACATTTTTATATATGGACAAATAGTTAATCTAGTACTATTTATTGAATAGTCTGACATTCTCTTACTAATTAATAATGCTACTCTGGCCTCTGCTGAGTTACCACACATTTGGGACCAGCAGTTAGCGTAATGGGTATGTCACTGGACTCTCACGTAGTCGACTACGGCTCGACTCCCAGACCTGGTAGCTTAAACTCACACTAGGCACGTGTGCATGTGTGCCCAAGATCCTGAGAGGAGAATGGAGGAGAAGGGATTGCAGCGTGGCCATCCCCCCCGGGGGTGATTTCTCACTTTTTTGTCTCTCTGTCTCTCTCTGTCATCCTGGTGAGCGCACATACCCTATAGCAAAAACCTCTCAAAAAAAAGAAAAAAAGAAAAAAAAAGTTTCCACATATTTAAGAATCTGTTTTGGGCCCCATTCTGTTCTGCTGACTTGTTTATGATCCATGTGCCAGTATTGTACTGCTTTAAGTATTGTGTCTTTATAGAGAGGGCTTTAGCTTTCCTCCCTTACATATTTCTTCAGAGTTCTTAGCTATTGTTGGTACTTTATCCTTCCATATGAATTTTGGCATTTTTTTATAGACCACATATTAGTTTATTTTTAACACCCATCATGCCATGAATTCATAGGGAATAGGTTCCAGTAGCTCAGGCTCCTTTCCATTGGTTCTCACAAAATGTGCTTCACTGGGTGGAGCAGGCTGGTGTTTTAGTTGAACCCAGGTACCTTTCCCTTTGGCTTCTTTCTTTTTCTGGTCATTTTCCTTCACATGTTTTAGAAGCTATCTCTGCTCTTAGAATGCTTAATTTGCTCAATACACATATTAATTCTCTTGGCAAGAATCTTGCTCTTGTTTGTTTACAATACTGCCAACAGTATGCTGGGTAACATTGTAATTTTGCCATGGTAATTTATGGGCATTCCTTTTTGAACAGTACCCATTCCCTTAATGTCTACAATATCACCTTTCTTTTAGATTCCCATATATGTCGCCAAAGGAACCACTCCATGTTTTCTAAAAGGCCTAGAGAACATATATCGGGTGCCTCTCCTCTTT
>NW_006203672.1:18399-44855 GCF_000334495.1 Tupaia belangeri chinensis
TCTTTCCCTTTGTGTTCATCATTTTGGTTAATTACTGGAAGATGGTGGTTTCGGCCAAAAGCTGAATTTTGGCATTTGTTAAGTTCTCTAAAAAACATTATGGAGACTTTGGAATTAGGTTGAATTAGCAGGTTAATCTGAAGGAGAATTGCTACCCTAATGATACACTTACTATTGTTATGATTGGGAAAGTAATACCTTCCTATTTATTTAGGACTTTATTTATTTATTTTTTTATTGTATTGATTCTAAGAGAGTTTATTAGTTTCCTTTAACAATTTTGAAAACTTGGAAATTGGGATGTGTCTTACAACCAAAGAATTTTTACCATAGGTCACCGTTCGATTGGCAGTATTTTAATTTTCTTAGTGTCTTAGTGTGTCTTAAATTGAATGAAATATGAATATGCTTTGCAATATATATATTTTTTAGGTTTTTGCTATAAGTCATGTGTGCTCACCAGAGAGATACAGAGAAAGAGAGAGAGAGAGAGCACACAAGAATGAGAGGGAGAATGAGAGGGAAAGTGAGAAATTACACACCTGGGGGAATGGGCACACTGCACTCCCTTCTCCTCCATTCTCCTCCTAGGATTTTGGGAATGCACACATATGTGCCTGGCATGAATATCAAGCCGCCAGGTCTGGGACTCAAACCATGTAAGGCCATGTGGGAATCCATTGCTTTAAACACCGTGCCACCTGCTGGCCCCCACAATAAATTTTTTGAAATATAAAACTTTAAAATTATTTCCTTTGAGAGCAAGAGAGAATAAGATAAGTACCCTCAGAAGGATCTCATGCTGGTATCCTTCTCCCCACCTTTCCAGCTAGTCAGGATCACCAGCTCCACCAGCTCACTGTGTGCCCAGTGTGTATAGGCTGACTGGGGACTAAACTGCGATGTTTCATATGGCTTTCAGTGTTGCAGAGTGCTGTGCTACCACTGCACCACTGCAGTTGGGCCAATAATAAGTTTCTATAATTAATTTTAAACAGCTTTATTGAGAAATAATCCCTTACAATTCATATACTTCATAAGTAAAGCTTTTATAAAACGAACATATATGAAGCATACGTCAGTGGCTTTTAGTATATTTATAGATATGTGCAGCTATCACCACAACTAATTTTAGGAGATTTTCATCACCTCAGAAAGAAACTCTATGCTCTTTAGCTGTCACTCCTGTGTAACTCCATTTCCCCAATTTCAGCCCTAAGCAACCACTAATCTGTTCTTTGTGTCTATGTATTTTTTACTTTTGCACACTCATATGAATGGATTCATAAAATATGTGAACTTTTATAACTGGCTTTTTTTTCACCAAGAATAATATTGGTAAGGTTTTTCCAAGTTCTAGTATGTATCAGTATATGATTCTTTTTTTTTTTTTTTTTTTTTGAGAGGTTTTTGCTATAGGGTGTGTGCGATCACCAGAAAGACAGAGAGCCAGAGAGCCAGAAAGTGAGAAATCACCCCATGGGGGGGTGGCCGTGCCACAATCCCTTCTCCTCCATTCTCCTGTTGGGATCTTGGGCACGCATGCACACACGCCCAGCATGAGTTTAAGCCACCGGTTCTGGGACTGGAACTGCAGTCGACTACATGGGAGTTCAGCGACATAGCCATTCGCTAACTACTGGTCCCCTCTTTATGGTTTTTAATTTGGTTTGTCTTTTGATAGACATCTGTGTTATTTCTTCCTTTTGACTCTTATGAATTATGAAACATCTGTGTACTAGTTACTGAGTAGAATATATGTTTTTGTTTATCTTAGGTATATACCTAGAAGTATAATTACAGGGTTATATAGTAACTATATTTGGTTGTTTAAGGAATTGTCAGACTGTGTCTGAAAGAGCTGTACCATTTCATATTGTCACTGGCAGTATTTTAGTGTTACAGTTTTTCTTCATCCTCACCAATACTTGTTGTTATTTATCTTTTTTTTTTTTTGGAGAGGTTTTTGCTATAGGGCACGTGCACTCGCCAGACAGACAGAGAGAGACAGAAAGTGAGAAATCACCCCCCAGGGGGAATGGCCACGCCCCAATCCCTTCTCCCCCATTCTCCTCTCGGGATCTTGGGCACG
Organism: Tupaia belangeri chinensis; assembly: GCF_000334495.1. Lineage (NCBI taxonomy): Eukaryota > Metazoa > Chordata > Mammalia > Scandentia > Tupaiidae > Tupaia > Tupaia belangeri. The sequence goes on from NW_006203672.1 coordinate 20,492, forward strand.
CATGCACACGCACCTGGTGTGAGTTTAAGCCAGCGGGTCCAGGACTCAAACCGCGGTCGACTACGTGGGAGTCCAATGACATAGCCATTATGTTAACTGCCCCTTATTTGTCTTTTTGATTCTAGCCATCATACTAGCTGTGAAGTTGTAGCACATTATAGTTTTGGTTTGCACTTGCCTGATAACTAATAATTTTGAACATTTTTTTTCATGTGCTTATTGGCTACTTTTATATCTTCCTTGACCTCCCATGATAGGCTTTATTAGGTTTTTTTTTTTTTCCTAAGTTTTTGCCATAGGATGTGTGCCAGAGAGAAACAGAGAAAAACAGAGAGAGTGAAAGTGAGAAACTACCCCATGGAGAGGATGGATGTGCTGCAATACCTTCTCCATCCTTCTCTGTCTTTCTCTTCCTGGGATTTTTGGTACACACTATGTGCTCAGCATGATTTTCAAGTTGCCAGGTCTGACACCTGAACCATGATTGGCCATGTAGGAGTCTAGCACCTTAACCACCACATCACATGCTGGCCCCTCAAAGAGCCATCTTTGAGTTTCATTGATTTCCTCTATTGTTTTTCTACTGTGATTTCCTTACTTTAAAAGGTTCTAATCTTTTTTATGTCCTCCTCCTGCTTGTTTTAAGTTTGGTTTGGAATTTAGATTATTATGCTATTAACCTACCTTCTACAATTAACAGTAACTTTATCGTTATGTTTAAATTTTCCCAATTGTCTTAAATATATATTTTTCAACTTGTTTTTAAAAATTAGGATTTTTTTTTAAGAGATTTTTGCTATAGGGTGCCTGCATTCAGTGGATAGACAGAGAGAGACAGAGAGACAGAAAGCGAGAAATCCCCCCCTGGGAATATGGTCATGCCACAAACCCTTCTCTTCCATTCTCCTCTCAGGATCTTGGGCATGCATGCACACACGCCCAGTGTGACTTTTAAGCCGCCAGGTCTGGAACTTGAAGCATGGTCGACTTCATGGGAATCCAGCAATGTAACCATTATGCCATCTGCTGGTCCCATCAAATTAGAATCTTAACAAGGTCCACCTATATTGGGTTATAGATATATTTTATTACTTAGATCTCTTTTGATCTATAAAGTTGCCTCATACCTCCTTACTTTTCTTCATACCATAGTATGTAGTAAAGATAGAGTTTCATGTACCACATTTTGGACTTAGCTGATTGTATCCTTATAAACTTATTTAATGTGTTTCTCTTTCTACCAATGGAAAAAAAAATCCTTGGTAAATATAGAGGTATGATTAAATTCAGATTCAGTTTGTAAAGCAAATATATTTTATAGATGGTACTTTGCACATCTTATTGTATCATTTGAGGAGGTGTTATTTGGTTGTCTGATTGACACAGTAAGACTTGTCCTTGGTTTGAGGTATAATGCAGGTATATATTTCTAGTTTTTCTTTATTCTCTTCCATTGGGTTGTTTATTCATACTCCAGTTCTACAGTTATTTAATTAAAGGATACTAAAATACTTTATAATACTTTTCAATACTTGGTAGTACTAATTGCTTCCTCATTATTTTTTTCCTTTTTTCTTTTTTTTGGAGAGGTTATTGCTATAAGGGCGTGTGTGCTCATCAGAAAGACAGAGAGAGACAGAGAGATAAAAAGCAAGAAATCACCCCCCAGGGGGGATGGCCATGCCGCAATCCCTTCTCCTCCATCCTCCTCTCAGAATTTTGGGCACACATGCACACGCACCCGGCGTGAGTTTAAGCCACCGGGTCCGGGACTCCAGCCGTGGTTGGCTACATGGGAGTTCAGCAACATAGCCATTACACTAACTGCTGGTCCGCTCATTTTTTTTTTTTTTAATCAGCTTTTGTGGTTATCCATGCCTCTATTTTCAAAAAGATCTTTATAATAACTTACCTAGTTTTGAGGAAGGAGTGTATTTTTTATTTAAATGAAAATTTTATTAAAAACTTAGGAAAAACTGGACACACTTTTGATAAGAGTTTTTTTTTTGGTCTAGCACATTAGGCTTTTTTATTTACTCTAAATCCATTTTTGTGGCTTTGAAGAACATGTTTTCTTTTTTTTCCCTCATTTAGATTTTGAAATTTTTTGTTTATTTTATACCTAATGAAGATGCTAGTTATAATATGTTTGTAAATATATTCTGTGAGGTGTAGTGTGGACATTGGTGTTCATTCATTTATCATATATTTACTGAATGCTATATCCAAGACACTGTGCTGGTTGCTTGGGAGGAGATATAAACTAAAATTTCTTTAAGATTCCTTAAGATTCTTAAGGTCACTTAAAACTCTTAGAATATAATGAGGACACTAGCAAGAAACTGGTGATTTTTATTCAGTGTGATAGGTATTCTCGTTTAAGTAATCATAGAGGCAAATACTAGGCATACCAAGGGTGCTGTAGGAAGTGGAAGTGATTATTGATAAAAGGCAGCATAACAGTAGGGCTGTTTACATGTGGTAATATAAATAGTGTCCTTTGAAATAGTGCCACACAAAAAATTCTGGCTTGCATAATGATGATAGTGGTAGTGGTACTAGACTTCAAAACTTAGATCAGCTTATAGTTGACTAAGTGAAGAAGATTACCTTTCTAGGCAGAGGAGCTTCAGTGTGAATTTTACAATGTCAAACTCTGGGCAGTACCTTATAAAAGAGTGGAAACAAAAAGTCATAAAGTATCCTTTGTTGGAATTTCACTTGTTTTTGAGAGTTCAGCTGTGATTTTTTTTCCCTTTTACATTTTTTAGTCGTAATTCAGTTCTGTTGTTTTATTTCTGTCAGGTATCCTTTTCCAATAAAAAACACCTGAACTTTGAAGGACTCTTTAAAAATTTAGATAGGAAAATTTGATTTTAGCTCTGTAACATTTCTAATGCTGTATGTACAAAATGTTTTTTAAAGGTTGTAGTAGAAAAACTCTTTTCTTACCATGTTTAAACACTCGATCACAGAATTCCCAGTTCAGAAAAAAATTTTTTCACTATAATAAAATAGTTTAAAAGTGTTTTTTATTTTTTAATTTTTAAAATTAAGTCCTCCTCTTTCTTTAACAGGTTTATCCTTTCACTCATTTGTTTTAAACATATCTTGTTTTTGTCTTGTAACATCTGTTCTTCCTTACAGGATGATAATGTCAGATCCCTCCTCTGTAGCTTAATATATTATAGAAGTTCAGTGACTGCTGAGCAAGTTTTGAATGCTGAATGTTTCTTGCTACCAAATGGGAAATCAATTCCAAACCCAGGAAAAGATAACAAATATAGCCAATATGAAAAGGAAGAAGAATTCAAGGTGGAGAACTTGGATAAATATAAGGAAGAGACAAGAAATGGTGAAACCAACTTTAATTGATAAATTAGTATTCTGTCATTTTTGTAGATGTTTCATTTAAAAACTTTGTTTAGTTTGGTTAATAAACAAAAATCTGAAAATGTTCTGGAACTAGTTGGATTATGTCTTTAGTATATAGGTCGTGAAAAATAAAAGATGTTTGGCTATGCAAAAAATTGTATGCTTTGAAATTTTGTTTAAAAAGGGATTATTAAGGAACAGTTTCTTCTCTAAAATTTCTTTCTTTCTATCTCTCTCTCTCTCTTTTTTTTTTTTTTTTTTTTGGAGAGATTTTCAGTATATGGCGCGTGCACTTGCCAGACAGACAGAGAGAGACATAGAGACAGAAAGCGAGAAATCAACCCCCGGGGGGATGGTCACGCCGCAGTCCCTTCTTCTCCATTCTCCTCTCGGGATCTTGGGCACGCACGCACATGCGCCCGGCGTGAGTTTTAAGCCACCAGGACGCAAACCGCGGTCGACTACGTGGGAGTCCAGCGACATAGCCATTACGCTAACTGCTGGTTCCCTCCCTCCCTCCCTCTCTCTCTCTCTCTCTCTCTCTCTCTCTTTCTTTCTTTTTCTCCCTCCCTCCCTCCCCCCTCTTTCTTTTCTTTTCTTTTCTTTTCTCTTTTCTTTTCTTTTTTTTTCTTTTCTTTTCTCTTTTCTTTTCTTTTTTTTTCTTTTCTTTTCTCTTTTCTTTTCTTTTTTTTTCTTTTCTTTTCTCTTTTCTTTTCTTTTTTTTTCTTTTCTTTTCTCTTTTCTTTTCTTTTTTTTTCTTTTCTTTTCTCTTTTCTTTTCTTTTTTTTTCTTTTCTTTTCTCTTTTCTTTTCTTTTTTTTTCTTTTCTTTTCTCTTTTCTTTTCTTTTTTTTTCTTTTCTTTTCTCTTTTCTTTTCTTTTTTTTTCTTTTCTTTTCTCTTTTCTTTTCTTTTTTTTTCTTTTCTTTTCTTTCTTTCTTTCTCTCTTTCTGTCTTTCTGTCTTTCTCTCTTTCTTTCCTCCTATAGGGCACATATGCTCACCGGAGAGAGAAAGAGAGAGAAAATGAGAAATCACCCCTGGGGGCGGAGGGTTACCATACTGCAATCCCATCTCCTCTAGTCTCCTCTTGGGATTTTGGGCATACATGCACACACACACAGTGTAATTTTCAGGCTACTTGGTCTGGGGCTTGAACTGTGCAGCTGGCCATGTGAGATCCCAAACCTTAACAACATGCCACCTGCTGGCCCTGCAATTACTTTTAGTTGTTGTTGTTATATTTTTCCATTAATACTGATGTTATTGAGGATGCAAAATTAATCATTTGATAGTGATAAGTATCAGAACAGTAGTTAGTGGTCGTCTTGTGTGTGTCGGAGGAGTGAGGGAAATCATCTGGAAAAGGGTACAAGGAAACTTTCTGGGATAATGGAAACATTCTAATGTTTGTTTCAACTATATTTTAGTGTCAAAACTCATTTTATTAAACATCTAAGATTCTTTGAATAAACTATGCTATTATACCTTGATTTAAAAACTTACTCACTTCTGCATTAAAAAAAGTAAAAAATTATGTCAGATTTTACCTACTTAAAGCCAGTCAGCTATTCCCATAATTTTTTCCAGATATACTTTATAGAAGGCTTTCTACGCACAGAGCAAGCTTATTAAACTTTTGTGGGCAACACACTTAATTTTTTTCCCTAAATTCTGTATCCAGATTCAAGTATTTTGTTAGGGCTACCTTAATTCATTCATTGGTTTTAAAAAATTACATAGCAACCAAGCCATTTGTTTTGTCAATGCCTTGCAGACTCATGTTAATCAGACTTTGTTATTCAAGTATTTCTTGATTTTATCTTTTATTGGTTGAAAAAGACACAGCTCTAACTTCAACACTACAATTCTCAGAAATCTCGGATTCTCTACTTTCCTCTTCACTCTCGCTTGTAAACAGGCCAATTCTGTTGTAAACCCATCTCCCTCCTGTAGTCAAATAAAAACCAAGGCACTCCAGTAACATTCCGTTTTGTAACCTGATTACATTTTGTTGCTCTTTCAGGAATTACAGTGTCAGTGATTTTTTCTTCTTTGGCAGATTATTTTCTGAAGACTTCGGCTTTTTCCTTTTTCACAGTTGTACAGTTGGTCTTTCTTCCTCCACCATCATCTCCATGGTGCCAGGGTGCCCCTCCGATTCCTGTGTAGCCCAGAATGTTTGTTCCTTCAAGTTGTTGAACCCCTTGGTCACTCTAGGCCTGCTCCTGGCCACTGTGCCTCTCTGCAATTACTTTTTGAAACTGGATTATCAGATGCAATATTTATTTATTTAATTATTTTTAAGAATTGCTTAATTTTATTATTATTTTAAAATTTGCTGTAGTCACCAGAGAGACAGAGAGAAAGGGAGGGAAGGAAAGTGAGAAACCAAGCCAATAGGTTCTCATTTGAACGTTGTTGAGCCATGAGGGAGTCCAACACCTTAACCACCATACTACCTGGTACCCTGAGAAGAGATATTTATAATAGGAAAGGTTGTTAGATTGCTGAACAAGTGTTATACATATTTTTCAGTATGTCAGCTAGCTGGTGATAAAGGCTGATTTTTTGTTTGTTTGTTTTGTTAGAGAGCTCACCAGAGAGAGAAAGAAGGAAAGTAAGAAAGCACCCTCATGGGAGATGGCCATGCTACAATTCTCTCTCTTCCTTTTCTCCTTTCAGGATTTTGGGCATGCATACACATGCACCCACCACATTCTTCAAGCTGTTGAGCCTGGGACTTGAACCATGCAATTGGCCATGAGAGAGTCAACTACATCAATGACCACACCACTGGCTGGCCAGAAGGCTAATATTTTTATTCAACAATTGATAGTTGACATTTACTTTGTATCCAGTTCTGGAAATATAAAGATAGAGAATGTTCTATGTGAAGATACTGTGAAGCCCACAGTAATGTTGAGAAATTAAAAGATTTAACAGATCTTCGAAATACAGTATCGAATACTCAGTTACAGTTCTGGACTTTAGAGAATAACATAGGTGCTTATCCTGTGGAGGAGGAGTGTCAGGGAAAGCTTTCTAGAGAAGGTGGTACCTTAGTTAAATCTTAAAGGATGAGGTGAAGCAAAGGTGAAGAGATGAGCAAGAATATCCTAAATAACAGAAAAAGCATGATGAAAGCACCAAAGGGAGAAATAGTTTATTGTTCTTAGTAGTGTATAAAATATAAGGCAGATAATAGTCAAGTAGATGAGGACTTTCTATGAATTAATAAAGTGTTCATATCTAATGATTTTATAGGAAATGCAGAATGTCATTGAAGAGTTGTAAGCAGCTTTATTAGCTCCTTTGATAGCCATCTGCCTACTATCAGAATAGAAGGTAGGGAGACTACTCAGAAGGAAATTATGATAACACAGGTGAGAGATGATGAAAGCAAAACCTAAGGGTGTAGAAATAGAGATGAGACATATGGGCCAAATTTATGAAATAAGGCAAAATCAGTTGGATTTGGTTATTGAAGTATATGTATACTAAAGTATTAGACTGTCAAAAATCATGACTTATTTTTTTCCATATTTTTCTATGCAAACATGCCTTATGACTTTTCTGATAACTCACAATGTATGGCAGAGTCTAATTCTATTCAGTAATCAGCTTCCTTCCTTCCTTCAAGATAGACTCCAGTTTTATATGTAGAGGCAGTATATTCAGCAAAACTACATTTACCATTTTCTCAATTAGTTGAGGCCTTTTAACTGAGTTCTTGCAAATAAAGCTTCTTAAAAGGAACTGATATAGCTGGAAGATAACCTTTTGCCCTCAGCCTGCTCCTACTGCTTAGAAGCTAACATGATCACTAGAATTTGAGCAGCCCCCTTGGGTCATGAAGTCACCTTAAATATGTAAGTCATGACTAGGACTGTGGAACTGGTGTCTCCAAACATTCTGGAATCTCTAAATTAGCCTTAAGATTTCATGTTATTTGAGAGAATAAACCTCTATATCAGTGTGGTTCCTGTGCGAGCAACTTTAGGATCATCTGGGAGCTTGTTAGAAATGCAAATTCTTGGGACCAGCAGTTAGCATAATGGCTATGTCGCTGGACTCCCACGGAGTCGACCGCAGTTCGTGTCCCGGACCTGGTGGCTTAAAACTCACACCGGGTGTGTGTGCATGCGTGCCCAAGATCCCAAGAGGAGAATGGAGGAGAAGGAATTGCAATGTGGCCATACCCTCTGGGGGCTGATTTCTCGCTTTCTGTCTCTGTTTCTCTCTCTGGCTGGCAAGCGCACGTGCCCTATAGCAAAAACCACTCCCTCCCCCCAAAAGTGCAAATTCTTGGTTTCAGCCCAGACCTACCAAATAATTCTGGGTGGAGGATGGTGGTAGAGCCTAGCTCTTTGTGGGATTGTTTTTTTTTTCCTTTTTTTTGAGAGGTTTTTGCTATAGGGCATGTGTGCTCGCCAGACAGAGACAGAGAGACAGAAAGCAAGAAATTACCCCCCAGGGGGGATGGCTACGCTGCAATCCCTTCTCCTCCATTCTCCTCTCAGTATCTTGGGCACGCACACACACACACCCGGCGTGAGTTTAAGCCACCAGGTCCAGGACTCGAATCATGGTCGACTACGTGGGAGTCCAGTGACATAGCCATTAGGCTAACTGCTGGTCCCTAGCTCTCTGTGTTTTAACAGGCCTTAAATCATTCTGATAAATACTAAAGGGAATCATTGTATACAATCAAGCTATTACTACCTTTTGACTTTTCTGTTTTGTAACAGAATTTAAATTTTAGCTGACTTAGTAGTAAAGGTGTTAGGGTAGGTAGAGAGACATGAGTGGGGAGGGGAGGATCTAGAAGCCTGTGGGACCACCCACGGGAAATGCCCTACATTGCCCTTTTTGTACTTTTGTGGTCTAAAATATCCTGCTACTCAAGATAGGGGGCAGCACAGAGGAGTTTATGTAACTTAGAGCACGCACAGTACTAAACTTGATTACTCGTAAGTAATCTTTAGCTCATTAACATAGTATTTGCATTGACTCATGGAAAAATTATCATATAACAAGGCCCAGCTTGAGCATGAATTGAAGTGAAAGAGGACGAACTGAGATATGAAAGCATACAATGCAGAAACCTCAATGTTGGTATCTACCTTGGAGCTAGCCCCCTCCTACCTCTCAGGAGCATACTTTCATTTTCCTCTGCTTTGTACTTTCATTTTACCTTGCTATAAAGCTTTGTTGTTCCCCTATACATGTCTCTTCGCGGAATTATTTCTTCCAACAGAAGTACTAGGTATTCATTTTCCACACTAACAAAGGCACAACAGTTAAATTTAAAGAAAACTTGGATAATTAAAGGAAACAAGAATAGACCACTTTATTTATACTTACCATTTTAAATAAAGAATTAGGCTATCATTTCCTTAGTGTATTCGTAACCCTAGTCCCTTGGATTGCTCAGCACAAGAATGAATGCTGTGATTAATTATGTGTGAAATAATAAATACTAGATTGGAGACTGGTCATGCTTGTTAGATAGTAAAGGTTCTAAAAAGTTTTATAAGAAAGAAGCCTGTTTAGTTTTATTTGTTCCAGCCTAGTATTTGCTAGAATAGACAGTTACCCTTTCCCCCCATTTTCTCTTTTGAAATTAGTGTAAAAATTAATTTGTGGGGTATTAAGATGGAATTACTTCTTATTTCATTTTAAAAATAATTATTCAGTTTTATCTATTTATTTAAATTTGACCAAAGAGAGAAGAGAGAGAGGAAAAGTGAGAAAGCAAGCAGCCAGATCTGGGACTCAACTCGCAGTCAACCATGTAGGAGTCCAGCACCTTAACCACTATACCACTTGCTGGTCCCCTATTTTTATTTCATTTTTTAAAAAGTTAAATGTTGAGACCTGCAGATGGTGTATTGGTTACATTGCTGGATTCCCTCCTGGACCCATTGGCTTAAACCTCATGCTAGGTGCATGTGTGTGCATGCCCAAAATTCTGAGAGGAGAATGGAGGGAAAGGGATTGCGGCATGGCCATTTCCCTGGGGGGTAATTTCTTACTTTTTATCTCTGGCGAGTGCACATACCTTATAGCAAAAATCTCTCTCTCTCTCAAAAAAGGTTAAATATTAATGAATAGTGAGAAGAGACAAACTCTATCTGTTTGATGACATAAATACCTCTTGAAATAATGTGTGTGTGTCTGTGTGTGTGTATCAATGCAAAGACAAACATGTTTTCAGTGCCCTGTAGGCAATCTGAATGTTGCAGTATGTAAAAAGCTATAATAACAACAACACTGTACATCACCTAAAGAAGAGGGAGGGAGGGCAGGGATGAAGAGGTTAAGGAATAGACATTTGACTAATTTTGGAGGAACACAGTAGACTGTTTGGAATTGGAAGAGGGGCATGCCAGGCCAAGGAAATTAAGAAAGCTCAAAGGGTAGATTCGAGAGAGGGTAAGACCTAGCTGAGTATAGGACATTTATGAGGGAATCAAGAAGTAAGCTTGGGAAAATATTTTGGGGACAGATTATAGAGAATCTTATGTTGCTTTGAAAGAGGTGGGAACCTATTATAAACTTAGGAACAACTACATCAGACAGTCCTATTTGTTTTAGGATGAAATATCAAACCAGAGAGGAGGATTGGACAGGAAAATATGAAGATAAGATAAAGGTTAAGGATGGTACATTTTACTAAAGTAATTGAGGCAGATAAATTGTTGTGTTTTAGGTCAGTGTTTGGAAAGGGGAGGATTAAGAGTATAAACTTTTTTGAAGAAATTCATGGGAAGCCTTCAGTCCATTTCATTAGATCAGTGCTAAGTCTTTTTTTTTTTTTTTTGAGAGGTTTTTGCTATAGGGCATGTGCACTTGCCAGAAAGACGGAGACAGAGAGATAGAAAGTGAGAAATCACCCCCAGGGGGATTGGCCATGCCGCAATCCCTTCTCCATTCTCCTCTCAGGATCTTGGACACACACGCACACGCCACCAGGTCTGGGACTCGAACCGCGGTCGACTACGTGGAAGTCCAGTGACATTGCCATTACACCAACTGCTGCCCCCACAGTGCTAAGTTATTTTTGCATGCATTTTAATGTCAATATTTGTTACATTTTTCTTAGTATCTCTTATAACTCAGCAAATGACATTTTATCACTTCTTGGTTGCCAGTATGATTGTATCTTCTGCCACTAAAACTCCATGCAGAACCAGTTCTAGAATGATAGAGTAAGGATATTTAAAAATCCACTCCTCAATATAAACAACAGGAACATCGGCAATATCATCAAAATCATCTTTTTTCAGAATTCTGGAAATTAACGGAAGGTTTTCAACAATCTGAAGAATATATTCAAGAAAAACGACTGAATCTTGGTAAGAATAGCAAACCTTGTAGTGTTTAATGGGCCTTATTACTTTCTGACTCCCTCACCCCCATCCCCCCACCTCCAACTCTGTAGTAATCTTTTTAACTATCCGTCTCAAAATCATGTAAGAAGCTGCGAAAACCATTACTCTAACATTGGAAGTGGTAGAATGTTAGCTCTTTCTCTAAAGCTTCATTGACAGAGAACCTGTCTGGCACCTCCTTGGAAAAGCCCTATTCATAGGAATTGAATTTATTTGACCTGATTCAGAGCTGACCCTGGGGAAAAGAAAGAAACTTTTTCCAGAGCGTTTGAAAAACATCATGGCAGGATTTTGTTTGTTTGTTTTTTTGGAGTCCCTTCTCCTCTACTCTCCTCTTGGGATTTTGAGCATGTGTGCACATGCACCTGGCATGAATTTCAAGCCACCAGGTCAGGGACTCAGACTGTGGTTGGCCATGTGGGAGTCCTGTGATGTAACCATCATATCATCTGCTGGTCCCTTCATGGCAGTTATGTTTTTTAGCAATGACAGCTGCCTCAGGCTGTGATTCTAATTGGGGCAAATAATGGGAAAATTTGGGGTATGAAATACCTCTATGGTGCCTTGAAAGCTCTGACAAATTCCTTTGCTTGAGAAGATTGTGTGCATATTCAGGACTGTGCCCGAGTCTGGGAAAGACCTGACAAAACCCTAATCATTCAACTCTAACCGATCTTGAAATTCTAGAAAACAGAATATGAAGGCTTATGCAGAATTGTAAATTGTCAGAGTGTTGAAACTGTGTACTGACCTATACATGGAGCTTCTCAGAAAATATTGTGAAACTTAGTGATTTTTGTTATTTATTTTTTTCAAGAAAAGCAGCTTTAGCTTTAATAAATCAAAATAAAAAAAAGTGAAGAAAAATTTGCTTAAGACATAAAACCAGGAAAAGGGTTAGGATTCTGTTCAACAGTAGATAGATAGAAAAAAGTCAAAAAACATATGGACAGAGCTAAAATCTAGTAACAAGTGTACTATAGTTTTCTTCTGCAACATGTTTTTCACTCTTCATTCCCCCTTTTAGCAAAGAAAAGCATAGTAAAACTAACTTATTTGCAAAAAGATAAGTTTACTCTTAATTTGGTCTGTTGTTTGCAGAAAGTCTCATAAGAATACTCATTGATTTAATTGACTTTGCTGGAACCTTTTATAAGGAATTTAAGATTAGATGCTTTAAAAAGCCTCCCAAGGCTACTGAGCCAAGTCAGGAATTCATCATCTAACTGTGCCTTTAAATATCTATACTTGAGAGGTTTTTGGGCCGGTTAGAAAGTGACATTCCTTACTTAACCTGCCATGCAGAACTGTTTATGGTACCAGGCAATCTTTCCAAGAGTTTCTGTTAACTTTGTTGAGATCTACCTTAGTTTCTTATCTTTCTGGTCATATCTTCAGATATGACAATCCAGTCAAAGCCCTGGCAATGACCAGTATTTTCAATTTCTGATGCAAGGCAACAGATAATGAACTTATTCAGATAACCATTCTGTCACAAAATAAGAATGCTCACTAATTTCCAATTGCAGACAGGTCATGAAGTGAAAAAAGTTTATGTTTCAATTTCAAAAAGTAAAGACATTGCTGAACCTATCAACAACTCAAAAGAAAGCAAAATCCTTAAACCTGGAAGACAAAGCATAGAAGAAAATCAGTAACATTTTAGTCAAATGTCATAAAATTCTATTTCATCATTTCAGTCTCATATAATTGATCTCTCTTTTGTTGAATTTGCAGTATTACTGTGGCCTGGTATTTCTTTTTAAATCCTGGGACTTAACATTCAATATTATTATTGATATTTCCAGACTTGTCCCTACCATTAAATTGGCCATTTTCTTGGTCATTTTTTGTTCTCTTATTTCTGTCTCTGTCTTTAGTTTTCCTGGTATAGTGCTCCCTTCTGAACTTTTTTTTTTTTTTTGGGGGGGTTTTTGCTTTAGGGGGGCTGTGCCGCGCGACAGAGAGAGACAGAGAGACAGAAAGCGAGAAATCACCCCCCAGGGTGGATGGCCATGCTGCAATCTCTTCTCCTCCATTCTCCTCTTGGGATCTTGGGCACACACGCACACGCGCCCGGCATGAGTTTAAGCTGCTGGGTCCGGGACTTGAACCACGGTCGACTACGTGGGAATCCAGCGACATAGCCATTATGCTAACTGCTGGTCCCCCTTCTAAACTTCTTGAGCTATTCTGATGTTGGTAAATTCTTTCAGGTTTTGGTGTTCTGAGAATGCTTTTTATCTTTTCTTCCTGCATGAAGTATAATCTTGCTGGATATAGTAGTCTAGGCTGAAATTGTTTTTGACTTAACATTTTGAATATATTTTCCCATTCTTTCTTTGCTTGCACTATTTCTGATGAGAGGTCTAATGTTAGCCTGATGGGATAACCTTTGTATGTAACTTGACATTTCTCTCTTGCCAAGTTTAGTACCTTGTCTTTGTCTTTGGTTTTGGCCAATCTGCTATGATGTGCCTTAGAGCCATCTTCTTGGGTTCACTCTGTTTGAGGTCCTTTGTATTTCTTAGGTCTAGATATTTGAATGCCTCTCTAGGTTTGGAAAGTGTTCTAGGATTTTATGTAATAGATTATCAATGCCCTTATTAGTTTTTTCATCTTCTGGAATGCCTATTATCTGGATGTTCGGGCATTTAACAGTATCTAGTATTTATCATATATTGTTCTCATTCTGGGGGGGGTGTTATTTTTCTCAGTCTTTTTGGTAATTTTTTTCTAGGACAGAGGTTTTGTCTTCTACATCTGAGATTTGAGGTTCTGCATGTTCTAATCTGCTTTTAATACTTTTGAGGGAGGTTTTGATTTCCTGTATTACAGCCTTCATCTCTAACACCTCCGTTTGATTCTTTTTTTTTTTTTTTAATATATGATTAGGTATTAGGTCCTTGGCAAAAAATTTAGAACACCAATTTGTGAGGATAAACTCCATTTGTAATAGCAAACACGGATCACAGGTAGCCCTGGAGCTGAGGAACAGCTTTGATTTTTGGTAAAATTTGCCAAGTCCACAGCTTTCTGATCAACCTTGCACTGCTCTGAAATCTCGTATTTCCCCTTCTCTGTGTTGAAGATCTCACCTTATTGGTGTCCGGGCTTCCACAGTTTCTTTTTCTTGAAGTAAGCATCAGTAACTGCTTTGGGATTTTTACTTTGCTAAATATTAATTTTTGTGGAGGTGGCTCTGACAAATTTTTGGTGTATTCTGTGTGGTGGAACTCAATTGAGGACTAGTGGTCCAGTTACAAGTTGCAAGTTACTGCTCAACTGCTTAAGGAAAACCAGTCTTTTTCCTCTGTGGCATTTAGTGAGGATGATTAGAATGGCCCCAGTAGTGATGATAGCTTGAAGCTTTCTCACATGCTGACTGAAGAGTTTTTCGCCATGGCTCAACTGCTTTTGAGGCACATCTTCAGAAGAATAATACCTAGGCGTTTTGTGAAGTTTAACTACTTGGGTACCACCATTCTTGTCTCCCCCATCTGGTTTTGTGACAGTCCCAAGAACTTTCTCATTTTTCTTTTCAATCCTGAATTTAGTGACTGAGTATTTCCTTTTGTACATGGCCTTTCTGGCCTACGTGGCAGATCGGGAGTATCTGCTGATGTCCCAGATGAGGACCAGGTCTCTACTCCATAGGGGCTTCCCCTTCTTGGAATTTTTAGCCTTGGGGTCACCCTCTTTAACCTTGCCACTGGCATCAGCCTTCTTGGCTCCAGGTTTCTTCTCCTTAGTATCCTGCTTCGCAGCTTTTTCATCTGCCATCATGTACAGTGAGAAAGTTGTTTGATTTTTTTTTTTTTTTGGTATGTATGTCTTTTTTTAACTCGTGGAAGAATTTCCTCATCTCCTAGAACTCATCTATTTTCTCTTGTATCTTCTGGAGTGTGTTGTCTCTGTTTTCTTGCATCTCTATTAGTTTTTTCACTATGAATATTCTGAATTCTTTATCTGACATTTCCACAAGTTCCATTGTACTGTCTGTGAATGATGAAGAGCTGTTCTTTTTCCTTGGAGGAGAGATATTTTCTTGGTTTCTCATATTTCTTGTATCTCTGTGGTGGTCATCTTATGGATTATGTGTTTCTTTCTAATTTCTTGAAGTTAATTCTGAGCCTTAGAGGTATGCGGGACGAGATGACCTGCAATGTCTTCTGCAGTTCTGTTTCCCTGATGTTCATCAAGCAAACTGCTTTTGTCATTGGAATTGGATATTACAAATGTCTCCAAGTTTCTAGAGAATAGGTGCACCTGGACTGAGCTGCAGGGTTTCAACAGAGAGTTCAGAGGTGTATGGGAGGGACTGAGCAGCGCTCTCTTTGAAGCTCTGTATTTCTCCCTGCTGCTCACTTTGCAGTCTCTTTTCTCTTGATTTTTAATGATTTGGTGGTATATTCACGTTTGGCTAATTTGTTGGAGTTTTCTGCAACTGTAAGCTCATATGCTTCCCTTTACTATGGGGTGCTTCTATGCCAATTTGTCACCTCTACTATGTTTTGCAATGTGGGATCCATAGAAAGAGATTTGAGTTCAGATTTAGGAAGATGAGTTTTCACCCTTTCTGCAACAGGTTCATTGGGGGTTGGGGTATTCAGATGTTTGGCCGTTGTACACTGAGACCTGTCTATACCCTCAGTGTGTGGATGCTGAGAAGCAAAGAGAAAAAGTCAGGTAACAGAAACAAAAACAAAGGGAAAAGGAAAAATAAAAAAGACAAATCAACCAAAAAGGAAAAGGAAAAAAAAATATAATAAAGCAGGTAAAAAAATGAAAACCGCACAGTGTGCTAGCAAGCCCTGTGAAAGAAACAGGGCCAAGTCCATCTGAAATGTAGATGGATTCTGAAATTAGCAAGATAAAAGAGAGATCAGAGGCAAGAGACAGTACTTACAGACTAATATATATATAAAATATTTTTCTGATAGAGATAAAAAGACAGAGACTGCCCTAGTTGGCTAAGTGTTTGGGTTGCAAAGAGGTTTGCAGCAGTCTTTTCAGTTAAAAGAGCGGGGCCAGGCCCATCTCAGATATAGATGGATTTTGGCTGAGTGTTTGGGCTGGAAGGAGAGGTTTGGAGCAGAGGTTCTTCAGTTAAAGGAGCAGGACCAGGTCCACCTCTGCTGGATTCTGGCTAGATGGTTTGGGCTGGAAGGGAACTTAGTGATTTTTAAACATTTAAGGAAATGTCTGTCTAATAAGCTAAGCTAGCCATGACTAAGACTATAGACCGAAGAGAAGTAGTCCAGGGAAGTCACTAAATGAACCTAATTTGCAACAACAGTAAGAAACAGGAACAAGCGCTAGGTTGAAAAAGGGGGAGTTTGGGGGCCAGCAGGTGGTGTGGTGATAAAGGGCACTGGACAGGGCTGACCACAGTTCAAGTCCTGGACCTGGCAGCTTACTCTCTCACTTTCTCCTCCTTCTTGCTTGTCAAATAAATAAATAAATAAATAAGTTAATCAAATTAAATTAGGTAATTCTTTTTTTAAAAAGGGGATTTGATTTCTGAAGTTGCCACAGTATATTCTTTGAAATTTCCAGTTTCAAACAAAAAATTATGAAACAGTTAAAGAAATAGGAAAATATGGTCTGTGTTTAATAGAACTGTATTTAATAAAAACTTCCTTAGGAAATAAATGTTGGACTTAGTACACAAAGATTATATCAACTATTATAGGCATGTTCAAAGAACTAAAGAAAATCATGTAAATAGTTAAAGAAAAGCATGAGACCTGAGAACATGTCTCACTAAATAAAGAATATCAATGAAGAAATTAATATTATAAGAAAGGTTCAAATTGATATGATAAGAAATTAGGAATCTAAAAAGTCAGTATCTGAAATGAAAATTCAGAGAGACTCTATGTAACAAAAAAGTAGTGACCTTAAAGATAGTTCAATTGAGATCTAGTGTGAGGAATAAAATGAAAAAAAAAAAAAACAAAAACAAAACAGAGTTTCAGAGACTTTTGTGAAAATATCAAGCACACCAATAACATAAAGGAGGTTCCAGAAGGAAAGGAAAAAATGGGGTAGAAAGACTATTTGAAGAAATAATGGCTGAAAATTTTCCAAATTTGATGAACACAAATCTATATATCCAAGAAGCTCAACTGAGTACAAATAGGATAAATTCAAAGATTCACAATTAGAAAAAAAAAGATTCACAATTAGACATATCTTAATCAAATTACTGAGAGCTAAAAGGAATGTTTTTTAAGAGAGATTTTTGCTATAGGGCATGAGTGTTCACTGGAGATACAGAGAGAAACAGAAAGACAGAAAATGATAAATCACTCCCCACAGGGTTTGGCCACACCATAATCTCTTCTCCTCTATTTTCCTCTTGGGAGAGGATGCACATGCGCCTGGTGTGAGTTTGAAGCTGCTGGGTCTTGGACTTGAACCATGGTTGACTATGTAGGAGTCCAATGACATAAGAGTCCTTATGGCATCTGCTGGTCATAACCAAAAGGAAATTTTGAAAGTAGGAAGAGAGAGATGACTGGGCTGGTGCTCACAATCCAACAATGGAGGACCAGATCATGTGGAGAGTGTTCATCTATCTCTTCAAATATGTGGACATATACACACTCTACTATAAAAAAAGAAAGAAACAAACAGAAAACCCAAATGAAAGATGTAAATCCTAATTTGGTAGTTATATTAAATGAAAATGCCTTAAAAATTTCAAGCAAAAGGAAGAAACTAGAAAAATAGATTCAAGGATGATCTATGTGCCATGTACAAGAGACACAATTTAAATTCAAAAGTAGAAATAAATTAAAGGTATTGATAGAAAGATGGGTAAAGATACATCAGACAAACAGAACCTTAAAGAGAGCTAGTGGATATTAATTATCAGACAAAGCAGACTTTAAGACAGAAATGATTATTGAAAACAAACAATGACTTTTTTAATGATAAAAGGATCAATTCGTAAAGAAGATATACATGTATTACACCTAACAAAATCCCAAAATGCTTGAAGTAAAAGCTGGCAGAATTGGGGCACAAACCCAGGTCCATCTCCTGATGGACCCTGAACTTCAGCTGTGAACTAGTGCTTGCAGAGACTTAAAATGAAGATTTTCTACTGAGACTTCTTCCTCACTTATTTCTAGAAAGGCACAAACCCAGGCCCACCTCCACATGGATCTTGAACTACAGCTGTGATCTAGTGCATTCAGAGACTTAAAATGATTTTCTGCTGAGACTTCTTCCTCACTTATTTCTAGTGGGTAGTGTACCACCTGTCTCTTTGTCTTTAGTTCTCTCTGTCTCTCTGTATCTCCCTGAGTCTTTTAATTTTTTGACTTTTTTTTTTTTTTAAGGTAAAGTATTCTCTGGGCTTTCAAGCCCCTTTATTGTGTTAATAGGTGCCTCTCCCCTTCTGTTTAGAAAAGGCACAAACCCAGGCCCACCTCCCCATGGATCCTGAACTTCAGCTGTGAACTAGAGTAGTGAACTGGTTTTCAATTTTTGTATTTTAATATTAAAGTCTAGTTTTTTATTATCCTTTCTTCTTTGTCTTTTATGTTTTCTTCAGTTCTTTCTTTCTTTCTTTTTTTTTTTTTTTTAATCTTTACTCTTTTGCTTCTCAGCCTCTGCTCACTAAGTGTCTAGACAGGTCCAAGTGAACAGAATCTATACATTTGAATACAGTTAGGGTCAGCATATTCCTCTATTCCCACTGATTCTGATGCACAATGAGTGAAAATGGAATGGAAGAGATCGCAGATCACCTCCTCCTGCAACACCTCTGAACATTCAGAATGAACTTCAAGAATTAGAAGAAACACAGCATCCATCTGATTACTAGAAATCACTGTAGTCTAGAAATCACCAGAGGGTCACAAGAAATATGGAAAAACAAGAAAATACCTCTCCTCCAAGGAAAAATAAGTCCTCTTCATCCTTAGACAGTATGAGGAAATTCATGGAAATGTCTGATACATAATTTGGAATTTTCATGGTGACAAAGCTCACAGAGATCGAAGAGAAGAGAGGCAATGAACTGCTGAAGAGGCAGGGGAAAGAAGCTGATGAGCTTCAGGAGGTGAGAAAATTGTTGCAAGATCTAAAAGAGGAATTACACACTTTAAAAAAGAATTCAATGTACCGTTAGAGATGAAGACTATAATACAGGAAGTCAAAACCGCCCTTGAAAGTATTCAAAGCAGAATAGATCACACTGAAAATCGAATGTCAGTTGTAGATAGAATTATTAGCCTAGAAAAATCCACCACGAAGACTGAGAAAATTGTCCCCAAACATGAGAATACTATACGAGAAATACTAGATACCATCAAACGTCCAAACATCCGGATAATTGGTATTCCAGAAGGGGAAGAGACCCATAAGGGCATTGACAATATATTCCATGAAATCCTGGAAGAAAACTTTCCAAATGTAGAGAAGCATCCAAAGATCCAGTCCCCGGGGACAGCAGTTTGTGTAATGGCTATGTCGCTGAACTCCCACGTAGTCAACTGTGGATAGAGTCTCGGACTTGGTGGCTTAAACTCACACCGGGCACATGTGCATGCATTCTCAAGATCATGAGAGGAGAATGGAGGAGAAGGGATTGCAACATCGCCATACCCCCCGGGGAGTGATTTCTCACTTTCTGTCTCTCTGTCTCTCTGGCGAGTGCACACTCTCTATAGCCAAAACAAAACAAAACAAAACAACCTCTCTCTCAAAAAGAAAAAAAAAAGATCCAGTCCCAAGAAATACAAAGGACCCCCAAATAGAATCAATCCAAGAAGATCTTCTTCAAGACACATAATAGCCAGATTGAGCAAAACTACAGGCAAAGACAAGATACAAAGATTAGCAAGAGAAAAATGGCAAGTTACTTACAAAGGATATCCCATCAGGCTGACAATGAATCTCTCATCAGAAACAATGTGAGTGAGGAAAGAATGGGAAAATACATTCAAAGAATTAAGGGAAAAGCAATTGCAACCACGGATATTATACCTGGCAAGATTATCCTTCATATGGGAAGAAAAGGCAAGAACATTCTCAGATAAGCAAAATCTGAAAGAATTTAAGAACACCAGACCAGATCTTCAAGAAATTCTACAGGGAGTGCTATACTAGGAAAATTAAATACAGTCACACAGAAATAAGACTTCAAAAGCTAAGAAAATGGCCAGCTTAATTGTGGGGACAAGTCTGGAGTTGAATATTATATCCCAGAATTAATTGGGAAAATTGCATCACAACAAAAGATAAAGTACATGAGACTGAACTGGTGAAATAGAATTTTATGACTTTTGACTAAAACATTGATTTTTTTTCTAGGCTTTGTTTTCTAATTTTAAGGATTTTTGTCTTGAGCTGCTGATAAGTTCATGTACTTACTATTTGAACAGAACCCCAATCTGTTTCCTGGCTTTAAGTTTTAAGCATATTTCCTTAGCATTTCTTTGATTTATTAAAATTAAATCTGCTTTTCTCAAAATTGAAAAAATATAGTAAAAAATACATAATTAATGACCATAGTAAACTACGTAGCATCAGCTAGGTGCTACCTTATAGTATATTCATTCTACTCAGAAATTCATGCCTTAAGTCAGACATGTATTCATAGATATGTATATATCAGCAGAGCTTGCTATTGAAAATAATTAGACTATTTAAGAAATTTTGTGAATCAATAAAATGTGGGGGAAAAAAGGAATGGAAAACAACTGTGGATACCTGAGATAGTGTGGGAGGAGTGTGGGAAATGGCAGAGGGTGAGAAATAGGGGGGGAATATATATATATAGCTCAGTGAATAAATGTAAATTAATTAATTAAAAAAATTAATAAAGGGACCAGCAGTTAGCGTAATGGCTTTGTTGCTGGACTCCCATGTAGCTGACTGTGGTTCAAGTCCTGGACCCTGTGAGGTGGCTTAAACTCACGCTGGGCGCATGTGCATGCGTTCCCAAGATCCCTAGAGGAGAATGGAGGAGAAGGGATTGTGGTGTGGCCATCCCCCCTGGGGGATGATTTCTCGCTTTCTGTCTCTCTGTCTCTCTCTCTGTCCTTCTGGCGAGCACATGTGCCCTATAACAAAAACCTCTCCAAAAATAAATAAATAAATAAATAAATAAATAAAGCGAGCGAGCTGGCAGAATTGGAGGGAAAACTAGATGATTCAACAATAATAGCTGGATGTTACATGTTTGATAATGGACAGAACAAGTAGGTAGAAGATCAACAAGCACATGGAAGACTTGAATGACACTACAAATTAAGTCATCCATATACTCCGAAACAGCAGAATGCACATTCTCTTCAAGTGCACATGGCAATTTCTCCAGAATGAATAAAATGTGAGGTTATATAACAAGTCCCAGTAGATTCAAGGGGATCACTTCCCAACTAATTCAGACCAATATTACCATTACCCTGATACCAAAGTCAGAATAAAACATCACAAGAAAAGAAAACCACACACCTATATCCCTTATGAATATATATGTAAAGGGAAATGCAAATAAAAACCACAGTGAAGCATCACCTAATCCTAGCCAGAATGGCTATGATCAAAAAACAATAGTAAGTACTGGTGAGGTTGTGGAGAAAAGGATGCACTGCTAGTGAAAATGTATATTAGTACAGACACTCCTCACTTAAGTACCTACTTGTTTAAAAGTCCCTCAGATTCAGATGTATGACCAGTTCTTTGCATTGGGGAATTCCGTTTCTCAGTCTGTAAGACTCTCAGGAACTCCCCCTCTTCACTCTTTGTCTTGTTTGCACACTAGGTTAGCATTCACTACACAAAGCATTTGCAATCACACAAACCTACATTTTTTTTGTATTTTAATTAATTTTTATATACATTCAATGACATTGTTTAGCTTATGAAGTGAACATTTCAATATGTGAACAATTCTCCCCAGTCCTGTTGATTAAAATATCTTCAACAGATTACACCACACCTCCCATCCCATCAGCGCTCTGCCTCTGTATCCCTCCTCCAAATGTCCTTCCCTAGGCCCCACTCCTCCACACACACCACATCTGGCATTCACACCCATCTCTTGTGTTTATATATCTTTTTGTCAATCAGTTTTGGTCATAGAGTGCGGACACTCTGTATATATTAAGTGGGGACATACAGTGCCTCTCCTTAATAGTCTGGCTTGCTTCACTCAGCAGTAAATATTCCATATTCTTCCACTTTCTGTCAAAAGCCAGGGTTTTGTTGGTTTTTATAGCTGAATAGTATTCCATAGAGTATATGTGCTAACAAACCTACATATTTTGTTTATAAATTTGTACTTTGTTGTGCACCCATAGCAATATTCAGAATAAATAAAAATGATTATGCTGGATTTATATTGTGGTGTGTCACTTTCTGGTGCTTATATGTGTATGCTTTTTGTATGAATAGAATTACATTATTCTAGGGAACCAGCAGTTAGCGTAATGGCTATGTTGCTGGACTCCCACGTAGTCGACCGTGGTTCGTGTCCCGGACCCGGTGGCTTAAAACTCACGCCGGGCGCGTGTGCGTGCGTGCCCAAGATCCCGAGAGGAGAATGGAGGAGAAGGGATTGCGGCGTGACCATCCCCCCTGGGGGGTGATTTCTCGCTTTCTATCTCTATGTCTCTCTCTGTCTGTCTGGCAAGTGCACGCGCCCTACAGTGAAAAATCTCTCAAAAAAAAAAAAAGAATTACATTATTCTAGTATGGTGTCATATCTATTGAAAAATACATACTCTATGGCACCATGACACAACACAAGGCATCCACCTTTGAGAGCCTCACTTGTTGACTTTGCTTAATGACAGAATGCCTATACAGCTGCTATAGAAGACTTTATGGAGGTCCTCAAAAACCTAAAAATAGAACTACTATATAACCCAATTACTTACTCTTGGACATCAACCCAAAAGACAAGAATCACTCTGTTGGAGAGAGATTTGTACATCCATGTTTATTGCAATATTATTCACAACTGCTAGACATGGAATCAGTCTAAATGTCTAACAACCAATGAATGGATAGAGAAAATGTGGCACTTATACAATGGAATACTGTTCATCTATAAATAACAGCAATATCCTGTCAGTTGACACAAAGTGAATGAATTTAGAAGACATAATGCTAAATGACATAAGCTAGACTAAGAAAGACAAATACTGTATGTCCCTGCTTAACATATGCCAAATGTCCAAACTCTATGGAGAAAACTGAAGAACCAGATGGTATTGAAGTGGTAAGAATAATGGTAGAAACCGCATGGCAGAGAGTGAGTGGTGGTGGGATCAGGAGAAAATGATGAACAGACACAAGCATGCACATGAACAAATGCAACAGGTTATGGAATGATGTACTGCAACAGATTAAAAAACATCATTAACAATTCAGCATAAACTTTCAAAAGAAAAACCTAGTGGAACTATTAGTGAATGTATATAAAAATGTAATGTTCAGTGTTGAAGAAAAGTATGTCTGTATATTATACAGTGTATTCATGCTTTTTTAAAAATATTTTTTGTTTGTTTTTATTTTTTAACATTAATATGCTATACATCATTACAGTATACAAAATGAATTTTTCATCCAAAATACATTGTCTGTTGGCTCAATCAAGTACATCAACATATGTGTTATCAACAAACAATTTTACATTTCTTATGTCTTGTATATTTTGAGTTTTTTCTCTTTTTTTGCCATCCTTGATTCCCTATCCCTAACCCTCTGCCCTGTCCAACCCTCCTCCCATTGTCTCTGTTATCCCTGTTTGCTTTCTATGCCTATCCCCCCCCATTTAATTGATTTGCTAATGAACTTAATTTGTCTAAATATTTGCAATAGCAAGCACAGCTGATATTTACATACACAAGAACCCATGTCTGACTTTAGGCATAAACCTCAGTGAGTAGAATGAACATACTATATAATGGTACCTAGCTGGGGCTATATAGCTTACTGTGGTCATCAAATACAGTTTTTTCTTTAAATTTTGGTAACAGTTTTAGTATTTTTTTCTCTGATTTTTTTTTTTTTAATTACATTCATTCCCTGAGCATCATCACAACATACTAAATGTGGTTTCCCCTCTAGAGTAAACTGCATAGTGTCTTAATCATGCATGTTATCATCCATAAAATTCCATTACTACTTTCATATATATATGGATTTTTACCCCATGTCTGACCCTCTGCCCTATTCCACTCTCTTATTACACTATCTCTGCTGTCTACAATTATCTTCAATTCCTTTTCTCCCACCATTTCGTTGATCACACAATATCATAAGTAAGCTAACTACTTACAATAGCAACTTCAGCTGATGGTTTCAAAAAAAGCAGTTTTGAACTGGTAAGGATATTTCCTTGAAACTTAAGGCCTAGAAACTGGTTAGTATTCTGTTCAAATAGTAGGTACATGAATCCATTGACAGCTCAAGACAGGACAAAAGTCCTTAAAACCGGACAACAAAGCTTAGAAGAAAAGCAGCAATATTTTAGTCAAGTCATAGAATGCCGTTTCATCAGTTCAGTCTCAAGTACTTAATTTTCTTCTGTTTCTGTTGAGGTTCAATCTTCCAGATTGAACTCTG
>NW_006203672.1:45624-95202 GCF_000334495.1 Tupaia belangeri chinensis
GAACTCTTCAACTCCTTTCTCCTTCCTCTTCAGCAGTTCCTTGTCTCTCTTCTCTTCCATCTCTGTTAGCTTTGCCATTATGAATGTTCTGAATTCTTTATCAGACATTTCCATGATTTCCATGGAACTCTGTGTGGATGAAGAGCAGCTATCTGTTTCCCTTGTGGGAGAGGTATTTTCCTGCTTCCCCATATTTCTTTTGCTCCTGCAGCGATTTCTAGTCATCTGGTGGATGATCAGTTTCTTCCCAAACTTGGAAGTTCAATCAGTGGGTCGAGGAGTGTGCAGAAAAGAAAACAGAGAGAGGGAAACAACAGCAAAAACACCAGACAAGACACAGAGAAAAAGAAGAGAAAAACTTTAAGAAAAAATTAATATTCAAAAAATTTTAATACAACTCAAAAATTGGAAAACCGCGCAGCACGCAGTGCGCTGCGCGAAATGGCTAAATTGCAGGAGCCTTGGAGCTGTCTGTCTCTTGAAGAAGGGCTGTTCTGGGAGGAGGAGAGGGAATTATTAACAAGATAATGACCTAGGAGGAGCCAAAGGGGGGGATGGATACACCGCAAACTTTTCTCCTCCATTCTCTTCTTGGGATCTTGGGCATGCACGTACACATGCCCGGCATGAGTTTAAGCCACCGGGTCTGGGACTTGAACTGCGGTCGACTACATGGGAGTCCAGCAACATAGCCATTACACCAACTGCTGGTCCTACCAGTCACGTTTTTTATTCCCCCTTTTCTCCTCCTTCTTTCTTCTTTTTCTTCTTCCTTTTTCCTCCCCCCCCTTCTTCAAGAGATTCTTCATCTTCTGAGAGATTTTTGCTAGAGGGCATCTGCGCTCACCAGAGACACAGAGAGAAAGTGAAAAATCACAGCCCTCCCCCCCAAGGGCATGGCAACACCACAATCCCTTCTTCTCCATTCCCTACTCAGGATGTTGGGCATGCATGCACATATACCAGGAATGAGTTTCAAGCGGCTAGGTCCAGGACTATCAGAGTAACAGCTGGCCATGTGGGAGTCAGCACTCTAACCACTATGCCACCTGCTGCCTGTCCCCCAATCTTCTTTTTTTTTTTTTTTGAGAGGTTTTTCACTATAAGATGCACTCGCCAGACAGAGAGAGACAGAGACAGAAAGCGAGAAATCACCCCCCCAGGGGGGATGGCCACACCACAATCCCTTTTCCTCCATTCTCCTCTTGGGATCTTGGGCATGCACACACGTGCCCAGCATGAGTTTTAAGCCACCTGGTCCGGCACGCAAACCGTGGTTGACTACATGGGAATCTAGCGACATAGCCATTATGCTAACTGCTGGTCCCCAGCCCCCCAATCTTCTTAAAGGGAGCTTTAATTTTTGACATTGAATTTGTGTAAATTAAAACGAAAACATTTTTAGAAGTGTCATATTTGTAGAGAGATAGTATGTGTGTGTGTGTGTGTAATTTTTTTATTTTTTAAGAGAGATTTTTGCTATAGGGCACATATGCTTGCCAGAAATAGAGAGAAAAAGAGACAGAAAGAGAGAAATCACCCCCTGTGGGGATGGCCATGCTGCAATCCCTTCTCCTCCATTCTCTTCTTGGGATCTTGAGCATGCACATACACGCTCCTTGCATGAACTTCAAGCCACCAGGTCTGGGACTCGAATCATGGTTGACTATGTGGGAGTCCAGTGATGTAACCATTACACCATCTGCTGGTCCTGAGAGATAGTATATTTCTAACCTTTGAATGAATTTAAGATACCACAAAGGATAAAACGGATAGATTATCATATATAAATATTAACGTATTGAAAATAACCAAATGATAATAGCCGACTGGAAATACTTGAATGAGTTTAGGAGACAAAGGGCTAATGGTTAAAACACATGAAGTGATTATTCAAATTTACAAGAATGTCATTAAGATTCCAACAGATAAACACAGAAATAAATGCATAAAATATTTTTCAAAATTCAAGGAGGTGCAGTTAACCTTCGACTAGTATTTTATGCTTAGTAAAGCAGCAACATTTTATATGTTAGGTACCATAATACTGGTTAAATTAGTGCAAGCTAGTATTCTTGATAACAGTATAAACTTAGTACAAAGTAGTTTGGTCATATGTCTTGTGAGCCATAAAAATGATTATCGCTGATTCCAATGATACCAGTCTTAATAATTTGTCTTAGGAACATGATTCAACAGAAACAAAAAAATAATACATAGATTTCTGATTGGAAATTGAATAAATGCAGAACAATTCCTAAGGCATTATACATCAATATAATAGATCATTATAGAAACAGGATGTATGAGACCACACATGCTTATACATAAATGAAACAATACCTAAAAAGTTGTTTGTGGTTAAAAAAAAGTGGGTGAACACTCTTTAATGTTCAAATCCTTAATTTTAATAAATCCTGTTTTTCAACATTATGTTGAAAAACATCTACTTTAATCTTATGTTTTTTATTAAAAGTTAAAAATTTCCCCAACTATCAAGTAATAATGTGCTGTTGTCTTTAAACAATTTTTGATTAACAGTGGGATAACTTTTAAATATCTGTTAAGAGATTCAGAATAATTTCTTGTAAGCTTGTACATGGCCACCAGGTGTAGCTCTGGACCTATAACATACTATGATGAGCATCTGCAAGGAAGGTTTTTGTAAAGGCAACTTCTAAATAAAATCAGATTTGTTTTATTTGGTTGATGAAGGGTACAATAAGTTTATCCTTCATTATAATAAATTAAATAAACCTTGATACTAAATATAAAGCTGTTTCCTAGTAGAATTTCAAGGACTTAATGTAAGTTATATAATTTTTACTGTTCAAAAAGTCCCTACTGGTTTGTTACCTGGGAAATGAGTTTTGTACTCCATAGCCTCCAGGTAAAAAGTTTTGAGGTATGCTGAAAATATGCTTATTTAGCAAATGTCTGGAATACTAATTTTAGAAAAATTGAAGTTACTTATGGACATACAAATATTCAGAATTGTTTTGCACAGTGAAAACTCCACTGCAATTCTTTTTAGTGTTTTTATTTGATTAGTGTCTGAATCTCTTTAAACATAAACTCTAGAAGGTTTGTGATAATACCTAACAGTTCTAGGCATTCATAAGTATTTTTTGAATTAATAAATGAAAAGAATGATTTGAGACTTTTTTCAGTGATTTGAAACCTTTAAGGCTATTTTGTAACAATTAGTAAATCTACTCTTTAACAATGTGCTCATTCTATTTTTTATTTTCTCTTAATGATTGTAGGATCAACGTTTGCTTTTATAGTTTTGAAGTAGCTCCGAGATGAAAATATTTTTCTGCTTTTAGTTGTAAAAAAGACAGCTATTTGTGAAGAAAAAGAGAGTCCAAACTATGTTGAAATCAATTTTAATCAAAAAAACCTTTTTCTTCCCATTAAAAGAATTCAGGGTTTCTTTCTATATAAAGATGTCATCATCTGTCAATTTGTTTTTACCTACCAGGAAATAAAATCATAGAGGCAAAAATCCAATATTGTAGTCACATAAATGAAGCTGTCTACTGGAATAGCCAGTAGGAAGGATTTTCCAATTTAGACTCTTTCTTTTTTTAATAGAAGAGAATCTTTGATAAGTTACATATGAAACACAGTTTTTTTTGACATGAAATGATGCAATTTAGAGAATAATGTCTTGGGGGGATTTTTAGTATCAGTTGGGGTGTCTCAAAAAATTTGGTGCCATGCATTTGAATATCTGATATGATGGTGGAAAGATTCATCACAGAAACTAATATTACAGCCATTGTTTTTAGAAAGACTCCTATTTCATAGAGTAAAATTCTAGAGGAAAAAAGATCAGAAACTTAGTTCAAGAATTAAATTATTGACATACTATTTTTGTTTTGTAATTGTATTATTCTTTTACATGCAGTCTTTTAAATGATACTTATTGACAAAGAAGACCATTATATTAATATACAGCTTGAAGGACTATGTCTTTGAACATCTTTTCTGCTCTTCATTTCCTTCAAAGGTAAGTAATGTCTACATATCATACCTGTTGTTTAATTTTTAATTTTTTTGCCCATTTAAAATTTACATTTAATCACTGTACTTCTTTACACTGTTCATCATGTTTTTTCCTAGCATAAATACAATGTGTATCAGTCCAAAGATATAATCATATACATTATCATCAGCAGATAACGTCTCATTTGTATGTATGTTAAATGTGCCCCCATCCTATTTTATTAATACCCTCCTATCCTATCTCTGGTATCCACAGTTGTTGTCCCTGATATTGTTCTTTCCCATCTTTTAGTTCCTGTCATAGAGTGTAGGCATTTGGTACACATTGAGTTGGGACATAGTCTTTCATAGACTGGCTTGTTTCACTTAGAATCTTCCATATTGAATAAAATAACCAGTGTCTTATTTTTTTTTTTTTTTATGGTTGAGAAACATCCTGTATTATATATATATGCTACAATTTTTTCAATCCAGTCATCTATTTTTGGGCATTTGGGTTTATTCCATGTCTTAGCAATTGTGAATAATGCTGTGATAAATGTGGATATAAAAGTGTTTTTCCAACTGAGTTTTTCCTACCCTTTGAGTAAATACCCAAGAATAAGATTACTGGTTATATGGTGGTTCTATTTGTAGGTGTTTTTTTTTTTTTTGGAGAGATTTTCACTGTAGGGCACGTGCGCTCGCCAGACAGACAGAGAGAGACATAGAGACAGAAAGCGAGAAATCACCCCCCAGGGGGGATGGTCACACCGCAATCCCTTCTCCTCCATTCTCCTCTCGGGATCTTGGGCACGCACGCACACGCGCCCGGCATGAGTTTTAAGCCACCAGGTCCGGGACACGAACCGCGGTCGACTACGTGGGAGTCCAGCGACATAGCCATTACGCTAACTGCTGGTTCCCTATTTGTAGGTGTTTTTTATTTTCTTTTTCTTTTTTTTTAATCACAGATTAGTTTACTTTTAACACCCATCATGCCATGAATTCATAGGGAATAGGTTTCAGTAACTCAGACTCCTTTCCATTGGTTCTCAGAAAAGTGGACTTCTCTGGGTGGAGTAGACTGGCGCTTTAGTTGAACCCAGGTACTTTTTTCTTTGGCTTCTTTCTTCTTCTGGTCATTTTCCTTCACACGTTTTAGGAAGCTATCTCTGCTCTTAGAATGCTTAATATACTCAATATGCACATTAATTCTCTTGGCAAGAATCTTGCCCTTAACTTCACAACAGTGCCAACAGCATGCTGGGTAACACTGTATACTCTTCCAGTTTTGCCATGGTAACATTTGTGGGGCATTCCTTTTTGAACAGTACCCATTCCCTTAATGTCTACAATATCACCTTTCTTGTAGATTCACATATTTGTTGCCAAAGGAACAACTCCATGTTTTCTAAAAGGCCTAGAGAACATATATCGAGTGCCTCTCTTCTTTCCCTTTGTGTTCATCATTTTGGTTAATTACTGGAAGATGGTGGTTCCGGCCAAAAGGTATTTGTAGGTTTTTGAGGACCATTCATGTTGTTCTCCATAGTAGTTGTACTAATTTACATTCCCACCAACAGTGTAGAAAGATGACCTTTTTACTGAAGCCTCACTTGTCCTTCTTTATTTCTTTAATCTGAGCTATTCTGATTGGGGTTTGCTCATTGTGACTTTGATTTGTATTTCCTTTATGGTAAGAAATGTTGAGCATTTTTCATATGATTTTTGGTCATTTGGTCCTTGAAAAGTTGTCTTTTTAGCTCATTAGCCCATCTTTAAATTGGATTGTTTATTTTTTTGCAGGTAAGCTGCTTGAGTTGCCTGTATATTTTGGTTATCTGTCCCTTATCTGAGGCATAGTTCGCAAACATATTCTCCCATTTTGAGGGGTGTCTCCTCACTCTAATTGTTTCTTTTTCTGTGCAGAAGCTTTTTAGCCTGATGTAGTCTCACTCCTCCTTTTCTCCTTTCTGAACTCCATTCGGTTTGCCATTACTACATAGATTAGGAAAAGACTTGTTATTGCTGAAAAATTTAAATTACTGGTTTACAACAGATATTCTAGGGACAGAATATTTCTTGAAAAATCTTATACTAAATATTTAAGTTATTATTATCATGTTTTGACAACTGCCCCCAAATATTAAGATTAGTGTCTTGATATTTATTTGCTTTTCCTTGAATTTCATGATTCGTTTTTATCTGATAAAAGTTTCATTTATGGCAGTCAACTGGTAACTGTAAATTACAATTGCTGTGACAAACTGCATTATGAAAAATACAAGCATAGTTTTGATCATGACTATTGTACTTGGCTGAGTCATGGCTTGCATCATCTGCAATCTGGTTTGTGATTCACAAAAATTTTATTTCTGCTATATCCTTTTCAACCCCCACATAAATATCAACCATTGCAGATGAATATGTGATGGCAATTTCTTTCTATAGGAAAATCTAGATCATTTTTTGGGGGGGACTGCTATAAAAAATTACAGACACTTTTTCTTTAAGCAATAGAGTTTATTTTAACTACATGATAACTTTTTTTTTCTTGTTTCAAGGTGTGTTTAAAGTCATGCTTAGAGGTTATTTTTTAAAAGATTACTATTTAATGAACTTGACAAAACTGTTTCTTTGAATTTTTGCAAGTTGGGAAGGGAGGTGGTTTGTCTTAATGTGAAAATAGCACATTCAGTTAGAAATCTGAGACAGAGTAGGCACAGATGACTTTAATGTAACTAAGTAAACAAACCCTCAGACCCAGATCTGATAGTTGATTTAAAAATGTAATTTGGCTATCTGTTTAATATATTACTCTTAATTCTTACCTCCTTGTGTGTTTAAAATTTTGAAGTTTGGAAATGTTATTTCATGATACAGCTTATATAGAATCAATCATGCACAAGGTGGGGTAGGTACCAGGTATTTCACTTACATTTTCCCACTACATTATCTTTACAACAGTCCTAGAAAGTGCAGGTATTATTCCTCTTTTACATAGGAAGATGGAAAGTGAAGCATAAGAGACTAGATTCTTGGCAAGGCTCACATGTATCATAATTGAAATTATGGGTGGGGCACTGATGCTGAAGCTACTGAGGTATGAGTCTTTGTCCTAGAAAGTCTTCGGTGTAGTTGCTGAAACAAAGCATATCTGTGAAAAATAAGAAAAGGATTATTTTCTAAATGCCAGTAATCCTAAAGTGTTATCTCCCAGCAAAAGTGAATTTATTTTGTATCATCAAACCTAAGACTCTTTTAATAGAGGAGTCCAAAATGAAATGCAACTTCACTTTTTTTGTATGTCTGTTCACTGCCCTTATGTTCTTGAGATGGCTAAAATGTATTATGTGGCTGTGCAAGTCATGACATATTTTTCTATGCAAAAATGCATCATGACTTTCCCAACACACAATAGATTATTTCACCTATTTTCTTGAAGTGGCATGGAAGATTAGTATCTGTCCAGGAAATGAAATACTCTCATCTTACATATGAAGTCATAAATATTTTTTAAGAATTATTTATTTCATATTATTATTATTATTCAGTTTGACCAGGGAGAAATACACACACACACACACACACGCACACACACACACACACACAGAGAAAGAGAGAGAGAGTAGACAACGAGGTCTGGGGCTCAAATTGTGGTCAGCTACGTGGGAGTCCAGTGTCTCAGTCACCACACCACCTGCTATCTCCATGAAATCATATATTATTTGACTACTTTGGTAAATTAGAAACTTGCTTTTTTCAAATATAAATAACATTTTCTTGAATGGCTGGAAGAAAGGTTCAAAATACATGTAAAGAAACAAATTTTAGGGGCCAGATGATGTTACTACAGTAAAATTGACCAAATCGTAAGGCTGATCACATAGGGTTCCAGGTTGGTTTCTATAGACCTTCTTGAATGTGCCAGGTGTGTTCATGCCCTATAATATGTGGCTGACTGAGACTGGGGTTGGAACTCAATGTCAAAGCCCTGTTGGGGTGCTGTCTTTTTCTTCTCTTGCTCTTGCTTATCAAAGCAATAAATAAATGAATTTGAAAAAAAATTAATTTCTTTATATGCTTAATTTTTTATTTTTTTTTGAGAGGTTTTTGCTATAGGGTGCATGTGCTCACCAGATAGACAGAGAGGGACAGAGAAATAGAAAGCAAGAAATCACCCCTTGGGGGAATGGCCACACCACAATCAAAGACCTAAACCTAAGACCTCAAACTATAAAACTGCTCCTGGAAAACACTTGAGAAACTCTGGGAGACATTAGGCTAGGCAAAGACTTCTTAAATAAGATCCCTGATGTACAGTCAAGAATCTCCAAAATAGACAAGTGGAATTACATCAGACTAAAAAGTTTATTGCATGGCAAAATCACAGTAATTAGTGTGAATCGACAGCCCTCATAATGGGAAAACATTTTTGTAAGCTATACATCAGATAAGGGGCTGATAACCAGAATACACAAGGAACTCAAGCAGCTGTTCCAGAAAGAGATGATCAACTCTATTAAAAGATGGGTGAATGAGTTGGAAAAACCACTCTGTATGGATGACATTGGAATAGGCAAAAGACACATGAAAATATGCTCAACATCTTTCATTGTAAGGAAATGCAGATCAAAACAACAATGAGATACCACCAAACCCCAGTCAGAATGACTAAGATTAAAAAAACAAAAAATGGTAAGTGCTAGCAGGGATGTGGTAAAAGGGGAACTCTCTTACACTGGTGGTGATAATGTAAATTGGTCCAGCCACTGTGGAGAACAATTTGGAGCTTCCTCAAAAATCTACAAATAGAACTACCATATGATCCAGCAATCCCACTCCTTGGTATCTATCCAAAGGACAGAAGAATCCTTAATCGGAAATGTGCTAGCACATCGTTGTTTATTGTGGCACTATTTACAATTTCCAAGACATGGAACCAACCCAAATGCCCCCAACCAACAGATGAATGGATTGAAAAACTGTGGAATATATGGAATACTATTCAGCCATAAAAAACATCAAGACTCTGGCTTTTGACAGGAAGTAGAAGAATATAGAAGATTTACTGTTGAGTAAAGCAAGCCAAGCTATGAAGGAGAGACATTATTTGTCCCCATTTAATATATGCCGAGTGTCCCCCACTCTATGACTGAACCTGATGGACTAAAGGATATAGACACTCAGTATATGGATGTAAATACCAGATAAAGAGTGCGTGAAAGAGTTGAGTTGAGGAAGGTCATTTAGAAGAAAAATAGGGAGGCAAAGCATTAATGGGTCAAAGAAATGCGATATTATCTGTTGAAGATAATTTTATAGTTTTATCAACTGGATTAGGGGAAATGTTCACATGTTGGAATATTCACTTTGTAAGCTAAATAATGTGATTGAATGTATAAAATAAAATGAAATAAAAAATTAAAAATATCTGTTATATATAATTTTTTCTGGTTAAAATTGTATAATAGCTATTTTCATAGCTTTTCATTGTAAAGAAGGGTTTCTAAACATATAAAATGGCTTTAAAGTATTCTTTTAAGTAGATATGTCATAGATGACCTATTTTCATGAATACCTTTTTTTGAGGGGGGTCGGGGGAGAGGTTTTTGCTATGGGGCACATGCGCTGGCCAGGCAGACAGAGAGAGACAGAAAGTGAGAAATCACCCCCCAGGGGGGATGGCCACGCTGCAATCCCTTATCCTCCATTCTCCTCTCGGAATCTTGGGCACGCACGCACACGCGCCCGGCATAAATTTAAGCCACCGGGTCCGGGACTTGAACCGCAGTTGACTAAGTGGGAGTCCAGCGACATAGCCATTACGCTAACTGCTGGTCCCATCATGAATACCTTTTAATCACTCTGCAGGTTTGGAGAAAATAACAGGATTAGGCTAGTTATGAGGACTAGGGTTGGAATATGGTGGAACACAGATCTGAATTCCAAACTGTTAAGTTAATGAGTAAAGTTTTTAAATTAGCAAGATTTAGAAGTAATTTAGATCAAGGTCTAGGACAAGATTAGCAAAAACCATAAAACTACTGCTGTAGTTTGAACATGTTCCCCAAAATTTATGTGTTGAGTCATTATATCAGTATTAAGAGGATGAAAACTACACTTAATTGTAGTGTTGTAAGGTAGGGCCTTGGGGGAACAGATTAATGATTGGGTGGTTAGAGTGGAGTCCTCATGGTTGATAAAAAGTGAGTTTATAAGAAGAGAGAATGAGACCAGAATAGCAGCTGGCCAGGCAGACAGAGAAAGACAGAAAGTGAGAAATCACCCCCCAGGGGGGATGGCCACGCTGCAATCCCTTATCCTCCATTCTCCTCTCGGAATCTTGGGCACGCACGCACACGCGCCCGGCATAAATTTAAGCCACCGGGTCCGGGACTTGAACCGCAGTTGACTAAGTGGGAGTCCAGCGACATAGCCATTACGCTAACTGCTGGTCCCATCATGAATACCTTTTAATCACTCTGCAGGTTTGGAGAAAATAACAGGATTAGGCTAGTTATGAGGACTAGGGTTGGAATATGGTGGAACACAGATCTGAATTCCAAACTGTTAAGTTAATGAGTAAAGTTTTTAAATTAGCAAGATTTAGAAGTAATTTAGATCAAGGTCTAGGACAAGATTAGCAAAAACCATAAAACTACTGCTGTAGTTTGAACATGTTCCCCAAAATTTATGTGTTGAGTCATTATATCAGTATTAAGAGGATGAAAACTACACTTAATTGTAGTGTTGTAAGGTAGGGCCTTGGGGGAACAGATTAATGATTGGGTGGTTAGAGTGGAGTCCTCATGGTTGATAAAAAGTGAGTTTATAAGAAGAGAGAATGAGACCAGAATAGCAATCCACAGGGAACACGGGAGATACTTTCTCTGCACATGTCCACCAACCTTTCTGCTTTTGTTGGTCATGTTGTAGCTGGCCTGATGGCAATCTCTTGCCTTTGGACTTTCAGACAACAGAAGTGTGAGTCAAATAAACTTCTATTTTTATAAGTTACCAAGTTTTGAGTATTTCCATTAGCATTGTAGTAATGGACTAGGACAGAAATCCCCTTACTCCATGGCAGATCCTTGATATACCACAGTATTCTTTTCCATGAACACAAGTATTTTTGCCAATCTAGGCATTTAAGAAATTAAGTTGGTAAGTGATAACCAAGGGTCTGAAGTTAGAGGCTACAATAGCCATGGTTAATTTGTTAAAGAGAAGATACAAAGTTCTGAAACTCCAGGGTAGAGAGTGCCAGGTAGCACTAGTAATCAGAATGTAGGAATTTGAACTTGGGCAAAGATGATTTGCCCACTGACTTGTATTTAATTTACTAAATATATTTGCTTTAAGTATATTCAGTAAGTCTATTAGATAATGTTACAGGGAAAAATGATAAGATTAAGTTGGGATAATAACTTCATTTGTATTTTTTGCTTCTACTTAAGTTTCTAAATTTTCTATGATATGACTATATTTACCATAATTAAAATAATTTTAAGGGAAATAAAGTAATTTTAAAAATTTAAGTTATTTATAATGAATTTTATGCCAGTAATTTCATGGTAGATAGTGTTTCAGGTACATGTATCTGAGTGACCACTGTACTCGGGGCCACAGGTCTTGGGCTTAAGGCTAGACTATTATATTAGTATGATGTAACTCACTTTTCCTATTTGGGTTTCCACTTTTTTTCCGTTAAAAGTGAGATAAAAGCAAGCTGGTGGTGTGGTGCTTAAGGTATCTGGATCTCTGCTTGTCTGTGTGGTTCGAGTCCCAGGCCTGGTGGCTTGAAATACATGTCAGGCACATGTGTATGCCCAAAATTCTGAAAGGAGAGAGAAATGGAGGTAAAGGGATGGCATTGTTTCCATTTCCCAAGGGGAATGGTTTCTTATTTTCCCTCTCTCTCTACCAAATTAAAAAAAAAAAAAAAAGAAAGAAAAGTGAGATAAAATAGTATTTACCATTCAGGGTATTGAAAGGATTATGACAATGTCTTTGAAAGTGCTTGGAGTGTGCTCCACAAATGTAACCTATTATGAAAGTTTTAAACTAGTATAAAGAAAAAGCAAGTTCTTTCAAGTTTTGAAAAGTATTTAAAAATATAGAACATAAGTTAAAGAAGCATTAAAATTTAAGAAGGTAGCCTTATTTAATGCTACATCTTCCTAAAAGAAGTATCTAGAAGTATAAGGTGAAATAAATGTAAGCTAGCTGAAACAGTACAATGAATGGGATAGATAATAAAAAGGATACAACTGACAAATGAATTAGTAAGTCACAGGGTTAGATTGAAGAATATATCTAGAAGGAAAATTTAAATTGTGAAGATAAAAATGGTGGTACCAATAAAAAGTGGGTCATAAAGAGAAATGGGGAAGTGGAAACAGTTGAGTTGGAAGAAATATATTGCTCAGAATTAAAAAAAAAAGGCTGAATTACCTCAGATCAAAAATGTCCATAGAGTACCAATCAGGAGAAGGCAAAACTCATATCTAATTATATTATAGAAAATTTAAGAAATTCTAGATTAAGGAAAGATTCAAAGTTTTCAAAGAAAGGAAAATAAATAATCAAAATTAACAAAAATCAAATGGACTTTGAATATCTTAGCAGCAACACTAAAGCTTAAAAATTAGAATAATATTTTTAAAGTATTCAAGTGAGAGAATTTTGAACTAGAATGTCACCTTTATGGAAATTATCATTTATATGTGGTGAAGACAATAAAAAATATTCTCAATCATACAAAGTCTAAGAAGGTTTTACATGTAAATACATTAAAAACGCTTTTGATGGAAGTACTCCAGGAGAGCAGGAGGTCTAGGAAATGCCCAGAAAAGATAAGAAATAATTTTACGTTAGTAGAATTTGTTATCTTAAAAATTAAAATAGAATAAAAGATAAGATTGAGGCTATTTCCATAGCCTAGTGGTTAAGTGAGCCAGATTCCATGTGGTTGACCATGTGATTCTGGCATCTTGAAAAACACGCTGGGCATATTTGCATGCAAGGACTAAATCACAAGTTGGAAAAATGCAGAAGGGATTGCAGTGTAACCATGCCCAGATGAGTGTGTTTTCTCCTTGCTTTCTCTTATTCCGGCCACCACATGTGTTTGCTGAGACAAGAAAAAAAAAAAAAGTTAAGATGGAGAGAATAGGACAGAGGGAGTGAAAGGGAAGAAACAAGGAGGAAACAGTGATACATAATAACAAATGGGTGTATTTGTATTCTCACAAAGCTTTTTTTTACAAAAACGGGGGAGGGGGGGGGGTAAGCTAGATTATAAACCAGTAGTGATGATGTGATGATAAAAAGGAGTTATAAAATAACTCTAGGGGTAGGGTTGTGGTGCAGTGGTAAAACACAATGCTTTGTAAGGCTGATCCACATGAGAAGGTTCTGGGTTCACATTTGGAGACCTCCGAGTTTTCCAGGCAATTATGGGCCTGTGATCCAGGGCTGACTAAGGCTGGGGGTGGATTGCAGTGTTAAGATGTGAAACCTCTTGCTTTCTTGCTGTCTTTCTTACTCATGGAATAAATTAAAACACAAAATAAAACAAAAATAACCCTCTAAAAAAAGACAGGAAAGTAATTTGAAAAGAAGGAACAAAGAACAGGTGGGAGAAATTTAAAAAATAATTGTAGAATTATGTAAGAAAGTGGTTAATTTCAATATACTGATGTTTCTCACTTTAGGATGGGGATGGAATTATGTCCTGATAAATCCACAGTAAGTTGAAAATATCATAAGCTGAAAATGCATTTAATACATCTAACTACTAAATATCTTTGCTGAGCATAGCCTACCTTAAAAATACTCAGAACTCTTGGATTAGCCTACAGTTGAGCAAAATCATACCCAGAAAACAATAGGAATACAGTATAGTATAGAGTATTGGTTGGTCACTATCACTATAATGTGGTTGACTGGGAGCTGCAGCTCACTGTTACTGCCTAGTATGTATTGCAAGAGGATATTGTACTCATGTCTCATGGAATAGATTTTCAATGTTCTTATTAGTTTTTTCACTCTCCAGGATACCAGTTATTTGGATGTTTGGACATTTAATGGAATCTAGTATTTCTTGTATAATATCCTCATTTTTGGGGTAATCTTCTCTATATTTTTGGTATTTTTTTTTCTAGGTCAGAGGCTTTGTCTTCTACATCTGAGATTTGATCCTTTGCATGTTATAATCCACTTTTAATACTTTTAAGGGAGGTTTTGATTTCCTGTACTATAGCCTTCATCTCTAACAACTGTATTTGATTCTTTTTTATCGTGTATGTTTCTTTCAAATCGTGCAAGAACTTCCTTATCTCCTGTATTCATTGTCTATTTTTTCTTGCATCTTCTGGAGTTCATTGTCTCTCTTCTCTTGCATCTCATTAAGTTTTGTCACTATGAATATTCTGAATTGTTTATCTGATGTCTCCACAAATTCCATTGTGCTGTCTGTGGGTGAGAGGAACTCTGTTATTTTCCCTTGGGGAAGAGAGATTTTCTTGGTCTCTCATATTTCTTGTGTCTCTGTAGTGGTTTTTAGTCATTTGATGGATTATGTATTTCTTTGCGATTTCTTTTTTTAAATTAAATTTATTTATTTACATTCATTCACTGTGCATCATTACAGCATACAAAGTGAGATTTTTCCATCCAGAGTACACTGTATATTGGCTCAATCAAGTGCAGCAACATGAAATCACATATTTCTTTGTAATTTCTTAAGAGTCAATTTGGGGCATTTAGAGGCATGCAGGAGGATGTGATTTGTGATCTCTTTGTAGTCCCTGTAACCTGCACTCTTGTTGCTGAAACTGGGTGTTCCAGATACCTCCCATATTCTGGAGCAGACAAATAGAGCATGCAGATTCCAAGGCAGTCTCTGGCCTCAGTCTGCACACTTGCTTCTTTTGCGTA
Organism: Tupaia belangeri chinensis; assembly: GCF_000334495.1. Classification (NCBI taxonomy): domain Eukaryota; kingdom Metazoa; phylum Chordata; class Mammalia; order Scandentia; family Tupaiidae; genus Tupaia; species Tupaia belangeri. The sequence continues at coordinate 60,562 of NW_006203672.1, forward strand.
GGAGCTGGGAAGAATGGTAGGGCACAAATTGGAAGCAAGAGAGACTCAACACAAGGAGTAGATAATTAGAGTGTGCAGATTCTAAGGTAGTCTCTGGCCTTGGTCAGCACACTTGCATCTGCCGCACAGGAGCTGGGAACTGTACTACTTAGCTCTAGACCAGAAAAATAATCAGAATTCAAAATTTGAAGTATGATTTCTACTGAATGCATATAATTATTACACCATCACAAAGTGGAAAAATTATAAGTCAAACCATTGTAAGTTGGGGACTGTCTATACCATATTGATATTAAAATAGTCCTTTTTAACATTCCTGTTAATAAGAAAGAATGATCAGATCCATGAGACCCAACTATATACTGTTTATAGAAATACTTCTTTATATTTTATAGAAAATGCTTCTTTAAATATGAAGACATTGATAGACTAAAAGTAAAAGAATGGAAAAAATATAAAGGAATGGAAAAAGACATAGCATACAAACCCTAATAAAAATACAGCTGGATTGACTTTTTTTTTCCCCAATATTTTTTTTCACATAGAGCACATACATTTGCTGGAGAGAGAGAGAGAAATAAAGTGATAAATCACCCCCAAGAGAGGATTGCTATGCCACAGTCCCTTCTTCATTCTACTCTCAGGATTTGGGCATGCTTGCACACATGCCTGGCATGTTTTTCAAACCACCATATCCAGCACTTGAACTGCAGTCAACTATGTCCAGCACCTTCACTACCACACCACCTGTTGCCTTGGAGTGACTATTTTAACATAAGATAAAGTAGATTCAGGATGAGGAATATTTGTAGAGATAAAAAGTAACATTACACAATGATAAAAGGACTTTATTCATGGGAAGAAAGAATTCTAAATGTGTATGCACCTAATAGCAGAGCTTTAAAAATCAACAAAAAACAAAAATCAGAGCAAAACCAGATCAAACTAGAAAGGAAAATAGACAAATGGACAATTTGCTGTTCTTAGAGATTTCAGCACTCTTCTTTCAGTGTTATATTAGAAATTTAAGGATAAAGACTTGAACAACAATATCACCTAACTTAACCTAATTGACATTTGTAGATTACTTTACCCAACAACTTCAGAATATATTGGTCAAGGTCAGAAGAACATACATCAGCATAGACATAAAACACATCTCAATAAATTTAATTGAAATTACAATAATATATGTTTCCTGACCATGATGAAATTAGGAATAAAATACAAAGGATGGACAGCTACCTGGAAAATCAGCCAATATTAGAGAAATTAAGTTGCTTTCAAATAACCCACAAGTCAAAGAAGAAACCACAGGGAAATCGTGACATATTTTAAACTATTAATAAATGAGGATGAAAATGCAATCTTAGTGTTTCAGACTGCAGAGAATGGAGTACATATGGAGAAATTTACTGTTGTATATACTTACCTTAGAAAACAAGGAAAGTCTAAAATCAGTAATTGAAGTTTCTGTTTTAAGCAACTAGGAAAAGGACAGCAACTTAACCCTAAAGGAAGCAGAAGAAAATATATAATAAAGAGTATAAACCCATACAATAGCAAATAAACACCATATAAAAATATCAGTGAAGACCAAAGCTGTATTTTCTGACAGGATCAATACAATTCATATATCTTTAGCTAGGCTAATCAAAACAAAAAGAGAAGTAACAAGTTACCAATAATAGAAATAAAAATTGGTCAGATCCTTGGCAGTGTGAGCTGCACACTGCTGTTTGACAGAGTGAGGCCACATGGTAGGCCTGGGTTTATTCTTAGAGGCTGGACATGGTGATGTGTTCCTATAGAGCCAGCTACTTGGAAGGTTGAGGAAGGGGAATTGGGGAATTTTGGACACAGGGAGACCCTGTCTAAAACATCACACATGCACACATCTACACCTAAATAAATAAATAAATAAATAAATAAAATGGTTCCATTATTAAACATTCTACCAAAATTAAAAAGTTTGTAGGATTATATTATGACTGCCTATGCCAGTAAATTTAAATCTAACCACCTATGTGAAATGGTAAAATGAACAAATTTCTTGACAGGCACAAATTACCAATGGAAAACTGAGATAGATTTATATCAATTAAAAAAGTTTAGCTCATAATTCAAAACATTCCTACAAATAAAACTTAGCCTAGCTGATTTCATAGAGGAATTCTACTAAATATTGGGTCGTCTGAAAAGTTGTGTATTTTTTGGTTTTCTTTTTAATGCAAAAATGCATCATGACTTTTCAAACAACCCAGTATTTAATATAGAAGTAATATCAATCATACATAAAAATCGTTCAGAAAATAGCAGAAAAGGCCATTCTTCTCATCTCTTTAAGCGAGCCCAAAAGTACCTTAGTGCCCAAACCAGAAAAAGCTATTATAAGAAAATTACTGATCGGTAATCCAAATGGACAATTTGCTGTTCTTAGAGATTTCAGCACTCTTCTTTCAGTATTATATTAGAAATTTAAGGATAAATACTTGAATAACAATTTCACCTAACTTAACCTAATTGACATTTGTAGATTACTTTACCCAACAACTTCAGAATATATTGGTCAAGATCAGAAGAACATACATCAGCATAGACATAAAACACATCTCAATAAATTTAATTGAAATTACAATAATATATGTTTCCTGACCATGATGAAATTAGGAATAAAATACAAAGGATGGACAGCTACCTGGAAAATCAGCCAATATTAGAGAAATTAATATTATGGATTCATAAGTCCTTAACAAGATATTAATCCAACAATATACAAATCAATCTAGCAATATATAAAAAGGATAATATATAATGACCAAGTTGGTATTGCCACAGAAACTCTAGGTTGGTTTAACATTTGAAAATCTACAAATAAAATTCACCATATTAGCAGACTAATAAGGGAAAACCCTATGGTCATCTCAACATCTATAGGAAAAATACTTTGACCAAATTTAGTATTCATTCATGATAACAACTCTCAGCAAACTAGAAGTAGAAAAGAACTACTCCAAGTAAATTAATGGCGTTTATGGAAAACACCATTCCTAATTTGTAAGAGAATGCTCCTAAGATTGGAAACAAAACAGATGTCTACTCTCATTACATCTACTTGAAATTACACTGGCAGGTCTAGCCAATGCAATAAAATAAGAAAAAGACACAGAAGGCATGGATATTGGAAAAGAGGAAATAAAATGCTCTTTAATTAGAGACAGTGTAATTTTCTATGTAGAAAATCTGATGGCATCTACAAAAACTAGTGGAACTAATAAGTGAGTCTCTTAAGGCATTAGATCAACATGTAAAAATTAATACTTCTATATACTATTAACAATAGGGTGTTCAAAATTGAGCAAATAGCACTATTTATAATATCTACCCAAACCTTTCAATACTAGAATAAGTTTAACAAAATATGTGCAGAACCTGAACACTGAAGACTATTCAATACTGAGCAGATAATTTTTAAAAATGACCTAAATAATGGAAAAGTATGCCGTGAGTCCAAGACTCAATATTGTTAGGATGTCCATTATCTTCAAATTATTAAAAAAAAATTTTTTTCCTTTCTTGAGTAAAAGAAAGAGCATACCTTGACAGGGTCTTGATGTCAGAATCAACCCCCAGTTTCAGCTAGTTTTGTTTTATGGGCACGTGCATACCCAGCATGCTTAGGGAGGACTCCATGGGGGATTGCCTCACAGAGCATTGTATTTTACTGCTGCCTCCAAATTAACTTTAATTCTATTCAACATTTTAAGAAGTTTTGCAGAAGTTGGCAAACTTAGTTTAAAACTTAATGTAAAGGATAGTCAAAGTATTTTGAAAGAGAAGAGAAGGTAATAGTTGGAGGACTTATCTGATTTCAGGATGACTGTAAACCTGCAAGTAATCAATAGAGTATGGTATTAGCATTGGAATATATCATACATAGATCAACAGAAATGAGTAAAGAGACTAGAAATAGAGTCACAGATTTTGGTCAATTGCCTTTTGGTAAAAGTGCCCACATAACTCTGTTTTTTGTTTAGTTATTTTTTTTGGTACTTAATTTCATTTGCAAATTTATTAGTGATAAAAATAGAGACTCATTGGGACCAGCAGTTAGCGTAATGGCTATGTTGCTGAACTCCCATGTAGTTGACCATGGTTCGAATCCTGGACCTGGTGGCTTAAACTCACGCTGGGCGTGTGTGTGTGCATGCCCAAGGTCCTGAGAGGAGAATGGAGGAGAAGGGATTGCAACGTGGCCATCCCCCCTGGGAATGATTTCTCACTTTCTATCTCTCTGTCTCTCTCTGTCTTTCTGGTGAGCACACACACTCTATAGCAAAAACATCTCCCCCCAAAGAAAGAAAAAAAAGAGACTCATCATAGACAGTTTGCATCTCATTAAAAATTTTAAGGCAAAAAAGAAAGGCAACCTTTTAAAAAAAGGTACTATAGCAATTGGTACCATTTGAGGAAAAAAATAAATGAACCTTACAGGCTATTACCATGTTATACACCAAAATTAAAAGGGATTGATAGACTTAAATGTAAAAATGAAAACTCCAAAACTTGTAGGACAACATAGAAATTAACTTTCATGACCTTGGGATAAGCAAACACTTCTTATATAGAATACTGAAAAACATGAACCATTAAGAACATGAAAAGGGAAACAAACCAGATTAGCAGACAATATATTTACAGTATATCTACTGATAAATTGCTTTATCCAGAAACATAAAAAGGACATTTACAACTCAATATTAAGAAGATAAACATCCCCAAAAACTGTTAAAGGGGGCAAAATAGGGGCTAGAAGGTGACATGGTAGTTAAGGTGCTAGACTTCCACCATGACTTGACTCAGACCTGGCAGCTTGAAAAATCACACCATGCACATGTATATGCATGCCTAAAATCCTATTTACTATAGCCACAAAAAATAAGATATATAGGAATAAACCTAACCAAAGAAGTCTAAAACCTTCACAAGGAAAACTATGAAAAAACTAAAAGAATAAATTGAAAATGACACAAAATAGTGGAAAGACATATCATGTTCCTGAATTAGAAGAATTAACATAATCAAAATGTGAGTTCTTCCCAAATTAATGTACATATTTAATGCAATCTAAATTAAATTACCAGAGACATTCTTCACAGATTTAGGAAAAAAAATTATAGAATTTGGCTGGAATCACAGAAGACTCCATATTGCCGAAGCAATACTGCACAAAAAGAGAGGAGTAGGAAGCATTTCATTCCCTGATCCCAGAATATATTACAAAGCTGTGATAATCAAAACAGCATGATACTGGTACAATTGGTCTCCATTGTAAACCTATGGAATGGAATAGAGACCCCAGTAATATACTCCAAAACGTGTAGCTAACTGATTTTTGACAAAGGGCACGAGACAATCTAGTGGAGAAAAGAAATGGTGCTGGAGAAAAGCTGGATATCCATCTGCAGAAAGATAAAACTGGTTCCTTAACTCTCACCACTAACAAAAATCAACTCATAATGAATTACAGATCTAAACCTAAGGACTATTGTTGGAAAAGTCATGACGTTTCCCCCGTTTTCTATGCAAAAATGTGCCATTACTTTTCTGACAACCAATAGTATATAAAACTACTGGTGGGAAACACAGGGGAAACTCTTGGAGACATTAGAGTAGCCAAAGACTTCTTTTTTTTTTTTTTTTTTTGGGGAGGTTTTTTGCTACAGGGCGCGTGCGCTCGCCAGACAGACAGAGAGCATAGAGACAGAAAGCGAGAAATCACCCCCCAGGGGGGATGGTCACGCCGCAATCCCTTCTCCTCCATTCTACTCTCAGGGTCTTGGGCACACACACACACACCCTGGCGTGAGTTTTAAGCCACTGGGTCCGGGACACGAACCGCGGTCGACTACGTGGGAGTCCAGCGACATAGCCATTACGCTAACTGTTGGTTCCCAAGCCAAAGACTTCTTATGTAAGATCCCCCAAACACAAGAAATAATCCCCAAAACAGACAAGTGGGATTATATCAGGTTAAAAAAGGAAGCAATAATTAGAGTGAGTCAACAACCCTTAGATTGGCAGGATATATTTGCAAACTATGCCTCAGGTAAGAGACTGAAAACCAGAATATACAGAGGATACAAGCAGCTTATCTGAAAAAAAAAATCAATCTAATTAAAAGATGGGCAAATGAGCTCAACAGACAATTCTCTAAGAAAGACATACAAACCAAAAGCACATGAAAAAATATTCAACATTCCTTATCATAAGGGAAATGTAAATAAAAATCACAATGAGATGCCACTGAACATCAGTCAGAATGACTAAGATTAAAAAATTAAAGAATGGTAAGTTCTGGCAAGGGTGTAGAGAGAAAAGAACTCTCCTGCACTGTTGGTGGGAAGATAAATTAGTATAGCCATTGTGGAGTACAATATGGAGATTCCTCAAAGACCTACAAATAGAAATGCCATATGATCCAGCAATTCCACTCCTGGGTATTTACCCAAAGGATAGGAATGCCCTCAGTCAGAAGAACGCTTGCACATCTATGTTTATTGTGGCCTTATTCACAATCGCTAAGATATGGAACCAACTTAAATGTTCACAATCAGATGAATGGATTGGAAAAGTGTGGCACATATACCTATGGAATACTAGTCCACCCTTAAAAAAAAAAAAAACCCTTGCATTTTATAGGAAGTGGACAAATATAGAAGATTTACTGCCAAGTGAAGCAAGCCAAAATATGTGAGACATTGTATTATATGTCTCCATTCAATATACTAAGTGTTTGCACTCTGTGGCAGAAATGAAAGACTGTAAGGTATAAAAGCATGGAAAACCGTTGTGGATAATAGAGACAATGTGGGAGGAGAGTGGGAAATGGAAGACGGTGAGAGGGAGAGAATCAAGGGGGAAAAGAAAGAATCAAAACATTTAAGGGACACAAAAATGGAAAACTATCTGTTGATAATATGCATAGTCATATCTGTGAGCCAATATACAGTGTATTCATGATTAGAAAATTTGGTATGCTATAATACACAGTGATAATTTGCATAGAAAACAAAAGAAAAATAACATTTGATATAATTTTATAAGATGGACTAGAGAATTGGTAGTCTATTATGCTAAAATGCTGAATATCTTCTCTTTATTCCTTCTGAGTAATCTTCTACTCTTCCACTCTTGCTCTGTGCTATTGGATTTGACTATATCAAGGGCTTCCCTTACCTCTGGCCCCTGTTGGATTAAATCTATAGAGAACACTGGTAGGAAATCAGGGTAGGAGAGTAGGGTGGTTGGGTGATTTCTCAGTCTTTCTTCCTGCATGTTAGTTGGTAACTGGCTGTATCCTTCAATCAGAAGCCCTTGACTTCTGACAGTTGATTGGTTTCCTTGCGCACATCTTTATAAAAAGTTTCTTTATAGAACTCTGCTCAAATTATCTTAATTATAATATGTAATCTCTTTTCTGTTGGGGCCCTGACTAATATGTACAATTATGACGAGGCTAAATTGATTTAGGTGAGTTATGGGAGTAGGGCTTGGCAATCAAGGATAGTTTTACAGGGTAGATGGTATTTAGGATGAATCTTGAAGTATGCAAAGGAGTGGGTAATAGAAGTGGGAAGTGTTAATGGAGGATGGAATGACAGGACAAGTGTTATGGGGTACAGCAGAAAGAACACCCTGTATGTCTGAAGATAGGTTAAAAACCAATTTGATTAAAATAGGAGATTTGTGAAGGAAGATTATGGGTTGGAATCAGATCATAAAGGGCCTTGAATAACAGTTTAGAGGTTTTTTTTTTTTGTCATTTCTTATTTATTTATTTATTTTTATTTCTTTTTTTTATACGTTCAGTTACCTTTTTAGCTTAAAAAGTGAATATTTCACTATGTGAACATTTCTCCCTAGTCCAGTTGGTTAAACTATAAAATATCTTCAACAGATAATACCACATTGCTTTGTCCCATTAATGCTTTGCCTCCCTATTTTTCTTCTAAATATCCTTCTTCAGGCCCTATTCTTCCACACACAATATATCTGGTATTTACACCCATTTATTGTGTTTGTATCCTTTAGTCAATCAGTTTCAGTCATAGAGTGTGGACACTCAGTATATATTAAGTGGAGACATATAATGTCTCTTCTTCATATCCTGGCTTCCCTTACTCAGCAGTAAATATTCCATATTCTTCCACTTTCTGTCAAAAGCCAGGTTTTTTTTATGGCTAAATAGTATTCCATAGAGTATATGTGCCACAGTTTTTCAATCCATTCATCTGTCTGGGGGCATTTGAGTTGGTTCCATGTCTTAGCAATTGTGAATAGTGCCACAATAAACATTGATGTGCAAGCACTTTTCTGATTAAGAATTCTTCTGTCCTGTAGGTAGATACCAAGGAGTGGAATTACTGGATCATATGGTAGTTCTATTTGTAGACTTTTGAGGAATCTCTAATTTTTTCTCCACAGTGGCTGGACTAATTTACATTCCCACCAGCAGTGTAAGAGAGTTCCCCTTTCACTACACCCCTGCCAACATTTCTCATTTTTTTTTTTTAAATCTCAGACATTCTGACTGGGGTTAGGTGGTATCTCATTATTATTTTGATCTGCATTTCCCTTACGATGAGGGATGTTGAGCATTTTTTATGTGCCTTTTGCCTATTCCTATGTCATCCTTACAGAGTGGTTTTTTCAACTCATTCTCCCATCTTTTAATAGGACTGATGATCTTTCTTTTGGAACAGCTACTTGTTTTTCTTGTATATTCTGGTTATCAGCCCCTTATGTGATGCATAATTTACAAAAAAATATTTTTCCATTCTAAGGGCTGTCAATTCACATTAATGTGTCTTTTGCCATGAAGAAACTTTTTAGTCTGATGTAATCCCACTTGTCTATTTTGGGGATTCTTGACTGTGCTTTGGGAGTCTTATTTAAGAACTCTTTCCCTTCCCCAATGTCTCCCAGAGTTTCCCCGGTGTTTTCCAGGAGCAGTTTTGGAGATTCCTCAAAAATCTACAAATAGAACTACCATATGATCCAGCAATCCCACTCCTTGGTAGAGGTGAGAGGTAGAGGTTCAGATTCATCTTTCTGCAGGTGAAAATCCAGTTTTTCCAGCACCATTTGCCAAAGAGGTTTTTCTTTTTCCATTGGATTGACTGGTAACCATTGCCAAAAACCAGTTAACTGTATGTTTGGGAATTTATTTCTGGGGACTCTATTCTGTTCTATTGGTCCACTTTTCTGTTTCTTTGCCAGTACCATGCTGTTTTGATTACCACAGCTTTGTAGTATATTTTTGGGTCAGGGAGTGAGATGCTGCCCACTCCACTTTTCTTGTGTAGAATTGCTTTGGCAATATGGGGTCTTTTATGATTCCAGACAAATTTTATGATTGTCCTTTCTAGATCTGTGAAGAATGTGTCTGGTACTTTGATTGGGATTGCATTAAATATGTAGATTAATTTGGGTAGGATTGCCATTTTGATCATATTAATTCTTCCAATCCAGAAACATGGGATATCCTTTCACTTTTTTTGTGTGTCATTTTTAATTTCTTTTTTTATCTTCTCATAGTTTTCCTTGTGGAGGTCTTTCACTTCTTTGGTCAGATTTATTCCTAAGTATGTTATACTTTTGTGGCTATGGTAAATGGAATAAATTATTTCAGTTCTATCTTTGTCTGCCTGTTGTTCGTATGTAGAAATGCTATAGATTTCTGTATATTGATTTTGTATCCTGAAAGTTTACTGTATTCATGTTTTATGTCCAGAAACTTTTTAGTGGAAACCATTGGGTCTTCTATATATAAAATCATGTCATCTGCGAATTGAAAGTTTCACTTCTTCTTTTTCCTATTTGGATGTGTTTAAAGTTTTCCTCGTTTCTGATTGCATTGGTGAGGACTTCCAGTACTATATTAAAAAAGAATGGAGAAAGTTGGCATCCTTGTCTTGTACCTGTTTTTAGTGGGAAAGCTTTCAGTTTTTCTCCATTGAGGATGATGTTCACTATGGGTTTTTCATAGATAGCTTTTATTGTGTTGAGAAAGGACCCTTCTATGCCGATTTTGCTGAGAGTCTTGATCATGAAGGGATGTTGTATCTTATCAAATGCTTTTTCTGCATCAATTGATATGATCATATGTTTTTTGTCTTTCTTCCTGTTAATTTGGTGTATTACATTTATGGTTTTGCGTATGTTGAACCAACCTTGCATTCCTGGAATAAAGCCTACCTGGTTGTGATGCATAATCTTTTTAATAAGTTGTTGGATATGATTTGCTAGTATCTTGTTGAGAATCTTTGCATATATATTCATCATGGATATTGGTCTATAGTTTTCCTTCCTGGTCTTGTCCTTATCTGTTTTAAGGATAAGGGTGATTGAGGCTTCATAGAATGAATTAGGGAGAGATTCACCCTTTTGGATCTTTAGAAATAACTTGAGCAGAATGGGGGCTAACTCTTCTTTGAAAGTTTTGTAGAATTCAGAGGTGAATCAGGGCCAGGGCTTTTCTTTGGTGGGAGGTTTTTTATTACTGATTCAATATCCTGGCCTGTTTTGGTTCTACTCAGACTTTCTATATCCTCCTGGCTCAATCTTGGTAGATTGTATGTGTCCAGGAAATTGTCCATCTCTTCCAGATTGTCTTGTTTCTTGGCATATAGATGTTCATAGTATCCTCTAGTGATGGTTTTGTATTTCTACTACCTCTGTTGTTATATTGACTCTTCATTGCTGATTTGATTCACTTGGTTTCTTTCTCTCTTCTTCTTAGTAAGTCTTGTTAGTGGTGTATCAATTTTATTGATCTTTTCAAAGAACCAGCTTTTACTTTCATATATTTTCTGTATAGTTCATTTATTTTCTATTTCATTTATTTCTGCTCATATCTTTGTTATTTCCTTTCTCCTGAAGTTTTTTTGGATTTTATTTGCTGTTGCTTTTCCAATTATCTAAGGCATGATATTAGGTGATCCATTTGTCTTCTTTCTGTCTTCCTCTTATGTGCACCTTATGACTGCTTTAGCAGTGTCCCAAAGATTATGGAAACTTGTGTCCTCATTGTCATTGACTTCCATGAATCTTTTGATTTCAGTCTTTATTTCTTCAGTAGTTGTGGAGTCATTCAGGAGTAGGTTATTTAGTTTCCATGTATTTGAGTATTTTGAGGATTTCTCTTGAAATTAAACTGAAGTTTAATTCCATCGTGGTAAGAGAAGATGCTCGATATAGTTTCTATGCCTTTGAATCTTGCTTTGTGCCCTATGATTTGGTCAATCTTTGAGAAGGTTCCCTATGGGGGTGAGAGAAAAGTGTATCTCATAGTTTTTGTATAGAAAGTTCTATAGATGTCTGTTAAGTCCATTTGATTTATGGTATCATTTAGATCCTTTATCCCTTTATCAATTTTTTGTCTAGATGATCTATCCAGAGGGGATAGTAGGGTGTTGAGGTCCCCAACAATTAGTGTATTACAGTCTATCTCCCCTTTTAGATCTAACAGTCTTTCCTTCACATATTTGGGTGCTCCTGTGTTAGGTGCATAGATATTTATAAGCATTATATCTTCTTGATTTCTTGATCCTTTTACTACAATATAGTGCCCTTCTTGGTCTCTTCAAACAGTTTTTGTTTTATTTTATTTTGTCAGAAATTAGTATCACAACTCCAGCTCTTTTTTGGTTCCTATTTGCATGGAAAACCTGTCTCCAGCCCGTCACTTTCAGTCTATGTATGTCTTCATCCATGAGGTAGGTTTCCTGTAGGCAACAGATAGAGAGTTTCTGGTTTTTTTTTTTTTTTTTTTTTTTTCCCTTTGGGCCGTTTTGGTTTCTTTTATTAGGAATTTTAAATCGATGTTACTGGATCTGTCCCGACCTTTAAGTTGGCCATTGTCTTAGCTGCCTTTTATTGGTTGAAACTGTTTTTTCACTTAACACGTGGAATATATTTTCCCATTCTTTCCTTGCTTGCATCATTTCTGATGAGAAGTCTGAGTTTAGCCTGATAGGATAATCTTTTTAAGTAACGTGACATTTCTCTTTTGACAATTTTAGTATCTTGTCTTTGTCTGTAGATTTGACAGTCTGGCTATGATGTGCCTTGGAGAAGATCTTCTTGGGTTGATTCTATTTGGGGTCCTTTGTATATCTTGGGTCTGGATATTTTAATGCCAGTTTAGATGTGGAAAGTTTTCTTCCAAGATTTCATGGAATAGATTCTTAATACCTTTATTAGCTTCCTTACCTTCTGGGATACCAATTATCTGAATGTTTGGGCACTTAATGCTGTCTATTCTTTCTCATATAGTGTTCTCATTTTTTGGGGTTATTTTATGTTTTTTTTTGGTTGTTTTTTCCAGATCAGAGGTTTTATCTTCTACATATGGGATTCAGTTTTCTACATGGACTAATCTGCTTTTAATACTTTCGAGGGATGTTTTGATTTCCTAAAGTGCAGCCTTATTTCCTAAAGGGCAGCCTTCATCTCTAATAGCTCCATCTGATTCTTTTTCATGGTGTGTATTTCCTCTTTCAGATCATGAAAGAACTTCAATACCTCCTGGAACTCGTCTCTTTTCTCCTGCATCTTCTGGAGTTCATTATCTCTCAGCTCTTGCATCGCATGTAGTTTAGTCAATATGAATATTCTCAAGTCTTTATCAGACATTTCCAAGAATTCTACTGTACTGTTTGTAGATGATGAGGTATTGTTCTTTTGCCTTACCGGAGAGACATTTTCTTGGTTTCTCATGTTTCTGGTCATTCTGTGATAAAAATCTCTCCTCCACAGTGCTTAGCAATGTGGTATAAACAGTAAGATTAGGAGTTCAGATTCATAGAAAGAAATCTCTTTGTTGAAGTAGGAGATTCAATAAGCATTGAGGATTTCAATGAATCTAAAATGATTCAGATGCTTGGCTACTGTGTACTTAGGCCTATGTAGACATTAAGTGTCTGGAGAGTGAAGCTTAGAGTAAGAAAGTAAGATTAAAAAATATAAGGAAAAAAACAGGAAAATACTACCAAAAAAGAGTAAGAAATGATAACCTCGCAGTGCGCTAGCGATCACACCAAGACACACCTCAGCTTTAAAATGGCCTCTAATATTTTCAAGTGAAAGAAAAGGCCCAAGCTGAGGAGAGGTGCTTGAACAATTAAAAAAAAAAAGTTAAAAAATTTAAAGGGAGAGAGAGCGTGAGACAGATAGAAAGGGGGAGAGAGAGAGAGCGTGAGACAGACAGAGAGACAGCCAGCAAGAGACAGAGAAAAGATGGAGGTTGTCCTACCTTGTCTGAATATTTTGGGAGTCTGAGAGGTGGGTTTAGATCATGGCTTCCCTGAACACACCAGGACATACCTCAGCTTTAAAATGGCTTCTTGTCTGAATATTTTGGGGATCTCTAGGAAGGTTTTTTTTTTGGGGTCTTTGTGAAGGTTTTTTTTTTTTTTTTTTTTTTTTTTAATTTATCATTAGCCTGGCATTAGATAGATTGTAGTGGAGATATTCCAGAAGCAGGGAGAAGAATTAGAGACACCAGATCAGGCTGGAGGTGTCTAGGATATAAATTATGATAGTGACATGAAAATAAAAAAGAAGGGACATATTCCATATGACAGAATGAAGAATCATGGTACTTGTTTGAATAAGGAAGTGGAGGGAGAGATATGAATCATAGAAGATTCACTTAGGAGAACAGGGATATCGTGGAGAGAAACAGTAAGATGAAAAATAGATTTTTGTGGGGGTCATAGCCTCACACATTTAGGCAGGCTAAATGTGTAATGGCACAATGTCTGAATGGAAATGATTCTCAGGTAGAGGGAAAGACTGGACTTGAGTATGTATAGTTAATGAGAGCTGAAGGCTGACCCTTGGTTGGAATCATCCTCTTACAAAAGAGGTGGAGTAAGAATGATCATTTATTGGATGTTTGCTATGTTCTAGATTCACTTAAATCTGCCAATTTACTTTATGAAGCAGATTTTATTGCCATCATTTTATAGATAAGGAAACTGGGGACTGAAAGAGGTTAAGTAAATTTGCCCAAGTGCAGATGGGTAGAGTTGAGGTTTAGGCTGAGGTCCGAAAGCCCCCATATCCCAGATCTTTCTAATCTCCTTTCTCAGAGGTAGGATTAAAGCTATGAGAGCAGAAAAAAGCTATCTCAGAGAAAACAAAGCAAGAGGATCTGTAGAATAAGAACTAACCCTGGGAGGGTTGGTCAAGACTTCTTTGGTTACCAGGGACAGAAATCAAGTTAAAGTACTTTGGATCATTAAATGGACCATACTGGCTTTTTTTTTTTTTCTTTTCTTTTTAGAGACGTTTACTACAGGGTGTGTACACTTACCAGAGAGATAGAGAAAGAAAGTGAGAAATCACCCCTCAGGGAGAATGGTCATGCCATAATCCCTTCTTATCTATTCTTTTCCTGGGGTTTTGGGCATGCATGTATATGTCCCTGGCATGAGTTTCAAGCCTCTGGATCTGGAACTCGAATTGTGGCTGGCCATGTAGGAGTCCAGTGCCTTAACCACTATGCCAAGTGCAGGTACCCATATTGACTTAATCATAGCGAGGCACGAGGTCACAGATATGTCAAGGGAAAGAACGATGGAAAAGGCCCCTGGGTTTAATGATTAGGATGGTGTTTTCTTTTTTAATCTTTTGAAAATCTGATGGACTCTTTCACCAGAAAAAGAAGTTACATACCAAATACCTATAACTTTGGATACATTTAGAGTTTTATAGTCTCCAATTTAATTCTGAGATAGGCACAATTTCTGTAGAGCTTAAGGTATTTTTAAGTCTACGGAAGTGGGATTCCATAATACAAGTTGTAAATGAATATATAGAGAAAAGTGGGACTATCCTTTGTGGATTGGTCTTTTGAAAAGTTTTAAGAGTAAAAGAAAAAAGAAAAACAGACCTGCTAGTAAAGGGGAAATGCTATTGTCAGGAATATGCTAATGAAGGAATAAATAAACATTACAAGAAATGGTAAGGAGCTAATTAAGGTTGGCATATACTGATATGATGTAGAAGTTCAGGTTAAATAAGAGAGGTTGAGAAAATCCAATACTAAAGGAATTTTTTTCTTTTTTTTTGAGAGATTTTTTGCTATAGGGCATGTACATTCACCAGAGGGACAGACAGAAAGAAAGTGGGAAATCATCCCCTAGGGGGATGACCATGTTGCAATTCCTTCTCCATTCTTCTCTCAGGATTTTGGGCACGCACGCACGCATGCACACATGCCCGGCGTGTGTTTCAAACCACCGGGTCCAGGACTCAAACTGCAATTGGCCATGTGGGAGTCCAGTGCCTTACCACTATACCACCTGCTGGCCCTAAGGATCTTATCAGTAGTGGTGAATATATGATCACTAGAGATGTCTATACAGGATAGAATGGTGAGCAAAACCATTACCTAGCAAGCTTGGAAGTGAGCCAGAAGCGTGGGCAGGAAAGTTATGGTGATGTGATACATTACCTGGGGTCCAAATTTGACTGTTACTATGTATACCAAAATAACAATAACTTAAACGGGACGAAGATTTATCCTTGCTCACATAACAGACTAAACATAGTTTAGAGGTGGTATGGTAGCTTCCTGGTGTCAAGGACTCCTAAGTTGTGCCTTCATCTGCATGTTCAAAATGGCTTACTACACCATGTCCATACTGGAGGAAGAAGGAAGAAGTGCTTTAAAAACAGTGATAATGTTTCAAATGACTAATTTACCAAATAACTGGTTCACTGACATCGATTTACCAAATGATTAATTCAGCAGATGATCAATTCACCAATTTGTTTCCGTTTTGTTGTAACATTGGCAAATTGCTCATTTAGTGAATTAATTCTCACTGAATTTGTCTACTTCCAGATTCTGACCCCTGAGGCAAACTAGTTTACTAAAGTTGAATTGCCTTTTGTAAGCTATACTGTACATTAATGAATTTTTGCATTCATTCACTGGTAATTTTTAAAGCACTCTCTGTGTGTCACTTTTTAAGGAGAGACATTTTTGCCAATAGAACTAAAGGAGAAAATGCTTTCATCTATTGTGTTATAATACACAGATGTCTTTTTTTCAGTTTAACTAGCAAACTTTATTTTCTTAGCTTCTATACAAGAGTAGGTACAGATATTAAATATGCTATTATTTAAAACTATTAGCATAACAATAAAAGTAGCTACCCATAAATGTTTGCAGCAATACTCAATAATTAAAGGAACTTAAATAGAGTTTCTGAGTTGAGGGCTAAAGTCATACTTCTCATAAATAATATACAAGCTTTAGAATTGAGTTAAATCTCCCTCCTTGGGTCCAATAATTCCTTCTGGTATTTATTCATGTTGATACCTCTCATATAACATGTGACTTGACACACAGACAGGGAAACAGTGTCAGCACAGCAGCCCTCATGGCTTTGTTCAGGACACCAAAGCCTTTCATACTGAGTTTTATAGAGTTGTAGAATTTGTTGAAGGGATCTGTGTTCCAGAAATGGCCCCATGAATGCCAAAGGGAATCATAATGTCTCATTTCTTGGTTCCCTTAGGACAGAAACTATTCAACAACTCAAGATTCTCTTTGGGGGATAAATATAAATTTGTATTTCCCATTTTAAATTTTAATTTATTTTACATTCATTCACTGTACATTATTACAGCATATAAAATGAGATTCCCCATTTAGAATACACTGTATATTGGCTTAATAAATAATATTACTATACATGTTATCAACAAATAATTTTTCCTTTCTTGTCTCTTATATATTTTGGTTCCCCCCCCCCCATTTCCTACTTTTAACTCTCTGACATTTCCCACCCTCCTCCCACACTGTCTCTGGAATCTATAGTTGCTTTCCATGGCTCTTTTTTTCTCACATTTTATTAATATACAAAATTTTATTAATTTTATTAATGTACAAAAATATCTTAATTAAATACTTTCAATGGCAATTTCAGCTGATATGTACATATCTGTAAATACATGTCTGACGTTAGGAGTAAAACTCAGTGATAGGACCAGCAGTTGGCATAATGGCTATGTTGCTGGACTCCCATGTAGTTGACTGTGGTTCGAGTCCCAGACCTGGTGGCTTAAATTCACACCAAGCACGTATGTGTGCATGTGTGCCCAAGATCCTGAGAGGAGAATGGAGAAGGGACTGTGGTGTGGCCATCTCCCCTGAGAGTGATTTCTCTCTTTCTGTCTCTCTTTTTCTAGTGAGCACACGTACCCTATAGCAAAAACCTCTTCAAAAAACAAAAACAAAAACAAAACAACAAAAAAAAACAAAACTCAGTGAGTAGAATGAATATACTATAAAGTACCAAAGTACCACCTAGCTGAGGCTATATAGCTTACTGTGGTAATCAAATAGGGATTTTTAAATGTATTTTTTTTTTAATTTCAAGAAAAGAAGTTTTAACTTTAATAAATTAAAACCACAGAATGTTAAGAGAAGTTTGCTTAAGACTTAAAGGCAGGTAAAAGGTTAGGATTCTATTCAGATAGTAGGTAGATGAACCTATCAACAGCTCAAGACAAAAAACCTTAACCTGGGAAAGAAAGCATAGGAGAAAATCAGTCATGTTTTAGTCAAAAGTTGTAAATTCTATTTCACCAATTCAGTCTCATGTAATTAATCTCTGTTCTTGTGGTCCGATCTTTCGGTTTAAATTCTGGAAGTTAACATTCAATTCCCCTTTAAGTTGGCCATTTTCTTGATTGTTTTTTGGACTCTTATTTCTATGTGTCTGTCTTTAGTTTTCCTGAGATAGCACTCCCTTCAGAACTTCTCGTAAAGCTGGACTGGTGTTGGTAAATTTTTTCAGGTTTTGTTTATCTGAGAATATTTTTATCTTTTCTTCTCTTGCTGGGTATAGAATTCTTGTTTGAAATTGTTTTTCCCTCAACACTTTGAATATGTTTTCCCATTTTTTTTTTCTTTGCTCACATTGTTTCTAATGAGAGGTTTGCTGATGGGATATCTTTGTAAGTAACTTGAGATTTTTTTCTTGCCAATTTTAGAATCTTGTTTTTGTCTGTGATAGTCAATCTGGCTATGATGTACCTTGGAGAAGATCATGGGTTGATTGTATTAGGGGTCCTTTGTATTTTTTGGATCTGGATATTTGAATACCTCTCTAGGTTTGGAACGATTTCTGCCAGGATTTTATGGAATAAATTATCAATGCCCTTTCTTCACCTTTTGGGATACTGACTATGTGGATGTTTGGCTACTTAATGGTATCTAATATTTCTTGTATATTATTTTCATTTCATTGTGTTATTTTCTTAGTCTTTTTTGGTGAATTTTTCTAGGACAGAGTTTCTTTCTTCTACATCTGAGATTTGATCTTCTACAAAATCTAATCTGCTTTTAATACTTCCAAGGGAGATTTTGATTTTCTGTACTATAACCTTCACCTCTAACAGTTCCATTTGATTCTTTTTTTATGGTGTTTATTTTCTCTTTCAACTTGTGTAAGAACTTCCATACCTCTTGTAATTCATTGACTCTTCTGATCTTCTGGAGTTTATTGTCTCTCTTCTCTTGCATTTCTGTTAGCTTTGTAGGTATGAATATTCTAAATTCTTTATTTTCCATTTCCACGAGTTCCATTGTACTGTCTGTACGTGAGGAGTTGTTCTTTTCCCTTGGGGGAGAGATATTTTCTTGGTTTCTCGTTTCTCGTATTTCCAGCCTCTATAGTGGTTTCTGGTCATCTGATAAATTAAAATTTTTTCCTAATTTCTTGAAGTTAAATCTGAGTGTTCAGAGGCATGCAGGAGGATGTGATCTACAATCTCTATGCAGTTCTGTTTTTCTTCCAGTTTGATTAATCTTGGGGTCTGGAGGGTGATGTATGAGCAGAAACTCTTTGGTTGTCTTAGTCCCTGAAAGGGATTGCTCACAGCTCAAATCTAGATGTCTTTTTATTCTCTCTGTCTCTCTCTCGCACTCTTTTTTTTTTAATCTTTTTTTTTTTTAGTTTTTTTTTTTTTTTCTATTGAGTGCATGTGTTTGCCAGAGAGAGACAGATAGAAAGGGAAAGGGGGATTTCCAGAGAGATGGCCATGCC
Source organism: Tupaia belangeri chinensis (assembly GCF_000334495.1). NCBI lineage: Eukaryota > Metazoa > Chordata > Mammalia > Scandentia > Tupaiidae > Tupaia > Tupaia belangeri. Next base: position 79,695 of record NW_006203672.1, read on the forward strand.
ACAATCCCTTCCTCTCCATTCTGCTCTCAGGATTTTTGGGTATACATGCACATGTACCTGACACATTTCTTAAGCCCCCAGGTACTGGACTCAAACCATGCATTTAGACATGTAGTATCCAGCCACCTTAACCACCACACCACTGACTGGTCCCAAATGTCTTTTTTTTAATCACAAAAAAAGAACATTTCTGTCAAGTATTAGAAAATTATAAGGATATAGCCAAAATAGGAATCGAAATGAACAATAATAAGAAAGTAAATGGATAGAAAAATGGATAGTAATTAAGACATGGGAAGGTTGCTAAAAATCCAACCAATATTTATGTAGTTTTTTTCTCTTACCTGCATTGTGTAGGTAGTTCTTTAAGGGGTGATAAATGTACTGTGGGAGAGAAAATGAAAAAGCACTCCACAGGAGGGATGACCACACTATAATCCCTTCTCTGTTCTCTCCTCAAGACCCTGGGCGTGCATGCACAAAGGGCCAAAGTGTTTTTAAAGCTCCTGGGTCTGGGATTCAGACTATACAGCTGGCCATGTGGGATCCAGCTGCTGTAACCATCAAGCTCCCTGGTTGGCCCATAAGATGGGTTTTTAAAGTTCATGTGTAGGTTTTTTGATACAGGTTACTCATTCTTCCTACAGAAATGATATGATGAACAGGGATTAAATTCCTAGGTCACTTCATAGTACTTTACTCCACAATACAACAGTGAGCATAGCAAGAGAGACAGTGTATACTGGAGTGTAAACCACAAGAACTTTGGAATAATTTAGTACTGAATTTGAATTATTAAGTGACCTTGGTTAAATTACTCAAGTTATCTATATCTCACTTGTAATATGAGGATAATATCTACCCCTGCATTATTGGTGATTAAATGAGATAATATAATATGAAAGTTTTTCTCAAGATACTCCTGTCTTTTACAATATAGACAAAATACTTAAATTTTTTGACTCCTTTTTTCTTTCTTTTTAAAAAATATTTAATCACTGTACATCTTTACAGCATATAAAGTGGTTTGTTTTTGTCTTCTTAAAAAGAGCAGAGCAAGCATAAATTTTTAGTGTTCTGGGTTCATCAGTTCCTTTTGCTATAATATGGTAAGTGGCACTTTCAGGAGCATTTTACTTATATAAGACTATTTTTAAAAATAATTATTTCATTTAACTTTATTTTATTTGAATTTTACAAGAGAGGGAGGGAGAGAGAGCAAATGCAAATCTCTACATCCAGGACTCGAACCATGGTCAGCCATGTGGAAGTCCAGAGCATTTAACCACTGTGCCACCTACTGGCCCCCTATAAGGCTATTTTACTACATTAAATAGTCTTAGAGTTATTTTATGTTTTTATAGTTTATAGGTCTCACCTTCACTGTAAAAAATCAATTCTGGCTGTTATTAATGTCTGGTTCTAACTTTCTTAATGTGCTGTTCTTAATCTTCTGGGGAGAGAACTAAGAGAATGTTACTCATTAGAGTTGTCTGAAAACTAATCTTGACAGGTTCTGAGAATTTAGGAGCTCTATTACTGCTGTAGGAATTCCTCTACCCACAGTTTTATCCAGACATCACAGACTGGAAGCAAAGCTACACTCCATAGTACCATCTTTGTCCTTCTTCAACAAATAGATGATGGCATCAGCAGTTGGGTGCAAGCACTACATTGCTTATTAGTCTTCAGCATGTGTGCTGTGTTTTTACCTGGTTTTGAAGTTAGAATGAACATTGTTAAGCTCATCATATTCCTTAATTTCAAAACAGAAAAAACATTGACAGTACCAGTTAAAAGAGGCATGAAATTTGGATGGTGATGAAAGCAAAGAAGAAAAATTATGAAATGACAAGAAAATGGGCACAATGGAATCACAGCAGGATTAATTTTGAAGATTCAAGAGCAAATTCTGTAACATGCCAATGTCTTGCTTGCACAATGGGCAAAAATTCTAGGTTTGACATGAATGAATGTTCATGTACAAGACTCTATTCACTTAAGCTTTGTAATAGAAAAATCCTAATTGTCCAACAGAAGGGACTGGGTAAATAATTATGTATCCATGCAGTGGAACATTATGGACAGCTGGAAAACTAAAAAATATGAGGATGTTCTTTATGTATTGACATTAGATAACCTTCATGTTAATTAGTTAATTTTAAAACAAAATCAAGATATTAAAGAGCATTTCTAATATAATTTCAATAATAAAATATATACATATATATTCTCTTTTATATTTGTACACTATCACTCTAAGAAATAGGTAACAGGGGCCAGCAGTTAGCATAATGGCTATGTTGCTGGACTCCCATATAGTTGACTGCAGTTTGAGTCCCGGACCTGATGGCTTGAACTCATACTGGGCACGTGTGTGTGCTTGCCCAAGATCCCAAGAGGAGAATGGAGGAGAAGGGATTGTGGTGTGGCTATCCCCCTGAGGCATGATTTCTCACTTTCTGTCTCTCTGTCTCTGTCTTTCTGGTGAGTGCACTATAGCAAAAACCTCTCCAAAAAAAAGGGAAAAAAAGAAATAGGTAACATGGTTGCACTTGGGGAGGTTAACTGGGAGCACACAAATGGGAGGGGAGGTTTTCACTGTGTGACTTTTTTGTTATCTTTAGGATTTTCAGCCCTCTGACTTTCTAGATGTCAGACAATAAAATAATTATTAAGGGCTGGAAAGATGGAAAAATTTGAACTGTGACCAATGCCAGTGTCCATGTTGAGTGTATATTAACATAATATTAAATCAGGAGAATTTTGTTGAAGAGTTTAGGGGCTCAACATATAAAAGTTCTGCTGAGGCTTTCCCGGCTCCACTCCAAACCATGAATGGGTCCATAGATTTAAGGCCCGTGTGTATACATTATCTATCAAAGTGAGAACTGGATTGAAAAGTTTGGGTTCTTTAGTGGCTAAGGTAGCCCATACTACATTTGCAGAGATCATTTTAGAGCAGGCAGAAACTTGTCTTAGCAAATTTTTAAATTTTTGATAAAGTATATATGAGAAAGAAAAGCAATTCACTTATGCACTCACTTCTTATTCATTGAAAGAATATTTATTAAGCATCGATCATGCTGTAATAACTTTTTAAAGCAACATGATTATTAACAGTGAACAAGATGAGTCCCTCATCATAAGGAGCGTATTATATCCTACTGCATGAGACAGGCAATACTTAAATAGACAAATAAATAAAAATTTCAGATACTTTTAGGTACCATGAAGAATATAAGGCAGGAGAAGGGAATGGAGAGGAGGAGAAGATTATTATGGATAAATAGAGAAATTCTCTTCAATGAGGCAGTATTTGAGAAAAGAACTGAATGATGATAATGAGTAAGAATGTAAGGGTCTGGGAAAAGAGTATTCTAAGCAGAAAGAGCAGCAAGTGGACAGGCCCAGTAATAGGACATGCTTGGTATGTATACAGAATACCGGTAGACCACGTGGTTGAAATGTAATGACTGAAAACAGAATTGGTAGGAAGAGAGGATGGAGGGGAGAGAGGTTATATAAATGCTTCTCAAACTTTTATGTGTACACCAGTCATTTGGAGATCTTATTAAAAACAAATTTTGATTCACTGAGTCTGGGTGGTGCTTGAGAAGATGTACTCCTAACTAGCTTCCTATTAATATTGCTGGTCCTTACCACATGTTGAGTAGTTGAGTGTTGGATGGCTCAGTACCTGTAGTCATGTATGACAAGAGTACATTAGAGGGTTTTAACTGGTGAATTGATGTAATTCTTATCTATGGCTTAAAAAGATTGATCTGGATGTTCGATGGAAAACAGACTGTTCATTTCAAGGGCAGAATTAGGTAACCAATTAGAATATGACTCCTAGTTTTTAGAGTAATAATCAACTAGGTGAATGAAGGTATCATATCAAAGGAAGGAAATTTAGGGGGTGGGATGGGCATTTCCAAGATACTAGAAATTATTTGAGGAGTGCAAAGTAAAAACTCTTGCTTTTTGTGGTCGGCATGGAGGAAGTATCCCTATCAGATCTCACTTAAAGAGAGAACTTGCTGCAAGTACAATAAGTTAATAACATGCAGTTGCAGACTACTTCAAGACTGGACAAAAATGTAGAGTTGAGGTCATGTGCTTTCCAGACGGCATCAGGAATAATGAGCATGGCTGTAATACAAAGGCTTGGCCTAGCTTTCTACTAGGTTGACCAAAACTTCCTCAGAGCTGCACTGTAGTCTGAGGCTACTGCTACCTGGTCCTTCTCCTTCACAGGCTCCTTTCACAGTGGTCAGAACCACAGCATGAACTGAAGATTTTCCTTGTCCACTGCCCCTCCTCTCCTTTATATTCACTGGTGTTATCTCCAGTGCAGATGGTACCTGGTTTTTGAGTTTTCAATTTTATGATGGTGTGGAACTATCATAGGCTTTTTAGTAGATGATTTTTCCCAACTTCAGGCTAATGTAAATGTTCTGTGTACATTTAAGGTAGGTTAGGGTATAAACTGTGATGTTTGGAAGGTTAGGTGTATTAAATGCATTTTTTTTTGAGAGTTATTTTTGCTATAGGACGTGTACGCTCACCAGACAGACAGAGAGAGACACAGAGACAGAAAGCGAGAAATCACCCCCCAGGGGGGATGGTCACGCCGCAATCGCTTTTCCTCAATTCTCCACTCGGGATCTTGGGCACACACGCACACGCACATGCACCCGGCGTGAGCTCTAAGCCACCGTGTCCAGGATGCGAACCGCGGTCGACTACGTGGGAGTCCAGCGACATAGCCATTACGCTAACTGCTGGCTCCCATTAAATGCATTTTCAACTTAGGCTATTTTCAACTTGCAATGGGTTTAATAGTATGTAACTACATCATAAGTTGAGGAGCATCTGTACATCTCTTGCACTCTCACATCTTCTTGGCATCTATTCCCAGAGGACCAACTGACATTCTCACTTAAAAGTTATAACAAATGGACTTAGAACCAGCCTTTCAGAATCTGATCTGCTTATAGAGTGGCTTCTGTATTTAAGTCATTCTGAAATCTGTTTACTTCCTGTTAATATGGTCTAGATTTGTATTGTTCAGTCTAAATAATGAAAACCATATATGTAATCCTAGAATTTCTGGTAGGTAGCCCTATTAAAATGGTAAAAATAAATAGATAAAATGAATTCTAATAGTATACTTTGTTTAACCTAATATATAAAAAATATTATCAACATTTAATCAATATAAAAATGATCAGTGAAATATTTTACTTTCTTTTTTTTAGTGCTAAGACTGAAAACTGGTATGTATATTTCATTTACAGCACATCTCAATTTACACTAGCCACAGTTCAAGTGCACAGTAGGTACATGTGGCTAGTGGACACCACTTTGAACAGCACAGATCTGAATACCCTTGAACTCTTGAATGCAAATAAGCAACCTGGAAGTAAGTAAGTAAGAAGTTACCACTGTATGATTCCTGTTATTTATAGGGAAAATATGGACTAAGGTCTGATGGGGGACCAGGATCTGAGAGTTCATGCTGTCTCTGACCTCCCAAAGGTATTCCTCTTCTCTGTTCCGTGGTTTCTGTTGTGAAAGGTCCTCTTTTCCTGCAGCCTTTCTGAGTAAAGCCTTTTTGACTTCTTTACCCATCATTGAGGGACAATTTCTCTGCCCTCATCCTGTCAGCATATTAGGAGGGCAACATAGGCCTTATGTTTAGTGGGCAGTGTTAGCAGAAGAGTTGTTTTGCTATTAGAGACCTATAATCATACCACTTTCAATGTTAATAGTAAAATTAGGCAACACACACATATAATAGGTGTAGAATGTTATATTATTAAAGTCTAGGTTACAAAGTAGTGATTATAAAATCATTTTAAAAAATATCACACGTGTTTACTATGTGCTTCATTGCCAAGTCCACAACGTAAGACAATGGTTTCCAAACCTTATTGCACCTTAGAAGCACTTGAGGTCTTTTAAAAAAAAATTAATGCCTGGGTCCCACTTCCAAATATTCTGATTTAATTGCCCTGGAGTTCTGGTTGGGCAATGAGAATTTGTTAAATTTCCAGTAAAGTTTGGAAATCCCTAATATAATCCTTTTACTCTCCTTAGAAAACATATTTGTTCATTTATACAAGAGACATTTATTAGGATCTTCTGTATGTCACACTCTAGACTAAATGCCAAGGTCTATTGGGAGGAACAGACATAAAAATACTTATCATCTGGCACATGTCATTATGTTAAGGAATCCTGGAGGGACAGAAGGTTCTGTGAGAGAAATTTTCAGAAAATGGGTCTTGAAGAGTGATTAGGGAACCAGCAGTTAGCGTAATGGCTATGTTGCTGGACTCCCACGTAGTTGACCACGGTTCACGTCTCGGACCCGGTGGCTTAAAACTCATGCCGGGTGCGTGTGCGTGCGTGCCCAAGATCCCGAGAGGAGAATGGAGGAGAAGGGATTGCGGCATGACCATCTCCCCTGGGGGGTGATTTCTCGCTTTCTGTCTCTATGTCTCTCCCTGTCTGGCGAGTGCACGCACCCTATAGCGAAAACCTCTCCAAAAAAAAAAAAGTGATTAGGAATTATCCATATGAATGAAGGAAGTATGAAATGAAGAGAAATTTTTTTGAGGGGAGGGTGAGAGAATATGATATAAAAAAGCCTGTTTTAGGATATATTTGGTTAGGGTGTGTTTCAGAGAACACTGGAAAAGCAGATTAAAACTTGTGATGAGCCTCATAAACTCAGGAGTCAGGATTTTATTCTCCTATTTTATGCCTGTTCAGTCTGATTTCCCCAATTACATTGAAAACTCTATGAGAGTGGACTTACAGTTAAGAAATTCATTGAAGTGTTTTAGGCAGAGGGAATCAGGTTTGTCTTTTAGAAAAATCATGTTGGTGGCAGAATAGAAACTAGTCTGAGAACAGGGGCAGATGAGAGAAGAAATGACATTAGAGAAGGGCAAGTAGGTTTGCAGAATATGTGAGCTGTTTTAGTTGTCCTGGGCTGCCTTAACAAAATGCCACCAACTAGGTGACTTAAAAAAAATTAATTTTCTCACAGTTCTGGAGGCTAGAACTCTATGACCAAGATTCTAGTGAATCTGATTTATTGTGAGGATTCTTCCTGGCTTACACATGGTTGCCATTTCACTGTGTTCTCACATGACCTCTTCATTGTGTGCCCATGGAGAGAGAGAGAGCAAGCAATCTCATACTCACACAAACTCTCTGGTGTTCCTTCTTCTATGGACATAATTTCTGTTTGAGCAGGGCCCTACCCTATCACCTCATTTTGCTCTATATAGACCTTATCTCCAAATATAATCACATTGGTGGTTATTATTACTATTTTTTTTTTGAGGGGAGGCACTATTTAGTCCAAAGCATAGGGTATCTTCTCATCCCTTGTGCCTGTGATAACTGTGTTTCCTGTTTATACTTAAGAGCTGCAATCCCTGGGACCAGCAGTTAGCATAATGGCTATGTCCCCATGTAGTCATCCACGGTTCGAGTCCTGGACCTGGTGGCTTAAACTCATGCCAGGCGTGTGTGCGTGTGTGCCCAAGATCCCAAGAGGAGAATGGAGGAGAAGGGATTGCGGTGTGACCATCCCCCCTGGGGGATGATTTCTCGCTTTCTATCTCTCTGTCTCTCTCTGTCTTTCTGGCGAGTGCACATGTCCTATAGCAAAAACCTCTCCAAAAAAGAAAGAGCTGCAATCCCCAACAGTCCCAGCACCAGAGACCAGCCTCGTGGAATACAGTCCCTCCACAAACAAGATGGGGGTTGAGAAGGAATGACCCAAGCACACCACCTTCACCATGCACCCCATTTCCACCACTACTACATTGCAGTATACAATGAAACAATCACACAATAAGGTTTATGCTCCCACAAAAATCCAATACTACTGCTGATCTGACAGGAGGCAGAGCCTGGATAGCAGTGTAAGGGACTGGAGTGACTGAAAACACAGACAAAGCCTCAGGTGCTTTTGCCTTTCACCCACTGCCTGCTTCAAGGTAGAGGGGTAGGGGAAATTCAACAGTCTGCAGACCAGTAACTGTCTGTAGCCTGGGGTTTGGGGATCTCTGGTGTAGTGGAACAAACATGAGTTTAGAAATTCACCAGAACTAGATGTCTATCATTTGCCAACTGAGTGACTTTAGGGAAGTCACTAAAGAGATTGCTTAATCTCTGTTAGTTCTCTTACCTGTAAAATCAAGATAATACTGCCTTTTCACAGCTTTGTGAGGCAGTTTATGTGGAGGCTTCTGGTCCTGTGTCTGCCAGATGGTGGATGCTTTGAAATGGACAGTTTTATTGGTATGCACTTTGCCTACTGATTTGTAATTTTATCACAAAATTTACAGTATCCACTTACAACTGCTGGGTCACTGTCTATTAGCAAAAATGAAATAACTGTAGGAGCAAAAGAGAATAAACCTGCTTTTTTTGCCCCATGAAATTTCACAGTATACTGCATTGAGTAAGGGCTGGATTGTCTACAGGCCCATGAGTATGGCTTATGTAAACTTTTTCTGTTCAAATGTATAGTCTTTAGCTTTATTTTGTGGTCCCCATTCTTGCTAGCTTTGGTCTCCATCTAATATTTATGAGCTTTTTAAAGTAAGCATTGGAAAATAATACAGTGTAATGCACTGTTGATAGAAAACAGCAGGAGGAGAGAGGAGTCCTTTTAATTTTTATTACTAATCTATCTTTATTAAAATTCCCAACTGAGATTAAGGCTATCTGGGAGAAACACAGAAGAAATATGAATGTGTAACGTGAACATTCTATATAACAGGTCTTCAACAGGCTTTCTGTCCTTTCAGAATTCTGTGGTTCCATCTTTCTAGACTGCAATCACACATTTGCAGAATTCAAAATAGAAAATATAGTGCATGTCGATAGCAGCACTACATCAAGCTGTCTTTTAAAAATTGTATAGTTTTGGTGTAGAGTTCTTTTTTAAAAAATATACTATGCTAGAATATAATTGTCTATAAATTCTTAAGGAGCACCTCCTATGTAGGTGAAATTAGGTATTTTTTCAAGCTTAAGGTTTCCAATTTGGTTTCTGTTTTGTCCTTTCACTAAATGAGGTACGTGCTGATTACCTCTGGAAGGCCTTTCGATGCTTTAATGAAAGACCTGGAAACACATGTAGGCAAAGGGTGGAGATGGGGAATGGAGGGTAATTGCTTCCCTGATAGATGGAGCAGACTTAAATTAATGTAGCTGTATTTTTGTTTGTTTGATTCTATTCAGTCTGTTTCAGAGATTGATAAGGAAAGGTGACAATAGAAATCTTTCAATTAAAAATAATGTTTAAAGTAACTACTACTATGAGAATCCCAGCATGGCAGAACTAGAGAGGAACCTAAAAAACGTTCAGTCCAACTTTCTTCCTTTTAGGAACAAGAAGGTGAAGTGTGAGGAGGTCTTCAAAAAGTTCATGAAAGATGCATTTTATGAAAAAAATGCATGAATTTCAATTTTTGTTGGCACCCAAATTAACTCATACTTTATTTTCATTTTCCACAAACTTTTGGATGGTCCCTTGGAAATTCCAATATAGCCCGATATAGTTTGCTGCAGTGCTGATGTTAGGATTTACAACTCCTAGCTCTAATTTTTCTATGGAATGTGATTTTCATCCAGGGAACTTTTTTTTTTTTTTTTTGGAGAGGCTTTCGCTATAGGGCGCGTGCGCTCACCAGACAGATAGAGACAGAGAGACAGAAAGCAAGAAATCACCGCTGGGGTTGGGGGTGGCCATGCTGCAATCTCTTCTCCATTCTCCTCTCGGGATCTTGGGCACGCATGCACCCCCACCCAGAGTGAGTTTTAAGCCACCGGGTCCAGGGTGTGAACCGTGGTCGACTACGTGGGAATCCAGCAACACAGCCGTTACCCTAACTGCTGGTCTCCCAGGAAACTTATTTTTCCTTTTATTCCTTCCTTCCTTTCTTTTCTTCTTTTTTTCCCCCTCTCTTTGGGTAAGGTTTTGATGCTGTGATTCTCCTGCCTGAGCCTTTCAGCTGGGGCTACAGGTATATACTACCATACCTAGCTCCTTTTTTAGACAAGAGCCTGGCTACATTTTCCAGGTCAGGCTCAAGCTTGTGATCCTCCTGTCTTAGCCTCCCCAAGTTGCTGGGATTACAGGTGCAAACCATCATGCCTAGACTCTAAAGTGGACCAGGAATCAAACTCTGGCATCTGATGTGGAGCACAGTGTGTCAGAAGTCCAGAATATTGTGGCTGAGCTCATTTCTTTTTTAAAATTTATTTTGAACAAAATAATCATTAAATAAAATCTCATGGTGGCCATCTGGTGCCATAGTGGTTAAGGCATTGGACTCCCACATGGCTGACCATGGTTTGAGTCCTTGACCTGGCAGCTTGCTTTCTCACTTTCTCTCTCTCTGTCTCTGTCTGATGAGCACATGTGCCCTATAGTAAATTAAAAATAAATTAATTAAATAAATTGAAAAATAAACTCACCCAGAAACTTCTAGTTTGTTCTTTACCAAGCTGTTACGGACTGACTATTTGGATACCCCCAAATTCATATGTTGATGCCTTAACCCTTGATGTAATGATATTTGAGCATGGGGCCTTTGGAAGTTTAGGTGAGGTTTTGAGGTTGGGTCCTCCATGTTGGGATTAGTGTCTTTAAAAATATTTTTTATTACTTTTTTATGATAATTATTTCTATATATTTAGTCACTGTACATGATTTAACTTGTATAGAGACCACTCCAGTTGAGAATACTATGCATGTCATCATCAATAGGCAATAAAATATTTCTATGTCCCATGAATGTCTTACCTCTCTATTTTTTCTCCCTAATTACCTTTACATTCTTCCCTTGTCCCACTGTCCTTCCACACTGTCTCCAGTGTCCATAACTATTTTTAGTGCTTTTATGTCCTCCAGTCTTTCAGTCTCTACCATAGAATGTGGGCATTCGATATATGTTAAATGGAGAAAGACAACGTCTCTCTTTCATAGTCTGGCTTGCTTCACGCAGCAATAAGTCCTCCATATTTGTCCATTTTCTATCAAATGCCAGGGTGTTTTTTTTAATGGCTGAATAGTATTCCATGGAGTACACATGCCATACCTTTTCAATCCATTCATCTGTTTGTGGACATTTGGGTTGGTTCCATGTCCTAGCAATCCTGAATAATACCACAATGAACATAGATGTGCAAGTTTCCAACTGAGTGCTCTCTTGTCCTTTGGGTAGATACCCAGGAATGGAATTGCTGGATCATATGGTAATTCTATTTGTATGTCCCTGAAGAATCTTTGCATTGTTCTATTGTTTTTATAAGAAGATGAGGAGAAAGCAGATAACTCTCTTTTCATCATTGAGGGAACAAAAGGTAACTGTCTGCAAGCCTAGAACAGAGCCCTCATTGTGGAACTGAATTAGTCAGCATCTTAAGTTTAGATTTCTCAGTCTCTAAAAGTGAGAAATAAATTCCTGTCATTTAAATCATTTAACCTATGGAAGCAGGAGCAAAGACATTAACCAATCAACTAGAGATGTATTAGGAATAAACACACTAGTTTTTAAAAGTAAAAATCATAGTTAAACTGCTACTTTTTAGAAAGCACAACTTTCATAAAGTGTTAAAACCAACCAGTCACACAATCATTCAAAATTTTATTTGAACACCTACATGACAGACTTGGAATGAATAATACTTAGCTCTGACTCCAGAATGTAATGGAAAAAGCATATCAGTATGTACATAATTATTCTTGGAGGGCAGAGCTCATATCTGTTTTTCTCACCATTTTATCCACATTGTCTAATGGGGATACAGGACATTCAATTACTGTTTTTGAATGAATGACTGATACTGAGGAAAGATGAATCATACATGGCTTTAAAGAGGAAGTAATTTTTAGCTGGTTTTAATCACTCACATAGACTTTTCTAGAAATAAGGATAGGGAGAGGTATGATGCAGAGTTGGAACAGGCTGATTGCTGATTCTATGTCCTTTATTTGACAATGAGCTTATTTTTTACAGCTAGAAATACCCAGTGCCCATACATTAAGCTACACTTTTGACCAAAGTGTCAAGATACTAGAAATGGAACTGGAAACTGAGCTCTTTGGTCTCAAAAAAAAAAAAAAATCGCTGACTTTGATCAGAAAATTAGGATGAAATATTTTTAAAAAGGCTCAATGTACATTTATTACACTCCTTTGATTGCCTCATTTAATATTTATAGTTCTAAAAAAAGAGATACCATTATCCTCATTTTAGAGATGAGAAAACTAAGGCTCAGCAAGGTTGAACATGTTCAAAGTTTTATAGCTATTAAGGGATGAAGCCAGGATTTGGGCTCAGTTCTTTCTGATTCCCAAGTCTGGCAGCTGCTGAAGCTCTTGCTCTTTTCACTCTTATCTCCTTACTGCTAGTTTTAGTGCAGTCCTTAGCCAGTCGTTAGGTGCCTGCAAACTCATTTTGCCTGCTTTTCCCAAATTTAAAATCTGGGTTTCACTGAGCTCAATGGAAACATAGGAAATGTTATGTTCAAGTTTTTCTTAGCTCATTGGAAATCCATGTTGGACAAAGCTTTGTGTAGTTTGTTGATAGTGTAACTCATCCCAGTTCTTCAAATAAAAGAGATAAGGATAGGAGGGCGAGTCATAGAAAGAAGGGGGGAGGGCGTAGGAGGTAATGGTGAGAGAAAGGGAAGACAGAATGCTTGTCAGGGAATAGCTGGAAGGAAAATGAAAAACCACCAGTTTTAGATGGCCATTAGGAACTAATGACCAGTAATGAACAACAGCAAGCATAACGGCTGAAGAGAAGTGGGTGTTGTATTTAAATATAAGAGTAAAGAAAAATCGATGTTACATATAGGGATACTTTCAACTTTCTTTCATGGACGTCTTAATACCAGAGCAGACCAGTCCTGGGATGAGCTGGCCTGATCAGGGATTTCATGGGTTGCAGTAGAATTTCTTGAAGTGTTTGCTTGTTCTTACCACTCACAGATTCCCACACAAACATCCTGCATAGCTGAGAAAATAATTTGCTTTGTTCTAATAGCTATTTTATTCTTTATGTGTGAAATTTTATTTTATAAAGATATACTTGACTCTATTCTAGAAATCATCATTAATGGTAGATTCTCAGACCCCAGGATAGGCTAATTGGAGTTAACACTGGTACAACTTTAAAATCATACTTCATAGGCAGTTACTGCTATGTTGTGAGCAAAGATGGCCCTCCCATTTTCTGGGATAACTGCTGCTTGGGGTAAACGCTGGGTAGCAGTGAGATTTTTTGATACTATCTCCTTCCTGTAATGCTTCCACTGCAAGAGGTGGGAAAGTGAGCTACATATAAACAGAAACAGAAGGAAAAGACAATTGCCTGTTCCACGAGGTGTAGTCATTGCTGTCGGGAGAGTCACGGAGAGGGTCAGGAGACAGCTGCAGCCACGTGGAATCTCAGGCAGAGTGACAGCACTCAGCCCCAGTGAGCTCCAGTTCTCAGGTGGCTCTGACAGCTCAGGCTCACTTTACCATGCCTGTGGAGAAGGATGCAGTTCACTTTTGTGTAAGAAGTATTCCTGGAAATATGAAAACACTCCTCTGTAACTGCCACCAGAGGGGAGGACAGAAGCTGCCACATGCAGTTGGTCTCCTCTGAGTGTCATGAGCTCTAGGAGTTTGTGGTGTGCTTCCTTTCTCTGTCCACACGCCAGGAGAATTGACTGAGGAGATCTGGTCTAACTCATCTTGACAGGCTCTCCTGAGTTTGGATAATACTCTGTGTTCCTGAGGTCACAGGAGCTGGGATTAGTCACACCTCAGAGCTCTGTATCTGGTTTTAACTAGCAGGACTGCCCCCTGATGCTGCATGTGTATATATATGTAAAATCATGTAACATTTTCTTTTTCTCTTAACTTGCTTCCTGATGGTTGCTGATACTTCTCATCTGAGTTTTTAGCCTGACTACCAACTCTCTCTCCATTGTGCACAGGCACAAGCTTGAGGTTTTCTTTAATTGAGAATTCTTTATCAGTAGATGGAATATTAGAAATGAACTGGGAGACTGGTGACAGCAGAGTGACAGAATGATAGCACTCAGACGGTCCCTTTGTTTTCTGCACTTTTAGTTTCAGATAATCTTATCTGCATCCAGCTTCCAGCATTCGCTGCTTCCTTGTTACATAAATTGGTCTATTTGCTGGCTTTTTTTTTTTTTTTTTGCCTTAAATAAAATAATTTCCTCTGTGATACCCGGCTCCTGGGAAATGACAACTAGGATCACATCTACCAGTTCTTTGATGTGGCAGCTACAGAAGAGAAGAATGTTGCACCTGTTTGGGTTATTGATTTCTTCCTTTCAATTTCTGATAGGTCTGTAGGAGCATTTCATGAACCCATGTGGATTTCAAAAAAGACCTCACAGAAACAGAGTAGAAATCAGAGGAGTTGGAAAATATCAAATTTAGCTTTCTTGTCAATGGGGCTTTAGCATGAGATGCCTTCTCGCAGATACCTGAGTCAGAGCAGGACTGGCAGAAAGCTCTGATGAATCTGCCCTGGAAATGTTCCTTTGACACAGTGGCAGTGATAGGGCTGCTCCTCGTCATCCTTAAGAGGAGGCAGAACGTTGACAAAGGGAAGGTGCTCTCTAGTTTGTCTCCTGATTTGTTGACTTCTGGCACCCCCTTTGCCTGCCTGGTACACATCCCTGAGGCAGTGCTCTTCTCACCCCAGTCTGGGTGGGTGGGACGTGGCAGCATGTTCCTAGCTTTGGCTTTGCATCCCAGCCCAGAGGAGCCAACAGTGCAACACCTAATACACAGTGAAAGCTTTTTCTGCATCTGGGCAGGAAAGAACGCCCTGCTGGCTGCCCTCAGAAGCAGACTGTGCAAGGAGAACTGGGAGCTCTGTTAAGCCAGGGGTTGCTTGGTTGAGTTGTTCCCGGTGAGGCATGATGCCTTGCTTCTCTGACATTTGCCAAGTTTGGTTTGCAGTCAGACACGTCCTGGTTTTAGATCAGTCTATTCTAGACACTGTTTCCAGACCTTTTTTCGAAGGACATTGAGACTGGGCTATATGACCTTTTCCTCTAAACTGCCTCACTTCTTGTTTCTGGCCACTTGTTTTATTCCCTGCCTTATGTAACTCCCCTCCCCACTCATGTGCTCATTTGGGCTTCTCTATTATCATCTTATGCATGGCACTGCTCCTTTCTGTAGAAATAAATAAATGATTTCACGATTTCTACTTTATAAATAATACATGCCCAGGCTAAGACAAAATTTTTTTGAAGTATGTAAAAGTAGATAGAAAAAATTTTAAAAACCTATAATTCTTTCATCAAAAAAGACCTCCTCCTTCCTGAATCATTTTACTGGCAGATAAGATGTTGGTATTTCATTAATAAAAATAGGCATCTTGAATACCTGTAGGCAAGGGCAGCTTTATAACCAAGAGAGCAATGGGTG